>NC_068962.1:6068106-6371136 GCF_026419915.1 Harpia harpyja
GCATAAATGCCACTGAAAGATGGCCCTTGCACTATGAGAACATGAATGCCAACTGCATGTCTGACACACTGGTGCCTAAGCAAAGTATGATAATGACTGGTTTATACACTGCACTAATAATTCCCAGATTATGTTCTGCAGGTTGGAATAATTATAACTTCTTTGGATCACTGTAGGTGAGAATTATTTTCTAGCGAGTTTTACTGACGTTGTAAAATTTAAGATACTACAAGTAATTAATTTTCATGCATTTTGAAACAAATTCAAGAAAAACAGGGGTCATTTTTATGTTACAACTGTAGGATTAAATGAAGGCATTCAAATGCAAACAATCATGCTATCCTCTTTATAAGCATTTTTTTAACATTTTAGAAGCACATTCAGAGGGCATAAACCACTGTAATATATGCAGTACAAAATGTACACCTAAGAACACACATACAATTTCATATTCAAACATCATAGGAAACTGGGTAAAATTTATGCCAATGAGAAAAACAACTTTAATTCATGACCTCAATTTCAAATTTACTCAGGATGTTCAGGACATTATGGCCCTCATTATGCCACATATAATCTTTTACAGTCTCTATCCATGAAATAAATATAGAGTAATAGTCTTCACTATTTCTTTTGAATAAATGGGTATGTCAACATACAATATATGATACAAAGCCTGTGCTCTAGTGAATTCCAAATCCTTGTCTTATTGGACCTTGTTTCTGGTTTATTTTTCCATCCCAAGCAAAACATCATAGATCTTTTAGTGATAAATATGATAACCCAGCTCTGAACTGTACTTGTTTAGCTAAGCAAAAACACTCTGAAGTTTTCCATCTCTGGGGCCAGGAACTGCTTTTTCCTGAAAGGGTCTAACACCACCAGTCCACAGGCTGGGCTGGAACAGCAGACAATAGCTCTGGATGTTAATAAAAACCATTCTGTGACACCACATGCTTGCATACTCAGCAGTGCTATCTTATGTTCAACTATGATTAAAGAAAGAACAGAGATTTCTTTCCCAACTCCTTCTCAAAACTGATGCAAATTATACCTCTTAAACAGCAAACTGTAAATTTGGTTTTAGAAGAATGGCAGTCTGTCTAATGTGAGTGGAATATAACCCAAGTATGTGAGTCTGAAGCTCTGACTCCTGTTTTCGGCCTCAGTGGGAATTCCTGAGACTGCCTTCATTAACGAGCTACAGTATAACCTGCATATATCTGTCTGCGTGCACATAGCTGATAGACCAGTGAAGCACAAAATGCACATTTGTTGTCACCCAATTAATTTCAAAAGTTTGAAAGCATTAGTAACAAGGTAGAAAAAACCTGACCCGTTATGATTTCTTCATCAAAATCTTCAGAAAATACATCTCTCCATGTCTCCTATGCATGTTTACATGGAATAAGGAAAAATGTTATCTTAAGCACCAACCTCAATTTAGATTATATTTCAGTATTACGTGCCAGTTGTGGCCAAACCAAAATTAGTAAATATCCTGAGAAAAATACATTCTCTTGAGACTTTTGAATCAAATAAAAAGAAGTGGTGCAAGGAATATAATTTATTATAAAGCTATTTCAGACCTGTTTTAGCAGAGTTTGAATAATTAGAGTTCTCTGATTTTCCAAGTGCTTTTCTAAGCTAACCATACGGTTTATTTGTATATAATATATAGTAATAATCTGACAAGCTTTTCATCTGCTTGAAAACTTATACAGAAAGAGTGAACAGCATGCTGTGATGGATTTAACTTATGGGCTGATTATACAAACAAATGTTAGAGAGGTAAAATTGGAAATGTATTTAAGGAGAATCTTTGAATTTTACAGGACAGTCATGCAAGCAAGCCTGGCTAAAGATGATTAAAAGTAATAGTTTTTGGATCATGCTCATAGTTTGAAACAAAGTTTAATAATTTCAGAAGCAGATAATACAGGTTCTAAACCATCCTTTCCAAAAGAAAAGTGGGAACCATCCATTCTTGCTGTTGTAAATATGGATTTGTTGTTTGATTTTACTGTAAATATGCATGGTCCTTGCTAAAGTTAATGCTTTATTCGTAACAACTAAGAAATTCCAGGTATACTGAATGCAATGATGAATCAGAGTCTAAATAGATATGGGCTTTACTTATGCAAGAAAACAATACTCTGGGTGCTCATTTAGAAAAGCATCATAGTTTGGTAGACCAGACTGCATTAAAATATTCTGAGATTACACTGTTAGTAATCAATATTAACCAGATCCAGCATACATCTGACAAATTTTAAACGGCATGTTATTTTTTTTTCTGGAAGATTAAAAAAAAAAAAGGCAGCTGGACAGGCAGAACAAAAAAGCAAAAATTAATATTTGAATGACAGGAAAAAAGTTTTATACTACAAGATCTGACAGTTTACATCAACCATGGAAGTAAGAGGTGACAATAAAAGTAACTTTAAAGGAAAAGAATAATAGTATCTAAGGGTATGTGAATTGAAAGGGAATTCGCCATCGAGAACCAAAAATCAGGCAAACTGAGGTAAGAAATAAGGCACTTGAGTTGATCCATATGTAATGGGTTTTTAGTTATTTCTGTGACTCATTAAAAAGCTTTTTTTTCCTCCTTGCATTCACTGTTTACACAGAAATAATTAAACCTAAACAAGACTTTACTAGTAAAAACAATTGTAGCTATCTCGCATTTTCTGTTTCACTCTCTTTTTCCTCCTATTTATGGTGATTTGCACAAGGGATGGAACAGTTGGAGCACTCTAAATCCTTCTTTTGTACTTTGTTTAACTTTGATGAGCAAAATGGAAATGCTAATCCCTTCTGCAGACACATGATTTCCTTCCTTTCTCCTTCTCTCTGAGACATTTGTTTTTCTGTTCTTCAGCCTTTGTTCCCTAGTCCCAGCGAGGTTCATATGATGCACTCCTTTTCCCAAGGTCCTAGGGTGAACGAGGGTCCACAATCCAGCAATTCATGAAATACAAGTGATACTGAGACAGGCAAGGGATCTATCAAAGCAGCTTCCTACCTCTCCACCCTCTCAATATGCCTTTAGAACAAACAAACAAACAGAAAGAAGAGTCGGCGTGTTCAGTATCTCAGAAGGAAACACTCTAAAATACTGGCCTGAATTTTAGCCCTGAAATTGATTGTAGCTAACTTCAGTGATTCTGGGATTTCCCATCGTGGCTTCTCTTTATCAATAGAATTCTGACCACATATTTAAAATTGGAAAATAAATAAAAATGATTCAGTAAATAATAATGTCACATACCAAGAACAAGCTGAGAAAAACATTTGATTGGACATGAAGCAGACTCTCTGGTACAGTATATAACATTCAGGAAAATGTTGGAGGATTCTAGCGTTAAAGGCCTGAGGGAAGTAGGATGTCAAAGAAGATGGATCCAGGTGCAAAAAGGGAAAGCTCTTTGCTATGTGCCTTAGTAAATTTCTTCATGAACATTCAGTGGAAATAGTTTGGAGCGCTAAACACCACTTTTATTTAGAAAGCTAAAGACTATCCAATTGGATTAGATTGAGGTACATATATGCAGGTTAGAGGGTACTGGTTGAAAGATCATATTTTAAATTCTAAAATAAAATTTTTACAAGTTCACAATAATAGGTGTCTTTCCAAATAGTTTAGAATGTCTGTAGATGGAGTTACAGTCTATTCTCTGCAGTAAAGTCAAAGAAAACAAGCATTCATTGTGGGCATTTTATTAATAAAGGGTACATGTGTGCCACCAAATAATCTGAAACCTGACCTAAATATATAACAGCTTATAGTCGTTTAAAAAGGACCAAAAATCTCAAAAATTGAATAATATATATAGATCTGTAACCAAAGTGACACAATGTATGACATTTTAGTACTTCAACTATGAATTCTCTCCTACCATTTGAAAAATAAACTACAATAAACTACATACAGGGCTTTTAGGGCAACGACACAAACTTGCTTTTTCTAGAAATAATCCTTCATAGGTTTAAATACATAAGGGATCTGCCAAAAATAGCAATTTTGAAGTTTAAGACCAATGTTTTCTATACCCACTGAGGTGACGTACCAACTTCATTCGGAATAGGTGGCTCTTGCCCCTGCTTGGTGAGCCAATCCTGCAGTCTTTGGCTTACACCCAGTGCTTTATACCAATTAAACCTATTTTTTGCCTCCTTCTTTTGTAAGTGCCCCACATTCACTTCCTCATACTAACATTATTGTTAACAAGTTAATGCTAACATTAACATGTTAATGTTACCTGTGTTTTGGTCATGAGACATAGCATATCTTGAGAAATGAATACTTATTGGACCTCCCACATATGACCAAAACACAATTGTCCCCATCACATAATGCAAGTGACCCCATGTTATTCATGTGGTGGATGCACTTCTGGTCACAGAATGTGGAAAAGAGTTGAGGGAAACCCAATGCGTCTTTTTAGGAAACTGTGTTGCCCAAGCAGCTGAACTTACCGTCACCAGTACTGGAACACTCATGTATTTCCTCTCCTTTATGTAGACTGGTCCCTGGCCCAGGAGAAGGTGATCTTTCACTTTGTTACTATTGTTTTATATGAAAATACATCAATATCTTCATTTATTGCTCTTACTCTATAGTTTCAGACTGGAAGCATCTTTTAGCTAGGTGCCAAGTAGAAACAACCAAATGAATGACTCATTTGGGGACTCCCCTGTCACTCCTTCCAAAGCTGGATATTATCTTGCCCTCCTTGTTAAAAATCAGCACCAGAACTTTCCAGAGCTGATGCAGTACGCTAAAGACCTGTATTTCTATTCAGGCTGGCAGACCGAGAAGGTGCCAAGAGGGAAACTTGGTACCACACACAAACTCTTTCTGAGGGTCAGACAGGATTTTTCATTTTATGGCAAAGCTAGTATTTCTCCCACATGCTCTTTCTTATCACAAGTTCCTGGGGATGAATCTGTGAAGCCCAAAAGAAAACAAAGCAAAGAAAAAAATTATATTTATATCAAGTGGATGCTGACAGTCTGAATCAAAGGCTCAGTACTTTATAATCAAGGTTTTGGAAAAACAAGAATAGGACAACCCTGAGGCTTTGGCACTGAGTTCAAGAGCACAGTTAGAAGTCATTGCACCTCCAAGAACTGGGAGAACTGAAATGGAAACAAAGTCCTCTCAGAAACCAAGGGAATAAATTAATTCATTTAGCACTGCCAGCAATTATACAATAGGAATGCATTTTCGCTAGGAATGTGTTAGGCAATGCCCACAGCTGGATATGCTTCCAGCTGAATTCATGCTCCAAAAACCACTGGATGCAATGGAACTCTCCATTAACTTTAGTGAGCTTTTAATCAAACCCAAGTTAGTAAGTCAGACAGCAAGATTTAGAGACAACTGAAGAAGTTTGCAAGACAGTAACTTAAACTGCACAAGGCCAGAGCATCTGGAAAAAAACCAAGTGTCAGTGAAGGGACTAATTAGAGGACTTGAAAAGCTCACTCCCAAATGTCCTTTAGTCAGACTCAGGAATTTCATTATCTTCTGTGATAACAGGATTCAGAAAGCACAAGGCACTGATCTGAATCAATTCCTACCTCAAGCACAGATTTTCTGTGAGCTTTTTTAAATGTTTATCTTTCTGGTCAGCAGCACCACAAGAGCTATAAGTAGTCTTTCTTTTCCTTTGCTTTTAATGGCATAATATTTTTGAACTGCTTAAATGTTGGGTCTCTTGGGTTTCTAGCTAGTCTAGGGTTGCTAGCATCAGGACTTCTAGCATCCAAGCTCGAACAAAATGCCAAACATTAATTCCAGCATCAACTAAGGCATGTTCCCTACAGATATACCACTCCATCTCCAAGTTCTGGTTCTTTAAAGCATAAATTGAGACAAACAAAACTGTTTTCTTTGACCCTTACTGGCAAAATTTGTGTGCCATATGAAACATCATGATCATAAGCTTGTAAAATGCTTTGTATAAAATATATCTTCCTTCAGATAAGTTTCCATAGGTCTAACAAAAAATAGAAGCAATTTCAATGTTTGTAAGTTAACATTTGCCTTCAATTAATTTTACTTGCTTAGTGTTTCCGGAAAACAAGACCAGCAAAACATATTGTAGTCTGACAGGAATACAGAAAGCCACTAAAGACAAGACTAAGTTAAGATCCAGAGCCAGAGCGATTTGAACTTCATTGGTGTTAATAAAACAAAAAAGCCAACCTACAGACCAAAATATACAAAAGTTTCAGGCCCTAGGTCACAGTATGTCTAAATCAACTTAGTTGTGCAAGAATGAAGAAAAAACGCTAATATAGACATGAAGAATTTGTTGTAGATTAGAATTTTCCTTTAGTAAAGAATACAAGACTGGGGTCTTTTGTACAAGTGAAATCAATGAATGCTGGGCCTGTCTAGAAAGAATATGCTTTGTAAATGAAGAAGACATATTAAGAGTAAGGATTTAGCAGAGTAAATCTTAAATGACCAAGCACAGCAGCAAATAAAATACTTAAAAGTGAAATAATGTTAATTACTCCCACATGTGGAGCAGCATAAAAATTACCAGTAGCAGTGAGAAGGTGAAATGATGCATTTTGCTGCAGAAGATACAGCTATTTGCTTTGTTGCCAGGAAGGAGCATACATAGGCACTGAAAGCAACTAAACCACTAACTTAAGGAGTAAACTGAGGCTGAAGCTACTGACATGAAGAAAAAGAATAGCAACAGGAGACAACAGAGTAGCGCTCCCACTGTACTTATTGCCCCCATTCTTCATGGAAGAAGCTGCTTTTACAATGGCAAGGGACTGTGAATGAGGAAATTAAAAATATCTGATTCAATGATTCAAGACCCCCATTTTCATAAAAGCAAATCATGCTGAACCTTCCTTAGGAAGAAGTCTGTCGTCCAGGAGCAGTCATGGTACTGTAAGGCACTGCAGACTTTACTTGATTGCCAAAATAGCACGATAGATACCTAGTCCCTTTTGATATGTCCTACAACATCCTACCTTCTACCTATCTGCTATATCAGAGCTGTTGCTTTTCAACCCTTTGAGCTATCTATCTGCCAAACCTTTTCAAATGTCTTAGAATCCCTAGGCTAGCACTAGAAGTTTGATGTTGGACATTCAAATTATTGAGAGCTGGCTTAAAAATCTTAACATGCTTTCAGTGCCTCATATGAATTTGGCCTTCTAGGATGGTCTTCTTACTGGAAAAATTTTGATGTAGAAATTATATAAAGCAAAGGGAATCAGGTTTGCTTAGCACATTGGAATCTTCTACGTGAATCTTATATTCCTCCGTAGATAAGGAATGGGTTCTGCCTTTTCCTCACTGTTAATATAGGACATTGACAGTATTAAGAGGTATATTTCATTGAAGAATTGGAGAAATGATGAAAAAGTTCAGAGGAATGGTTATATGTTGTACAAAATACTGGTAATATAAAAGTAAGCATAGAATTATGGAGGATAATAAAGAAAATAACATCAATAAGGAAAAGAGATAGCTTGACTTCTGCTAACATTGTAAAACCTATTTCTGGTGTAATAAACTGCATGATACTACAGTGTATGCCTACCATTATTTGCAGC
This sequence comes from Harpia harpyja, assembly GCF_026419915.1. Taxonomy (NCBI): domain Eukaryota; kingdom Metazoa; phylum Chordata; class Aves; order Accipitriformes; family Accipitridae; genus Harpia; species Harpia harpyja. The sequence continues at coordinate 6,075,703 of NC_068962.1, forward strand.
ATATTATAGCAGTTCATATGTATTAAGAAGTGGTATTTCCCCTTCAGAAGGAAAACATACTGGAAAGAGTAGATCCTGTAAGTATTGCCACATAAGTACTCACAGAAAAGTAAAGAAAAAAAAAGTACCTCTAAATACATACCAGATAATAGCCACAGCACATGGAAATTCATTAAACATTATCACATCCAATGAGCCCCAAAATAGAAATGTTACATATAGGAAAAAATATTCATATGTAATCCAATTTGCTTAAGCCTTGATTTTGGATGTTGGAAAATATGCATTTCTGGATTATCAGCACACCCAAAAGATTGTTTCCAGAATGCATTTGAGAATGTTATTGGTATACTGGTATATTGGTAGGAGCAGTAACAAATTTGAGGGGAAGGGGTAAAAAGCTGTGACGTGAAATAAATGCCATTTGCTTAGAACAAACCTTTGTTTGACCTTGCTAAAATTCAGTTCAGCAAAATCAAATATAAAGGTGTTTGAAGTCAGAGAAACTCCCTGGGCTGAGGTCTCCAGTTGAGGGTAGAAGCTGTACCACCTCCCACAGCCCCAGAATGCCACTGCCATTGGTCGGGGTCTAATACCACTGGCTCTGCATTCTGAGTAACGCCATCCCATTTGAGAGATTGGAAGCTAAAGGTAAGTTTTGGTACTTCTCTCTTAGAACAGTTAATTGGATTTTTAGCACTGGAAATATTTTTATAGTATTTGTTTTATTTTATCATGCATAATACTGATTCAAAGGCTGCAGATTGAGGAGACTATTTATTATTCCCTGGATATGTCTCAGTTCCTTCCTGTGAGAGGAACATAATCTTCATCAAAATATTTGATCTTACAGCTACTGCAGATGCCAATATCATTACAGTGTGTTCCAATATATTACACATAAGGGAAGTACAGAGACATGCAAACTCTGAAAGTTAGTGAGGATACTATAGTAATAGGTAAATAATATTTTTTTTCACAGATTCTCTCATTATATTTGCTGGTTTTGCCTCTATATATACAAAATGAAATACTTATCAAGCCCTGTACCCTTTAAAAACCTTTTATTTCTAGGCAATGTAAAATGCAAACAATTCTGAATAATGAGTAATTAGGAATTGTTTGTTCACAGGAAAAATTACACCAGGTATGTTAGTATTACATTTGGGGTTAATAGATAACACCCTTTATAACTGAATAATTTGGGATAAATGACATGCAAAAGAAAAGCAAGACCAAAAACTATCCTGTCAAAAATAGGAAGCAGAAAATATAAAGACAAAAAAACCCCAAGCTCCAGTATACTTCAGTTTATTTCAGAGATCGGTTGCATTTTTATTTTATTTTCTTTCATTTCATTTTTTTGTAATGAAGCAGAATACATTTAGTAATATTGGAAGCTAATACTGAAAGGTGCAATTGAACTAAGTCTTCTCAAAGACAAGCCCAAGTGACTCTAGCTTCTCCCAGCAGCAGCTGAAAAGTCTTTTTGAATAAAGCAAATGAGGGAAAAATGAATGCCTTGTGTTGCTGACCATCCCCAGAGGAATTTCATATCCTCATGCCTAAACCAGCTTCATAAAGACCTCTTTTCATGAAGCTAAAATTCAGCTTGTTGCTTAGCACACACATTCAAAAAAAGTCTCATGCATTTCTTGTACTTAGTCTATTTTAAGTAGCTACAGTTTAAAAATGAAATATTTAAGTGTGTGTATTACGGCATCACATCAGGAGTACAATTTAATAGACTCGTGCACTACTCATTATCACTGTCTATGCTTTTGGTGAAATTAGTGGGAGCTGTAGCTAAATCAAGGTGTAAGTAAAAAATGCTGAATAAAACCTTTTGTCAGGTATCTTATATGTTAATAGTGAATACATCACTTACAAGGAACAGGGAATGCATAAACACTAATAGTCAAGCCTAGTGTGAATTTTCTACTATTCTACTAAAATATGGAACTGTTAAATGGGTGACAATTCAATTTTACAATTCTATTCTCCAAGCAGAACAGGTGACTGTACTATGCTACCCTTTCTCACTACTTTAAAAATGCTGTTGATTGAATAATGAAGGAATACAGAGTACTGTCACTTACAGGGCTATGGAGCGGACAGACTACTTTTTATTTTCCCCAGACCTTTGCAGAAGTGATGGTCCAAATATGCCACATCATTCAAGCAATTAAAATTATATTCTGCAAAAACAACAACCAGGTGAAAAATGTTTTGATTATGCTCACTCAGAGGCAACAAAGAAAGAGGTCCTAATGTTTTCTAAGGTTTGGGGTTTTTTTTTATGGTAGAGGAGAAAGACAAAATTACATTGTTGTACATTTCAAAATGTACATTCTTTATTGTGATAGACACAAATAATATAATAATTTAGCTTTTGGCTAGTTTCTCAAAAGTTCTTCTCTAATGGTGCAGCGGAAATAGGTGAAGTTAAATGAAAGGGGAAAAAGATGAATATATATCCTCTTTTCACCTTTTCAGGTACTTTCTCACTGACGCCAGTTTATTTTTATACCAATAAAACTCAATAGGTCTTTCCTAAATTATCTAAATGTTAGTATGGCCAAAGCAGTCTGCAGAAATTCTCAGATCCAGGGACTCTTCATGAAGCAAAACAGAATAAATCATCGAGTCATCATGAATAAATATGAGTTATTGAATAGAAATATTGTTGCATACATATAAGTACTGTATTTGTGACATTAAATTTTCATAGATTCCTTGCAAATACCAGACTACCTACATTTTGTCCATTTTCTTCTCTTTCAGAAAAGAAAGCAGAATGCAGACCTTTGTAAATATTTTTCTGGGATTTTTTATCTTCGAGTCTATTGGAGCTGCGCCTATCACTGATACTGTAATTTATGATTCTGAGTTCTATGACATACCGCTTGGAGAGCTGCCTCACTCATTCATCTATGATGAAAATGAGCAGTCTGACCAATTAGAGGTAATCAGAACTTCATTTATTCTATCCTTCCAAAGTGCACAAATGCAGTGGCTACTGATGAGTTTTTGTTGGCCATGACAACATTTATGAGACAAATCTACTCATGTGGTTGCTATTGCCTTTGGCTGATCAACAGTTTTCTGTGCTAGTAACACACCGTAGTTCATTCACATTTTCCCTAATCTACAAATGTGGCCAAAATATTTCCTGATTTTTTTTTTTTTTGGTGGTAATCTTTGAGAGCAGGTAAAAACTACCATGCTTCCCTCAGGTCTCCTTGCATTGCCACAAATTCTGTTGGAGATTGTCCTTGTGATTTATCTGTCTGGATGAGGCACAGAGGCAGCTGAGATAGGACATCCAGCATTCTCCATTAAATGAGGTTGTAAAATGCTGTTTCCTGAGGTTCTTTCTTAGAGTAATAGATATGTTCAATACAAGTATTTCAGGCTATAAATGCTAGTGGTTTCTATTTCTGTTAGGGAAGTGGGCAGAAGGAATTAAAAAAAAGAAAGGGAAGTCACTTGAATTGAAAAATAGGAAAGTAAGATTACTGAAGAAAAACTGTTAAAATTCTGTTATAGCATGAGATAGTAATATGTGTTGCCTGTACAAGCAAGGGACTCCATTTGTTGACTTAAATGCCTCCTTTCCCTCCTACATTCCTGTATTTCTCTACATTACTAAAAGGCTACATTAATTTAACCTCACTCTGCTGCTTAGATATGGACACAACTTCCCTGAAGGTGATATATGCATTGTATGATTCAGGATTGAGTGCGATAGAAGTTGATGGAAATATTTAACATTTAAATAATAACATGTGGGTTTTGCTAATACACAGAATATTTTAGTACTTTTTCAGTACATAATTCATGAAAATGTGTTCCTTTGAGTGATCCATGATTGCAGCAGGAGGGACAGGAACTAGTCTTTCATCAAGGTGAGATCAAAATTGGGGAGCAGCCTTGAAATCAAAGGACAGAGACAATTTAAGAATAAATATATCCCAAAACCAGAGAACTGAAGAGATAAAAATCACCTCAAAGTTTGCACTAAGATCAAAACCTTACAGTTTGGAGGAAAGAAATTTTCTCATCTAAGAAGGACCAAGAAGATCTTTGCTCTAAAGAAATTACTTTGCATTTGGCCTGTTTCCCTGCGCCATGCAGAATCAAAGCTCTTTAAATACCTATGCGCTTGAGCTTTCTTCCCTGATAGTCACCCCCACTTTTATTCACCTGATACTTATGCTCTCTCTATTTCACATTGACTAATAAGTCACAGTTCCTGTCTTTCTTTGCTCTTAAAAATGAAGCCTTTATCAGTCCTACAGAAACCGCTTCCTTCCCAGAAATGGGAGAGGTTATTTTGTATGTGCCTCACCCCAGAGATTTTCTCATTCAAACAACAGATTTCTTAGTAATGCATGAATGGTAGGTGGGACTCTCCTGTGCTGTGCTCTCTCTGTGAGGTCCTTTGACACTGAAGCATGAGGTGGCCCCTTTCCAAGTTTCTGAGTAAAGGATAGAGACAAGGCAAGGCTCCTGTGGTTCTTTTCCAGCTGAAAGAAATTCAAGATGATCAATATTGCACCCAACAAGAAAAGATACAACAGGTCCTATCACAGGCTGCTTTCTTTAGGGAAGCATGGAATAGGCAGAGTCCAAAAAGTCTTTTCATTTTGTCTTGTAAACTTCTTTTCCAGAGCAGGATTGTCTCCCACTACTGAGCTCTTCAGGCAGCCTTCTTAAAATTCATCAAGTGAAGGTCATCCATCATAGCAGTTGGAAGGAATGTTACTTTGCATATGGATGAACCTCCCTGTGAGAGCCTTTTTTTCCTGGATGTTTAGCCAAAATCTTTTTTTGCTTACATTCCTTTTACCATGTACCACCCAAAAGAAACCTAAGCATTCACAATTCCCCTAAACCCAGGAGAGCTCAGAGTGGTCAGTGCTGTAGAAATCAAGCAGCTTTTATAGACATGCATGTCAGTCTTGCAAGTTATCTTTTAGACACTGAGTATTATTGATGTCACTCAAGTTTTAAACAGAATACATTTGTTTTCTTGATTGCGGTTATGACTTTCCTCCCTACAATCCTGTTATCGTAAAGATGTGAACCACACAAGTGGCTTTATGTGTAAAACCCAGGATTTATGCAAGGTCACAGGTTAGATTTTATTATGCATAGCTTAAATGATGAGCAATACCACAGAGACCCAGACAAACAGCAGGCCTTCCTCAGATCTAGCCTGTGTACAGTAACTCTTTAGGGCCTGATTTAAGGCCTGCATTTCCTTTTAGAGACTCTGAATCATGTCTTTAGTCTTCTAGTGGAGACAAAACGAAATAGCATTTTCTGTTGTTGCTGTCTTCAATTTAAGATTTTAAAATTCAGTTCTGTGCAAATAGAGATCATTCTGTTTAACACATTTTTAGACTTATTGGAGAAATGCAAACTCTTCCAAGGTTGTGCGTCCAACTGATTTTCAGCAGGTCTTGGAGACTGACTGGTTCTAGGACTTCAGATGTGTTTGGTGTGTTGCTCCTGTTGGTTTCAATGGGAATTAGGCACCTGTGCATCTTAAGGAATTAAACTAAAGCATCTGTGTCAGTATGTCCTTTCCAGAATGTTACCCATTGGGTACTGTAATCACTCATTCAGTGTGTAACCACCAAAATGAGGGACGACCTAGAAGTAATTAGGGAGGGATTCCTCCCACTCATTCTACCTAGCTAAAATTAGGCATTGCATCCCAAGACCATCCTCCAAGACCAGTGTGAATCATTCTCTTGGGATATCTACTGTGGCGGGTTGACCTTGGCTGGCTGCCAGGTGCCCATTAAACCACCTTCTCACTCCCCCTCCTCAGGGGGAGAAATTAAGATCAAAAACTCGTGAGTTGACATAAAGGCAGTTTAATGAAGAAAAGCAAAGGTTGCGCACAGAAGCAAAGCAAAGCAAAAAGATTCATTCTTTACCTCCCATCAGCAGGTGATGTCCACACACTGCCTGCGAAGTAGGGCCCCAGTACATGTAGCAATTGCTTCAGAAGACAAACACCTTAATAATGAAGCCTGCACCACCACCGCCACTCTCCCCCTGCTTCCCCCGCCTCCTTTCTCTTAGCTTTTATTTCTGAGCGTGATGGCATATGGTATGGAACATCCCTTTGGTCAGGTGGGGTCAGTCGTCCTAGGCATGTCCTCTCCCAACCTCTTGCCCACCCCCAGCCTACCAGCCTTGGGGTAGGGAGGGCGGTTGGAGAGACAGCCTCAATGCTGTGCGAGAACTGCTCAGCAGTAGCCAAAATATTGGTGTGTTATCAACACCATTCTAGCTACCAATACAAAGCACAGCACTATGAGGGCTGCTATGGGGAAAGTTAACTCCATCCCATCCAGACCCAATACACCTATCTTCCTCAAATAACTTTAGATGAACCCTAGGCACCTGCCTCAGGCTTAGCACCAAAATTTCAGCTTAATAAAGTTAATCAAGGGTCCATGTTCATGACTTCTTTTCTACTTTTCATACTCTGGAAGTATTTTTCCTTGTGAAGTATGTATACCAAAAATGAAATGTATGTGTGTATATATGCACACACTTCGTTGGCTTGCAAACATTTTTCTGACAACATTTGATCTAGATAACAGCTGTTGATATTTTTCCACTTGAAATCTGTCTATTTTGCTCACAGATTTTAGAGTAACTTTAAGGTCTGGAAAGGTTACTTAACAATAGAAATCAGAGGTTATCTAGCATTGCATGCTAACATCATCAGATCTGTTTCATTTCTTGCATTCTTTTCATTGTATTCAATATGTGTACATGGAACACATTTTTTAATGCAAAGATTTTGCATGGTGAAAATACTCATAGCTGTGAATTACTTGGGAGAATTGTATTGAACCCTCAATCAAAGCTATGCATCGTCGTGTCTTAGATGGGTCAAATCTGGGCTATAAAATCTGTGGTTTCCAAGTTCCCAGGTCAGTGAGACATGGAAGACCTAGCTAAAGCTTTGCACCCAAAGGGAAAGTGTTACTGAAAAAACCTTAAGTAATATATTACTCAGAAATAAAATGTGTACAGAGACTTTAGAGAGAACAGTATCAACTCTTTCACAGATAACGGTAAAAAACGTAATGTAAAAGAAAATGTATTACCAAGGAAGAAATTCCAAGGTCCTAAAGCAGAAAGAGACTGCAAAAGAATGCCACTATAAGGTAGTGTACAAAGTTTGTGTTGGATTTATCTTTGGAAACTGACAGTTACAACAGTATAAACATGAGCTGCTGTATCGCCCCTTTTCTTCACAGTAAGTTTCATTATTATTTTCAATGAATATTTATATCATTATAGGGTCCAGAGGCCCCAGTCAAGACTGGGTCTTCATTGTCCCAACTGCTCTGCAAACATTTACAAAGATAGATTTCCTTCTTTAAAATGGATACAATCAAACCAGACGGCCAAACGCATTCCTGTGTAAGCTTCTTGCTGGTAAAACAGAAAGCTCAGAGTTTTTCCATCTTTGAAACTAAAACTTGGTTTGGATAGTGTGTGAGAAAAACAAATTCTGGAGAGAGATTCCCATGTACATCAGCTACTAATGTCTAATAAAATCATATTGCAAACTTGCGATTACATTGCCTGTTAAACATAACCAGTCTATTTTCCTTCAGATAGGAAAAGCCAAGTTAGAAAAATAAGAAGTGAAAATATAGGGGCATCAGAAAAATATTTTCATCAATCAGATAGGCTATCCGTGAGGCTAAGAAGCAAGGGAGCTATCCTAGCACTGAATAAGCAGCAAAACAAGGGAGTTGAATACAGGTTGGTCCAGGTGAGCTGGAAAGTATGATCCACAAAATAATCAGAAACAAGCACTGTGAAAGCCTAATATTTGATCCTGCATTAGCTTGTTGAATTTGAATCAAACTGATACTAGGATATTCAGGTGCCTGCACAAAGCTCAGAACTTGAGTCATACGCACATTCATTTATATGTATGTATGCATACACACAAAGCATGTCTGCTGTTGCCATAACACACATGAAGATGGTTACTTGTGCAAGAACTCCCTCTTGCCATTCTGCAGAGTTGAGAGAGGTTTACCCTGCTGTTTCCATCTTTGTGGCAGGTATCTGATTAAATAAGAGACTTCAAGGTGGATATGCAATGACTTTTCACAACATGTCATATATACTTAAAAAACCTTATGAATTGGTACAAGTAGAAGTCAGATAACGACATAGTTGAAAAGAGAATAAATTTACCATTTGAAGCTTTATCCCCAAATAGAAATTCTTCTACTTTTTCAGAAAGGTTTTGACTGCAGATGTTACATTCACTTGGCTGTTCATAACTGATTCCATATGCTTTGGTACAGATATCTTCACAAAAGGTGAACAATTTCTGTGGATTAAAAAGTAATCATGAAATATCTGAGTGATGTTTCAACTATTTTGTCATATAGCAATGGCAAATACCACAAGATGAAAAGGAAAGATTTGAAATAGCATGTTAGTCCCTAAGTTCTAGTACAACAATCCAAGAAGAGCTCGTCTCACCACTTAGGTATCTGAAATGTTATAAAGACTAAGTGTACTGGCTAAGACACCTAAAACTCTGATACTGGGCATGCCATTAGTTACAACTGCTTTAGCTGAACTGAGTACCTACATCCTTTCTCTTGCCTCAGACTGGGTCAGATTCTCTAAGTAGTTGTCCTGATCTGAAAACACCTAAATTGGTCCATCTAGGGCTCATTGCTTGAGAGTAACTATCACAATGCTTGAAATTCCTGTGAGGGGTCACAGCTGAAACTCCACAGTGAGATTACATAGACCTTTTACAGTAGATGCTGACACCTTGATTTCCCTGGTCACTTAAATTTTTTTTTTCCCCAGACTTCCAGTTTTGTGGCTTCTTCCAGAAAGAATTAATGTGCATCATCCCTACTGATGTGGTGTATGAAACAAGGATACAGATATTTTAGAAAATTACCCCAAATTTCTAAATTGTACCCATGGCTACATATTTTTTCTGAACACTGTCAAGTTAAATAACATGTGCATTTCTATCACATTTAAAAATCATTTAAGATAAGAATAATTTTAGAGCCAATCAAAACAGAATCCAGAGCGTGGTTTGGTACACAGCTCAGAGAGGGGAGTGCTGTGGTTCTGCTCTGAGTCTGCTCTGAGTCATTTCTATCTTTGTTCATGTTTAGTGATTATCTAATGCATAGGACATTAATAATCCTTTGAAGAAGGTCCCAGGTCTCAGTTCCTTTCATATTAGGCTAATCAAGTTTCCTTTGGCTTGTTCTCCTTCTGCTGCCATGAGGTTTGCCTCTTTGGATGTATTCTGGCTTTGTTTTAACGTCTCATCCAAACTCTCCTCTAGCCCCCATTTGATGATTAGGATGTCTTCTGGAACAGAGGTGTTTGGGGTGCCAGCCTCCTCACATTAGCAACTTACTTACATCTCAGCTCTCTTGCTTGGATGAATGGAGAACCAGCACCTTTGTTTTCATCTTAACTGAAATGGAGTAAAACAGTTGTGCATATTTAGCAGATGGGTTCTTTGAATTACTTAGGTGCAGGAATGCCTCATTCCCTAAACAAATAGCCTTAAGTGTGAGACAGATAGCTCAATAAATTCTGAAGTTGTGCTTCAGAACGTGCACAACTGTAAAGCCCTAATGAAATTTCTGCCTGAATCCTTAGCTGCACAATATGTATCAGACACCTGAGTTAGCTAAGTAAAACTTCACTGAATTTCTTTCCCTAGATTCCTTAATGCAACCTAATATTTTGTTAGATGCTTAAAGACTTGGTGGACTGTCCACCAGTATCAACATAGCTGTTGTTTTTAATGAACTGTACCATTTTTTTTTGTTTTGTTCAAAGAAAAAAAATAGTATAGAAATGGTACTGCACGAATTGCATATATTTCACACCAGCACAATCCCTATTGTGACATTACAGAAATCCAGGGATTGAATATTTACTTTGAATGTTATTTCTCAAGAGTGGTTTTGGCTCTGGCTTTCTTTATGAGAGATCTAAGCCTGAACCAGCTTCTAATTTCTGCTTTTCAACTTCCACTGCCAACTTAGCTCTTATTAATAGAAGGGGAAATAGTAGCAGTGGATAAAATAGCTGCAGCTATCGATCCTGGACATAAAGTTCAGACCACAAGTTCATGAAAAACTAGGAAGTACAGAAAACTAATGTGCAGGAAAAAAAAAATCTCTTATTATTATTCCTTTTTTGATTTTGGCGTTCCTTACTTTTACAGTTGTGTAGCAATGCCTATTATTATGATGCAGAATGTCCCTCCCAGTGGCAGGAAATGCATCACACCTGTGCCCTTGTCCTCAACACTTTCTTCCATGCACCATATTCATATCCTGGACCTGTCGCTAAATGATTGTTAACTGATCTTACACTGACAGGGCATTTCTATATAGCATAACAGTCCACACTGTGAAGATAAACCTAAACTATTAGAAACTTCCCTAGTTCTGGAGATAGAGCAGCTTGTGAGCACTATGTCTGTATCACTGCAGGCTACATGTGTGTACTGGATTGGATCAAATCAGATGAAATGTCTTTGCACTATAAGCTGTAGAAATGAAAGGAAGAGCAGATCTGACATCAGACTTCGGCCCTGATGTCTGGTAAAAAATATGGTTGCTTTTATACGGTCTCCTTTACAGCCAAAGAAAGGTGGACCAGCACCTCAGGGAGTTGATTCACAACATATGTGTGCTGAACCTCCCTCAGGAGATGATTCTTCCTCCACTGCCTGCACCAGAAATGCAAAGAGACTAAGCTACTAAACAGGACACTTAAATTCAATGTCTGAAGTTAAGTGGAGTGAATCTGGTCCTTTTTGTTTGTATTTCTAACACTGTTTGAGGCAGCTCCTTACCACAGGTCTGAGGGTTGACAATGTTTCTTGTAGATACTCTGGTCATCTGAGTGATCTCCAACTTTATTTGTCTGGCTGTGTGTCTACTCTGTGGCTTGGATCAGCAGGAGGTCCCATGGAAATCTTCATTAAATAGCTGGGACTGGGTTTCAGTCCTTTTGTCCATTATAATAGTGCAAACAGTCCTGTTCTGATTTCTAAAACTGGCGTATTTCTCTTTGAAATTTTATGTCTTGCAAAACTTCAGCACTGTTTCAAAGAAAAGCATCTGCTGTAGGCTTAGATATTACATAGCCCTCAAAGCAGAATGTTAGAAATAAAATCTGTAATTTCAAACAGTGTTGGAATGAGACTTTGACTTCCTTGGTACTCATGGAAATCCAGATTACCTCACTTTGTATCGAATTTCTTCATTCTCAGACAACAGAATTAGTAAGTAAAATCTCTGTAGCAATGCTGCGCAGCATAAATCTTTTTACTCAGTTAAAATCAGACATGACATAGATACACCTGCTTTTGAGACAAGCTTTAGTATATTCTGTGGTCAAGGTGCTAAAAAGACTACTTCTCTTTCTAAGACCAATTAAAAGAACCTCAGAGTCTACCTATATTTTCCAAGGCAGAAGCCACAGGCATTAATTTCTAGAGAACTGGGTTACCACTCTAGAGCTCTGTAACTTTAATATTAAGGTTAGTCTGTCTGAAGTATGAATGGAAATTTAGGCATGTATGTGTTCGTAAGACCCAGCAGAAACAACAAAATAACTTCCAAAAATTAGAAGGCTTAAAGGGTTAAAAGAATGGCCTGCGTTGATAATGAAGGACACTGTACCCGTCTGCACCACTTCCAGAACACTCTTCCCAGCAGCAAAACTGAGGAATGTGTTTTTTATGCCAAAATCAAAGGTCCTGCACCATGACAATGTCACAGCACAGATGACTTCTCAGTGAAAACCCTTCATCCTGCCACCAGCAGACAAGAAATAAGGTTGCAGAATATAATATATACAATTCCTTTCCATGTTAGCCATCATGAAATCACACTGCCAATGAGGAAAAGGAGGCAATGGGCAGCAACCTGGTGTAAGATTCAAGGATGCTGGAGTATCCAAGACTCTGAGGAAAAAGACTGCCCCATAACAGCTGGTAAATCCTAAAGGAGATAAAAACCTGCCCAAAGGTTAGTTTTCAATGCTTGTCAAGAACTCCAGAGGCACGAAAAGGACTCAGTAGCTTCTGTCCCTTGTCTTCTGTGTTGAACACAGGTGATCCTGGCCGGACCACTCGGGCATACACATTTAGGTACGTGGGAGTATGTGGGTGTAAATGTGCAAGTGATTAAAATCTGAGAGAATGAGTGTGAGTAGGTAAAATCAGTTTACTAAGAACTTTTGTAAACAAATATCACCTTCACTTTCCCCAAGATCTCACTGGGGTTTAATACACTAATTTCTCCACACAGCTTATTTCTGTGGCTCTGTAGAAGAAAATGACAATTTATCTGAGCTGCACAATTTGCACTCTTAAGTAGTTAGTGCACGAACATGCAATGGCTCACAGATCTATTTATTTTTAAGATAGAACAATAGGAGAAAAGGAGACCTTAAATGCAAAATTCAAGAAGAAACAAGTATGAGCCACTTTTGGAAAGGAAAACAAACCAAAAACCTCTACCATAATTAGACATTTTCTTGTAAGCCTTTGGTAGTTTCAGAACAGCTGTGGGGGAAGCTAGTTCCTTTTGATGGGTCAGTGTGTGGTACAACTGTCCCTTCAAGTGTATAATGTCTCTTTTTAACTTCTGAACTTCTGTTTGCATTTTTAAGTATATTTTTTGCAGTAAAAGAAGCACTGAAACAGGACACGCTTCAGATTCTCCTGTGGATTTAAACTTATTACATGTAACATATCAACTTTGATCCTAAAAGATGTAGACATAGAACAATAGACAAAACATCTGCCACTGGAATTACACCACCTCAGAAGAAAAATGTGGCAACTGATGGCTTCCAGCCTTGCCGTTTACCTCTTTAAACCTATTTATTTTCTGTATTTTATTACTTTGCATAGATTATGTGGGTCCATAATCCTCAAATAGGTTACTCTTATCTACATTTCTATTCTGTTCCACGCCTACTGACTTCTAGCCCACACTCTTTCATCTTTTTTTTTTTCCACAGCTCAGCCTCCTGAGCCATTTCTAATCTTAAAACCCTTTTCATTTGTCTCACCTACTTTTCAGCCAATGGTGAAAGACAGACACCTAAAGAGCCCATCCTAAAAGAAACATCTGTGGTCAGGGGCTGGAGCTGCTTTTCAGAAGTTTTGTCTTGTTCTCTGCTGACTGTGAAAGGATGCTAGCATAGACTAAATGCCTAGCCTATTGATGACTGAAGTTACTAGCTGATACAGATTTCTGTGCTCTCGATTTTTGCAACTTCCTGGTCTGAAAGTGCCTCTAAATTTGCCATCCACATTAAGCAGTTTCGTTTGTAAATGTAGTCACACTGGATAAATATAGGAGGGGGGGGAAAAATAGATACTGCATGCAGTGTTAGGAAAGATATTGGTCTACTTTGGCATGCTCTGTGGCTAATATTCTGCACTGGTATTCTCTAACTATTTTGATTGATTCCAAAGACAGAGTAGGGTAACTATTAACAACATAGTTAGATGACTTAAGGTAGGTGATGTGATTCCCTTTCAGTGTTTTCTTATGCCATGTATTAAATCTGGCTTGGAAGGCTGATTATGATTTGAAGACTTGCAACTATTGGCAAAGAGAAACATGCTGTATTGTATTTCTCTGCAATATTCTTCCTGCTTTGTGATTTTTCATAAAGAATATTACTTAGAGTAGCAAAGGAAATACAACCCCACCCCCACTCCCCCGCCCCCCAAACCTATGGAGAATAATACCATTAAGTGATATAGAATCACTTCTGTTTCAATTTTTTAGTAAAGTGCATGTTGCCAAAAATAAACAAACATCTGGAAGACGAAGGATCAATCTGTACAGTATATAGTCCAAGAAACATCTTTGTCTTGTTACAGTCTTGCGTGATTTATCAAATATGTAAAAGACAGAAAGCTGCATGGATCAGATGACCAATAATGGGAAACAGACTTTTACCTTTAGGTTACTGGTTCAAGTCCAGCCTATGTACAGCAAGCAAATACTCATGCTCTGGGTCTGGTATGTAATACACATGTATCAGTGAACTCCTACTTCATTACCCGTGTAAAAATGGCAACATCATTAAATTCACTGTAATAACTGGTATTTTTATGACATTCACAACTGGTGCAGGAGACTGAACAGATAATGCTAACTGCTTGTAAGAGTTTCTCTAGAACCCAGATTTAGCACACTGACAAGGAAACTATGGGAGGCTTTCAACTGTGCACCTCCAAAACAAGATAACATCCTGTAATAAGAGAGAGAGAACAGTCTAGAAACAGAATTACTAGAAGTTAATACCTCTGCTTTGGTACCCAACAGCTACAGTGACTAATCAACTAAGAACACCCAAGAAAGCATAAAGGAAATCACAAATCCCAAGCTAGTATGTTCCGTAAAGTATACCCTCAAATATTCAGAGAAGTGGCAATCAGTGTAGATGACCCAAATCCCATGACAAGTGAAAGGAACATTATCTTAGGTCTGAAACCTATTTACAAACTATATCTTGAAAATGCTTTTCTCCAGAATATTATTTTCAGTAGAACTGCCACAAAAGATGCATCAAAAGCCATTAATAAGTCTCAAAATCCCCGGATTTTTTTCCAAAGTTCAGGACAGGGACTCTTATCTGATTTCCACAAGACTGGTGAAGAAGTAGACAGCATGTGCAAGCACTTTAGTGCAGTACTACCCTGGGTCAATAAAAGTCTGGAATGCATGTCTCCCTCTAGGCTTCCTCCATTCGGAGAACATCTGTCCCATTTCCTTTGTTCCCAAAGTCTTTTGATTTGTCCCCAAGTCCATTCCTGGTTAAGCTGTCTTACTGTCAGTGCTACAGATGGGAACATTGTGTATTTGTCTGCACAAAGCAACAAGGTACATCCTCACTCTTACACCAACAGGTTACTCAGTCATAGTTCAGCTGAAGTTCATTTTGCTCACTTGATCACCCTGCATTTTGGAAAGTTATGATCCCAGTAACTGTATCAGGACATTTTTATCCATAAACCCTACTTAGTAATAGTATCTATGTCTTATTGGAATACAACTAAAGAATATACAGAGAACCTGAAGTGTGCTCAGTCAAAATCTGAGTCTGTGAGGTTCAGAGTGCTTCCTGGTTTATCATTCCTTCCATATTCTCTGTCTTCAGTGAAACCAATTGACGCAAAATATTTGAAACTATGGCCACTATATAACTTAAATCAAATCATTTCTATGCAAAAAGTAGATTTTAGATGGTTATTTAGATGTTCTCAGGCAGTCCAGGATCATGATGCTTAATACTGCTAGTAAAGATATATAGCTACACTGCAAGATCCAGCGAGTCTATAACGAAGTGTAAAGTGTTTTCTTCCAAAATTGCGGTAAATATATATACACATATGAATACATATATATACACATATGTATAGTCTACATAGAAAGCCTAATTTAAAATATCCTAGCCACTTGTCCAGTCTGGATGCAAGCTACTTTTACCTGTCTTTTACAACTAGAATTACGAGCACTAGTGTGAGTGATTTCAACAACCGGTTCTCCATGGAGACAGCAAAGCCAACAGTAGCTGGGGGATGATCTCAAAAAAGGAGATGTTTGGTCAGGTAAAAAACTCAGGATTCAATAGTTTGATGGTGGTGGTGTGCTAGAAGGCTGCAGTGGAAGAAAATCTTTATTAAAGCCTAATTTTAGGCTTCAGTGCCTTTGCACTTGGGATAAAGATACTGTGACAATATTCCTAATTTTGGTCATGCCTTAGATACAGGCTAAGGAGTGTTAACTGCAGCACAGGGGTGCAGCACCCATAGGGGTGGATGTATTACTTAACTTTTAAACAGTACCTCAGATGTGCAAAACCCTATAGGGACACTAATTCATTGCCTGAGATTTAAAAAATAAAAAGTGCATTTTCAAAAGAGGTCCTGGTGTGGTCAAACAATATTATTACACATGGGGAAATCAAGGTACAGTGGTAAAGTAACTTGCAAAGATCACACAACCAGAGTGGATTCTCAGTGTCTGGGTGATTACAATAAACCAGTCTGCCTCTTTGCAAGTGTAGGCCCCTCTGCAACAAGCCTGGCAAGTCTGCAATACTCTTTTTATGAGGGGTGATATGATGCAAGAAAATTGCTACATTTTCATTTTTAGCCTGAAGTTGTCATACAGCAAAATCAACAGAATGCATCTTTAGAATTAAAGTTAACACAATAAAATTTGCTGGTTTGACTCATTAAGTTGAGTGGAGAAGAAAAAATAAGGTTTCTAGTCCCATGAAAGGTTCTGCCAAATTTTATAGGATTTTTCCAAATCAAGATTTTATCTAACATTTTTTATTTATATTCTTAATTTTTCATACAACATAATGCAGCCACTGATGAATGAAGCTAATCAGAGCCTTCTGGTATTCAGATTCAGAAAAAAAATTGACAAAAATACTGTCAACATATTATTAGCTTGTAGGATGTGAACTTAGACTTCAGAATTCTTAGATAAGATTTTTAAAGCATGTTACTGTTCTTAAAACAAAGCCTGCACAGCTACATTGGATTTGGATTTATGCTGGTACAATTTACAATTTTATGGTCAAATGATTTGCATCTTTTTGATGCTTCACAGCAAATTTTAATTTGTCACACAGAATAAATCAATTTTTATCACAAATCTAATTTAACTTTAAATTAATGTGGAAAAAAGCATTTTGTTAGTACATGTTCTCACTAATGAAGTATATGCATGTGTGCATAGAACAAAACATTTAAAACACTGAGATAAAAAGTGAATGAGTATGTTGGAGTTTCATGAATTGTTTACACATCATCAAGAATTCATTATAGCTGCCAGATAAAATGCAGCTCAAGCACTAAACCTCAGAACGTATGTGACCTCTAGTGGGAGAATATGAATAACTGGAAGAGAAACAGCTGCCAGTGGAAGTAAACAGTAACATTTCCTGTTCCCTCTTAATTTTCCCCAGACAGAGATTGGGACAGCACTACCTTCCATAATTCAAGAGAGTTATTCTTCCGCACCACTGACAGAAGAACCTGAGGAGGAAGCATCAACGCCAAAATTAATTGATGGCTCTTCAGCACAGGGGTCTGGGGTTCTTGGACCTCAGACTCAAGACGGTTAGTAGGAAAGAGAAATGAGTTTTGCGTGTGCACTTTGCTTTTCAGTGAGCCCACTTTGGTTGCTTATGAATGTCTACCTCTCTTAATGAAGAGGAGGTATAGTTTCTGTACCTCTCTTACTAAAAAGGGGTATAACATGCCTATCTTGAATGCTCTGAAGTCAGATAGGTGCCTAGTCAAAATGTTTCCATACTATTTCACTATGAAAGTAACTGTATGTCAATGAAGATTTTTTCCAAATAAAATTTTGCTTAACACTTAAACACTTACAACTTAAAAATTTGCTAATGGTTGGCAAGTGCTACCAGTACTTTTTCTATTGACTTAGATTTCAGTATCATTACCAACTACCTTTATTTTATAATGATTTTTTACATGGTTTTTATAAATATGTTCATACACAATATAATTAAAAAGTTGAAGAATTTTTGACCGTGAAAACTAGAAGCTGTGAAACTTAATGAAAGGGAGCTGTTTAGAAATTTTATGTGAAGCTGATATTCTGTTCATCTGACTAACTATAGTGAAATAAGAATTTTCTACATCTCACAGGGGAATTAAAATTGTAAAACACAATCTGTCCCTCTCCCACACAGACATTGTGATGCTAATAATTGGCATTTGTTAGCAGCTACTCTAAACTCTTGTAGTTAAAGCTCAATAGAGATACCCACTGCTCTGATGGGTCTTTGTGCTGTAGGGTGATTAACATACAACAACAGGAAAATCCTAGTTTTCACTATGCCTAACACTATAACTGAGTGCCATAGAAGACAAATGAAATTGGGAAGAAAAAAAAAAAGAGTTCATGTTTCCAAAGTTGTGTGTTCAGTAACATTAATCATTCCTAGTCTTGTTTTTATACATATTACTAATGAGCCTTGACCTGGCAAAAAAAAATACACTGATGTCAAAACAACTAAAAATGGAAATGAGAATTTCCTAGGACAGCTCTGAAAAAAACACAAAGTTGTCTTCAATTTTGAAAGGTGCAGGTTGTTACAAAACATTTCACATAAATGCAACTTATTATGAATTCTGTATCTGTCAATATTTTTGAGCACTGAATGCAAATCAACTAGTGCATCAACTAAAGATATGCATGGGAGGCTCAAGGCTGTAACATACCAAATCAGGGGGGTTTTGTGTCTTTATTTTTTTTAGCAACATATTTTCCTGTCAGATGTTGCTGTTGTTCTTGGCTTGGTACTGGATAGAAGACTACAAGGCTCAGGAACATCAAGCCAAGTTCATTTTTCTTATTGATATCTTCTTGAATCCTTCCCATACCTCTGTTCTTTTTCAGTCTACACCAGCCAGAGGTGACAAATACCACTCCTCCAAGATCAAAAATAGGACAGAAGGGGAAACTCTCTTCCTGTACTATGTTGCAATATTTTGAAAAGATGTCAGCAATCCTAAACTCTACATTCATTTAGGCCTAGATTGGCTTGAATGGTTCAAGGTGTGACAATTTATTTTTTCCCTGTGTCAGGCTTGCTCCCTGTAGCTAATTTAAACTGTCCTGTGGAGGAAGTTATAGAAAGTATTAAATGAGTCTTATCTCTCCAGAAATGTTATTCCTGGATGCCCAAGTAGAGATTCTCAAATGAGAGAGTACTCTGGTCACTGATTCTTTAATTTTGCCCGAAAAGACAACACATATATAGCCTGCCTTTCAGTTGGTTACTGCTGCCTGTTGGTAATTGACACAGATTAAGGTGGCAAATCTTCCATGTAGCCACAACTGATTTGGAGAAAAAACTCATCCGCAAAAAACTCCCATTTTCATACTCGTTAATTACTCTACTATTCAATAAAGTAACCAGAACAAACAACAGCCATCTGCTACAAGGAGGAGGAAAACTTGAAACAGAGAAGTATTTCTATGGGATTAAAAGCTGAGAAACAGATATGCTGATTTATACCCATAATCAAAGAAAAGATGTATCAAAAATTCAACACACATAGCAACTTTTCCTACTGAAAATGACATTCAGACAAACCAGTCAGTGTCACAATTCTCACCAAATTTGAACAGTACCATCAAAAGAAACTTCCGAATTCACAGTATTCATCCAGCTTTATTACTGAGATGAAATGGCTTAATTTTTCATTTTCATGAAATTCTGGTGGTAACCAAATATTTTGTTAACATGGTCTCCAAGTTACCTTAACTCAGACTGATAGAGAAATTTTTCATGGTGTTAGATTTCTGAATCAGATAATATAATTAAACATGCAAAGGAAATTGAGGTTCTTCTCCATAGCTTTGTAGGAAAATATTAATTTCCTTACAAATTATTCAGAAGTACTATTTACAGAACCAAACTTGGAAAACCATAACAAGTTTCAGCCATCAGCTGTTATTTCTGCATCTAGATGGAAGTGCACCCTTGCCAGCTTGGGGGGAAATTGATATTTGGTTGGCTGCTGCCACCTAATAGTCTGTTGTTACAGTCTGAGAAACACTGTATCAGAACAAGTTAAATGACTTTCTAATAGGCATAGCCAGAAAAAAACTTTGGTTTTAAGCAGAATTTAATCACTTTCTTGTTGCAATTATATGGTGCGGTGATCAAAACAGAACGGGAGTGAACATCAACAAAACCTTATTATGTGCTTAGGTGAGCATTTCATTGTAGTGATTTATGTGTAATTTTTGTACTTTTTTTTTTGTAACAAACTGTTTTCTTTTAAATTGTTTGATAGGTCTTCCCACTTGCCTTTTGTGTACGTGCCTAGGGACCACAGTCTACTGTGACGATCATGAGCTTGATGCTATTCCACCATTGCCTAAGAAAACCACGTATTTCTATTCACGCTACAACAGAATCAGGAAGATCAACAGAAATGACTTTGCTAACTTAAGTATGGATAGTAGTATTGTTGCAATTAGCTTTAGTTTCTATTATTTCTGGCACATACTAATCTAAGACAAGGTGATTCATTTTATGTAATGTTTGATGATGGTAGGATTATACACATAAATGCACGTATAGAAAAGTGGTTTGCTACTTTTGAACATAAAGGTCAATACTTCAAATGCAGATTCTCTGTGGAATTTTTGAATTATTAGAAATAACAGTGTTCATCTATCTTTATGCTGTTACTTGTAATCAGCTTTAGAAAGGTAGAAAAAACCCCAAACCTCGTGGAACATTTGTAGCATATTAGAAAGTACCGTTTTCCTAAACAAGATGAGTTCTCAAGTACACATACTTTCAAATATTTGCAAAGTATCTGTGTGAAAGGAATTTTACCTTTAAATTTTACCTTTAAAGTATATGTTCATTGGTTTACTCCAGAATTATCTAGGAAAATCTTCAGTAAATGAAAACTGCTATTCCAACACTATTTGTGGCCTAAAACTTGCTAAAATTGGTGATTTAGGGACCTTATATTTTCACATTTCCTACTTGAGATTCTTAAAGATAACTGATTTTTCAGGAATACTAAGCCTACCCTGTTTAGAGACAGGGACTGCTATACACTCCCCAGCTTGAATGTCAAGATACACTCTTTGTTTTTTGTTTTACACCTAACTTTGTGTAACTAATGCTTATTGATTTCATGATGAGAAGTGTGGAATCAGTGCCAAAATAGGCTACTACAATAATTAAGGGGAATGCAAACATCCTTTTATGAAAGAAAACTATAAGGGCTTGGCTTGCTCAAACCAAGATGAAAGTTGGGAAGGAACACAATTGGTATATAAAAAAATCAAGGGGAATAAATACTAAGAAGAGAGAAAATTTATTTAGGCCAAAATATACTGTTAACATAAGAATAAAATAATAAAATAAAATAAAATAAAATAACCATGAAGAAAATTCTGGTGGAATTACAGAACAATGCACTTAATGCCTATTAATGCGCTAATACTTAGACATTGTTCTTTTTTGCCAAAAATAAGTTTAATTTCCTTTTTTTGATTGAAAAAAGTGTTTGAGTGTATTTGAGAAAAAAAGTCGGTATAACAAATCTCTTATATATAGGAAAATGTTGAAAACAAAGAAACATGGAACAAGATGGTGGAGAATATGTTTATTTCCCTTTAAGTGTTATTTTTCCAAAAGATAACCATTTAAAAGGTTCCCAGAACACACAGAAATTTTAAAAGTATTAACTTTAAGGTCTTTCACTGAAAGATGTATGAAGAATGACACAGGCAATTTGAAACAGGCAATTTGAAACAGTATGTGAAGGAGATGTTGGTCCCCTTCCTTAGGAGAACTGTTCAAATACGGATTATTGCATTATATATAAAGAGAGAGAGAGCTGACACATAGTGGATCAGGAATGGATCTGATTCAAGACACTTCACCTGTAATTTAAATAGCCCATTTGCCTTTTTCTTTTTTAGAAATTTCAGTAAACACATTCTTACATGTTTGTTTTGTCTTATTTCTCTGCCAGACAATTTAAAAAGGATTGATTTGACTGCTAACTTTATATCAGAGATCCATGAGGATGCCTTCCGAAGATTGCCCCAACTTGAGGAGCTGGTGCTCCGTGACAATAGGATAAGGCAACTCCCTGAGTTACCATCTACCTTAACATTCATCGACGTTAGTAAGAACAGGCTTGGTCGCAAAGGAATACGTAATGAGGCATTTAAAGTAAGTCTGGGTTTGATGGGAAAATCTTTTCCTCCTCTCTCCAAAGGATGTGGTCAGAAGAGCAGCCTAAGTGTCCCTCTACAGCAGTAAAACCTCTAAGATTATAGGCACCATGACTGTGGTGGCCGCTGGGTAATTTATAAAGATGGAGCAAGATGTATGAGCACTATCAGCTGGACATGAGAACCCTTTTTATTCTTTTTTACAAAGATCTACGCAAGACATGTGATGGCACTCTGTGTTTGTATCTATGAACCAACTACCTACATGACCAGCAAGACTCCAGAAAGCTGCTTGATGTTCCCTTACAAGTAGTCAAGAGGAAAGGGCAAAGCTACAGGATGCCGCTGCTTCAAACTTACTTTGCCATGTATCTACATGGGAACTTGCTAGAGTATTCATTAAATGTATATACTTTCTTTCCACCTTGAAAAGCAAGGAAATTAGAACCTCTGAGTGATAGTCCTTGCTTGAGAATTTTAGTGGGGAGAAGCAGCCATGTACTGCTCCTAATTGCATGTGAAATCTGAAGTCATTAGAGAATCTAGGCTAGCTTCGTATGTTAGACCTAGCTCACATGCACTATTCAATTGCATCTAAGAAGGTAGCTGTAACCAGCCATCTCTGAATTAGTCCTTTGGGAAACAGGTTCTTAATGAAGCAACCAACAGCAGTTATTGAATCAGATATTTTCTCCTAGCCCAACATAAGGTCGGTGTTGGCAATAGGAAAGATGGGAAAAAATCAGTCCCCCAAATTGAGACTCAGGTCCAGCACCTTTTTCTTCTGCACTTTCCTGATTTTAGCCATGAAGGAGTCTTAGCCTTTATCTTCCATATTTGCCAAGAACCTTCACCCTGGTACCTCAGAGTTCTGTCAGTAGGAATTAAACTAGGACACTGAACTCAAAGAAGTAGTTAGGTACCATGATAACTTGTGTGTGTAGAAAGGGGGCAAAATGAGAGTATTCTGAGTATACTGAGCCTTACTGACGTAGCCAAGTTTATATCTTACTTTTGTTATAATTATCAGATGAAGCTCCTTTCACTAAGCCAAGGGATAAAATTATTTACCTTTTCAAATGGAATGAGAAATTTATTTTTCGCTCAGGCATTTCTTATGCAGTTATAATTTCCTTCAACACCAATACACTTCTGCAAAATTGAGTAAGCTTGTCACAAAAGCCAGAAAGCAGACAGAATAGGAAGCCTTTCTGCGTAATGACTGGGAGAGGCAGTATTTTCCCTTTAGAACAACATCATTGAAATTACATCTCTAATTATTAAGTCTCTAGACATTTCAAAGAATTTTTTTCCTTCATTTTAATCCAAACACCTAATCTTTAACAGCAACAGTTCTCAGCTTGTGCAAGTGAAATGGTTTTTGAATTTCTGCCTTTTCAACCATATCATGCTGAAAGAAAATGTGTTAACATCCAGCGGTGCTCATCACAGTGATAGGTTTCAAACTTACTTCCTAGAGATTTTCAAAAATGTCTATCATTTTACCCTACCTTTTGCCTTCATCCTCTAGGATATGCATGAACTGCAGCATCTTTACATCACTGACAATAACTTGGATCACATTCCATTGCCACTCCCTGAAAGCCTCCAAGCTCTTCATCTTCAGGTAGGCTATGAAAGTAATGGCTCTATATATCACGTTCAAATAGTAAGTAAAACTGACAAGGGCAACTATTGTCTTGTTTCTTCTGTTTATCCAAAAGTGTACTTACTGGACTAAACAAACTATTGGAAACACACAATTAACTAGTGAATGCAGTATTTGAAAGAAGTAAAATTTAGCTCAGCTAAGCATTAATTATTTTTCAAACATAAAATTCTAGATTTATTGTTAGCACAGATTAAAGTTAGGTTCACAGCTGTCAAGAGCAACATTAGTCTAAGAGACTTCAAAGACAGAAATTCCTCACACTGCTCATACAAATCTTCCAACAGGAATACTTTTAGATACCCAAAGAAAGTTGCTTTACATATTGGTTGTATCTATACCCAGTGCATTTCATTCTCTTAATAAAGGTCACTCCCTGTTGCTAACATTTTTTCAGCCAAACTTTTCCATTTGACTATGTTCGAATATGCCATCCATCATCTTTCTGTAATTCTTTTTTTTTGTATTTGCTTTTACCTAAACCTTTGTTTCTGAATTCTTCCTTTCAACCTTTTCCATCTCTGCTTCCTTCCCTTTATCTCCTTGTGTACCAATGCCCAGTTTTGATGATCAGAAGATGTTTTTGTTTATTACATAATACAGCAAAAGCCCTTGGAATATATAACCTGATGTACCATACATAATTTGACCTCTATCTTTCAATAAATATATCTATAGAAATACTCTGCCTGCTAGCTGACTATTTTTTTCACCTGCCCATGCCTCTAAATTAAATATTCAGTGCTATGTGCTACAGACCAAAGCTAGTGAGGTGGACTTTTTCCACACCAATTTCTGACTAGCAAAAGAATGGAGAAGAGAAGAATTTTCAGATAGCCCTCATTTTAGGAGACTACCTTCTTAGTCTCAATTTCCAGAAAATATTGTATTCTAGCAATTCATTGTTGAAAATGGTTCACTTCAAGAACAAGCGCTCAGTAAAGATAAGGTATATAAGAGGAATTTAAAGCAAAGGACTAAAACCTAAAGCATTCAATTTTCCCTATATATGTACAGATGTGGGTTAAGCTAATGTGAGAGGGCCTGCGGGAAAGAAATTTGTCACAGATCAAATAGCAGATTTGTGCCTTTGCAGGTTGAGGCATGTCAAGCTCTCAGGATGATAACTATGGTTCTATGATTTTTGGACTGGCCTATGCTGGTTCCAGTTTGCGTTAATCAGGCTCTTCAATATGACCCCGGAAATGAAAATGCTCGATACTTCTACCAGGCCCCTCCTGCAAAGCCTGTCTCTGCTACATGGTTTCAGCTACTTAGTTTTGAAGCTTTGCACTGGCCAAGAAATTTTCCCCCTGCTTGGAAGATTTCTCTGTTGATAACTTGCAGCCACAATCTGGTCCCTTGGGTTCAAATAAGTATCTCTCTAGGCACTGAAAATATATCCATAAATTGTTCTTCAAAGAGTAAAAAATTACTTTCAGGCAACTATTCTGACAGCTTTTATCTTTTTTTAGAACAACAACATTCAAGAGATGCATGAAGACACTTTCTGCAAAATGAAAGATTTTACTTATGTACGCAGGGCTCTTGAAGACATCAGACTGGACGGTAATCCCATCAACCTGAGCAAAACACCTTATGCATACATGTGTCTACCCCGTTTGCCAGTTGGCAGCCTCATCTAAGTTTTGACAGAAGCCAATACTGTCATACGCTATAAGAATCTTTAAAGACAAATTATTAGCTCACTGCTACACTAAGAAAGATGCATTTTTTCAAATCTCATTAATTTGGGAAATTTTTCTGTTAATAATGAGATCGATTATTGAGATACAAAGAATAATATGAAATGCTAAAAGACAACTCCATTATCTACCCAACTGTAAGTTGTATAGCAATATCAAGAAAAATATTTTACTACAAAAACTGTACTGAAGGCAATAAGAGATCAATGTAAATGCAAAATTTTATGCTGAATTATTCAGATCTAATGTATGAATTTTAAAGTTAAATAATTTTTTATATTAAAATCTAACTATGACATAGTAAATAAAGAAATAAAAAGAAAATGTGTAAACAATTGAATATTTACCCCCTTTTCATTTGATTAAATATTTTTCTCTCTGAGACACATCCATTTTTCTAATTCTTTCCTTAAAGGTCCCTTCATTAGTACTAACAATATTCAAAAAACCATGTTTTCTTTAGCAAACAGAATGTTTCCTTAAATCAATAATGAAATACAGAGATTAAACTTGTATCAGATTACCCCCCGAAAGTACATAAACTATTTATTTACACGTTTGCAGTAATAACTGGCCTTTGTAATGCTGATGAGGCCCAAAGCTGTCTCCTGTATCTTTGATAAACTTTCCTGCAAGATTATCTGGCTAATAAAAATCTCATGTAAAATAGCCTTTTTTGAGAAATACTGAACTTTATTCTGCACAGGAAGTGGAAAAAAGCTCCCCTTGACATAATTACACAGCCACACAAAATATTGCAGTTCAATATACTAAGGACCAGAATTCAGGGACCCAAGTCACAAATACCCTTGTGGAACCATGGCTCAGTTTCAAATTATTTGAAACAATTTCACTGAGCTTTTCTGCTTTACTGTTTAAGAGCCTTACCAGTTAAAGATTAGGAAATTCCCTCCCTTTGGATAGTTTGAACAATTCTCCTCCTTTTGTGGAGGAGCTTTAATACATTTTTCTAGGGAGAAAGCCCCCAGGAAAGATCCACTAGATACAAAATAGGTACTTGCTCATTCTGTTCTACAGTGACAAGCTGTAAATAACACCTGCACATCTTCAGTCATAAAAGTTTGATGAAAGACTTCAGCCAAAAAAATCCCCATAAAACGTAACAAATCCTTCCACTTACCCAAGTCGATATTTGTTTAATATCAAAGTTCCCTTTCACCTAACTGAACATACATGCTCATTTAAGATGTAAATGCAGCTGACTTGCTAAATTTCTGTCAGGCTAGGCAATGGAAACTGTTCACAGACACCACATTCTTCACCCTCACCGCCACATTCTAGAAGAGAACACACAGGGAACATGAACAGCAGGTTTACATGAAACAACCTGTGACAGGCTAAAATCAGAGTTGAAGAAATACAGCAGGCTACAATGACTGTGCCTTTTTGACCATACTTTTACCAATTTGGCAGTCTTACTTGAAATCTAGATAGGCAAAAAAATCCCCAAACCAAACATAACAGCTGGACCCTTCACTTCTGTTTAAAATAATTTTTGTTTTCAAACACTTATACAGAACAAACTGTAGAATAACAGCTATCTTCATTTTAGCATTTCCCTCCAAAGACATGAGTTGCTCTTAGAGCTGAGACAATATTTTTCTTCCATCCCTCCAGTTCTCTCTAATAGTAACTGAAAAGTCAATGATTTAAAAAAAAAACCTTCTGAGCTACAGACATCATTTCAGGCCTAAAATGTGAACCTATGGGACTGTGTTTAGTGGTGAAAGGGATGATGTGCAATACATCCTTAAATACACAGAATCTACAGTGCTCTACCCTGTAGCCATTTTGTCTTACCTTTGGGACTCAGTTTCCCTGTTCCGTCAATCTGTATGTAAATAACCAGCTTTATATTGTTTTGTCAATCAAATGAAAACGAGTATTGAGGAGGAAAAACATTTGTTCTGTTGGGCCGTTCTTTTCTTTGAAGTCTCTGTCAATGTGTTGCACTGATAGTGGATACTGCCTCTAGAAGGTTATGATCTCTTAGGGTACATAGTCATTGCTTTCTAAATACCAGCCAGAGCTTGCACCGACCATCACTTTCTGCACATCTGCATTGATTTGGCACATGCCTATGTTCAGACACACTGTTTTGGGTTTGTGTGGCAGGGTTTTGGTGGCGGAGCTGCAGGGGTGGCTCCTGTGAGAAGCTGCTAGAAGCTTCCCGGCTCCAAGTCGGACCTGCCTCTGGCCAAGGCTGAGCCCATCAGTGATGTTCTCTGGGAGAACATATTTAAGAAGTGGAACCAGCAGTGAGTAGGGGGATTAGAATGCGAGAGAAAGCCCTGTGCAGATACCGAGGTCAGTGAAGAAGGAGGGGAGGAGGTGTGCCGGAGGAGGAGATGCTCCTGCAACAAGTGGTGAGATGGCAGGCTGTCCCCCCCCAGCCCATGGAGGGGAGCGGGGAAGCAGATGCCCACCTGCAGCCCGGGCAGGAGCCCACGCCAGAGCAGGGGGATGCCCCCCAAGATGGTCGGGACTCCGTGGGGAAGCCCGCGCTGGAACAGTCTGTGCCTGAAGGACTGCAGCCCGTGGAAGGGACCCACGCTGGAGCAGTTCCTGAAGGACTGCAACCCGTGGGAAGGACCCAGGCCACAGAAGTTTGTGGAGGACTGTCTCCCGCGAGAGGGACCCCACGGTGGAGCAGGGGACGAGTGATGAGTCCTCGCCCTGAGGAGGAAGGAGCGGCAGAGACAACGTGTGGCGAGCTGACCCCAACCCCCATTCCCCGTCCCCCTGTGCCACTGGTGGGGAGGAGGTAGAGAAAACTGGAAGCAAAGTCCAGCCTGGGAAGAAGGGAGGGGTGGGGGGAAGGTGTTCTAAGGTTTGGTTTTACTTCTCATTATCCTGTTTTGATTTGATTGGTAGTAAATTATATTGATTTTGTTTCTTCCCCAAGCTGAGTCTGTCTTTTGCCCATGACCATAATTGGTGGGTGATCCCTCCCTGTCCTTGTCTCTACCCGCCAGCGTTTCTTTATTTTTCCTCATCCCACCGTGGCTGGAGGGGGAGAGGAATAAGCGAGCAGCTTTGTGGTGCTTTATTGCCAGCTGGGCTTAAACCATGACAACAAGCTTTAGGCAGGCTTTGGGGCACACTTTGAAAAACAGTCTTGATTCCGTGTTGGGTTTAAATGTCTATGCACTTATGTCCCTAGTATATAGACAAATTGAACATTGCCTAATCTACAGCCATTTAGCCTGCAATATTAACACATCTTTCGGAGCTCTCACAGATGTGGCCAGTACCATGCATAGAAACTTATTCCTAAAAGAGTCCTAATATTACAGTGTAAATTTATCTCCAAAGACACCCAAAGGGAACTAGCTAGTCAAGTTCACATGGCTAACATAGGTGCGGACACTGCCTTACTCCAGTTCAAGTAAAGTGTTTTCCCAGTGCCTAGCAGGTAAGCAGAAGTCCCCAGAACTGGCTGTAACCATGCAGTTAATTCAACAGTGTCACATAAATTAAGGAAATAGTCAGAAAACAACTGAACCTGAGAAAACATTTAAAAGAAAAAACCAAAACCCAAACCAAAAAACCCACTCTATTGCAATGTTTTATGGTAATCTGATTAACATGAATATTAGATTCCTATGGAACAGGGACATTTTCATACCCAGCTGTGTTTCATTACCTATAAAATGTATGGATGGATGTCAATCTCCACCGGTTACTTCACACCCTGATTGTGAAGCTCTTTCCCCTCCAGCAAATGGAGGTGTAAGCAAAAGAATTCCTAGGTTTGAATGACTGACTTGCCTACCAAGGGCGAGTAAATGGATAAATAGCTTTCAAAGGGTCACAGAATACAATGCAATAGAGGAAACTGTGCTGCCAAAGAAATTCTAGGAACTGAATAGGGGATGGAGCTGGGATGAAGGAGGTGAGGTGGGGCAGGGACAGGATGTGGAGTGACATGATGAAGCAAGAGAGGAAGAAAGCAAAGTCAAGAGCAGAGAGAGATGATTATTGTTCTCTCCTGTCTTGCTGAAAGGCAGAGGAGAACAGCAAAATCCCAGAAGTCTGACTCCAGCTGCATTTATTTTTATATTCAAGAGATTCTAGCCTTTTCTTTCCATTCACACCTCACTCCTCATGCCATCATCAGCTCTTCATGTTGTCAGTGGAGCACATGTGCTCTGGGAAAGATAAAAATTCACGGGTTGAGGGGGAAGTAGAGTGAGGGACACCACTAAAGCCCTTTTCACAGTTGCTGCGGTAGGTTGAACCGGCCCGAGCTCTTGTGCAGAGGTCAAGCACCATGCCATGGTGATGGATTTGCTGCCCGTACCACATCTCTTTCAGGGAAGATTCATATCAGTCGAAGAGGGCAAACCTTGCTAATCATTATGAGTATGGTGCACCACAATTATACAAAGGTATGTGGGTGTTCAGATATCTGGCCCCCAAGCATATTCTATGGTGTGTATGTGCAACTTGAAGACTGTTTTACAAGTTACTCTCAGATCAAGGACAGTGAGGAAAGGGTATGTTACAAAAAACCGCAGAAATTTCTGCAGCAGATAAAAATCAACTATTGTACTCCAGAAGTCAAGAAATACTGAATGGAATATAAACTCTCTAAACTCTGCCTTGGAAGAAACCTCTAAAACCACAGACCAGAGCTCTCTATCCCTTGTATAGTGGTCAGCTGTTCTAATCTAATGCAGACCTTATCCAGTTGTGGAAATCTAGCCAGGGAGTTCAGTGTCTGTGTATATATTTTTCTTTTTCATGTGGTTTCTCTGAACTTCAGTTGTTGTTCCACATTACAAATTAGACCGAGTCTCATGGAACTCAGTTGTGATGCTCAGGTGCAGACCTGCTTCATGTGAACAGACCTCCTGAAGGTCGCTACTAAATTCCATTTTTCAGAGGTTTGGGAGAGGTGCTCAGCATGCCAAGCGTATGTGCCACCTGCTCTGCTACTTTTCTCTGTCTGAGCCTTAGTTTCTCTTCCTCTGCAGTTCAGTATCCTGTAACAGCACTGCCAAACATAAAAGTCTAAGCCTATGCTTGTCAAACAGTCTTGCAGCTTCCCATTCAAGTACATGCCAAGTGTATGCCTGTGTTAGGGAAAAGAAATGTTCTGACTTTTGCAGCTGTGAAGGTGTGATACAGGCAAAAAGTCAACGCGAAATTTTACCAAAAGAAGAAGTTGTACCAAAACTGCACCAAAAGAGAAGCAGACAAAAATTCCTACAGTGTGTCCTTTGGTCAGAAATGTCATGCCTGGCATCCACGAGAAATAGAAAGAGTGCTGGAGATGCAGAAACTAGACAACTCTATCCTTACTGGCTTCTGTTTCCAATGACTGAAGACTCCTAGGGACTATTATCAAGGCCATGAGCACTAGTGTAGCTGTCATTTTCCATTGACTTTTGTGAAAGAAAAGCCTTTAAAAATTTTCTACTCAAGTTATCTTCACACTACTTTCACAAAGTGAATGTGCATGGACCTGATTGATTTTAGCTAAAAGATAGCTAAAACCAGAACAACTAAGAACCTTGAAAAAAATGTGTAACAGTTACAGCATTAGAGACTGTGCCCAGTCCTGTGCCCATACTATAAATCTCTCTATCCTAGGGAAAACAAACCAACCAACCAACCCATTAATAAGGACAATATTCTGGTGCAAGTTCACAAGGCCAAGCATACTCACTACATTCTCAATTTTATTCACTATACATATAGAATATCAGCTGTGATCCCTTTATATTGTGAGTGGATGTTAATGCAAAAATTATAATCTCTTCTGTTCTCAGCCACTGAGTCTACCACCTTTAACCATTCATATTACTGACATCTGCAAGAACAGTATCCTCACTGTTATTTGGTTACAGTTAAAAATGATGTTTGCATGAGTTTCTGTAATTATTTCAAGACCGATGTAAGAGATTTGGGGTTTTCATTTATTAAAAAGAAGGGAGGCTAACCCGAATTTCAGGCAATAAAATAGAAAACTCATAGTAGGTAAAAGGGTGTGTGCCCAGGTGGGTGCATTTGAAAAAGTAAGGAAGCCAGAATGACACAATAAAGGGAGAGAATCTTATTTCTCTGAAGTTGAAAATGCAAACACTTCTCTCAGCAACTGAATCAGGCACAATTTTTAGGAGCAAACCCAGACCTACACCACCCTAACATCAAATAATTGCTTCGAAATTAATTCATGGGATACAAAGGGGTACATTTTCAACACAGGAAGACAGGTGTACTGTTTTAATTTAAATTCTCTGCCCCCCAGACTAAAAAGCATATATACCCTTTGTACGCAGAGTCAAACTACCTGAGTGACAAATGAAAGGTGTTAGATTTGCAGACAGTTCTCTTTGCCAAATACTCAATATTGGGGCAAGAACCTGGAAAGTCTGTTAAGAATAAAGAACTGAATAAAAAATAAATTCATTTAAAAAAAAAAACCAAAGAAATGGTGATTCTCAGCTTTTCTGTAGCCAAGCCCTATTTGAGGCAATTGGTTGTGCTTCACTGAATTCAGTTCCTTATCTCTCTCCCTTGATCCTTTGTGCACTATTCTACTCTTATAACACAGAATTTGGGTGCCTGCGGAAAACACCCACAACGTTTAACTTATTGGCTCCAGAGTAGGACACCAAGTGAGGTGTCTGATGCCTTCCACACTGCAGGACCTTAGTGCCATGGAACATAACCAAAACAGCTGCAGCTCCCACCAGTCGGTTACTACGACACAGTGAGTGTGGCATCAAGTCTTGGAACTTGCCTCATCCTGTTTTCTGGGTTGTAGGATGGTATTTCCACTTGTTGTGAATCCACAGTCTGAAAACGTTATGTTCTGCCCTAAATTCCTTAACTGACCAGGCCTTACACTACCCTTATAGCATGAGAGTGTTATCAGAGGTAATACAGTTGATGCTCTTCCCACTTCAGAAAATAGTTCAGAGATTAGCACTAATAATGCCAAGGTTAAGTGTCTGAGTCATGTATGGGCCAATCTGCTGTTGTTTTCCACCACTTCTGTCCGGACATGTAGCAAAGACCTGCAAGTGGACAGAGCCCTGTCTCTTCAGGGGTAGTTTCTGCCAGTCCCTCTCTGCTAGGAAGTTCACCAGTTAAAACCAGTGCTGGTTTTAAAAGAAAAAGATTGGTGTTACATTTTATAGACAGTTCAGTGTGGCAGTTGTGTGTCTGACATCATTTGAGTACATCTGCTGGGACTGTTGCAGGAGGAATGAATAACTTGTAAATCATCTTTTGGACTGGGGAACTGAACTGTGCTGGGAGGACATCAGGTGTCTGAAACAGTGGAGCTATGTTACCCTTGCACCCTTCTCAGTAAACCCTCTTAACCTAGGCTTTTTGCAGTGATGTAGCTATTTCTGCTGCTAGGTTCTGGAGCTGGGAGGATACAGGGTTGTCTCAGCAGTGCAATCCATTGATCAGTACGAATGTTCCTTCAGCCACAGGACCAACCTGACTCAGCTTGGGAGACCCGTGACAATCTCAACCATTCAACACTGTGTAATTACTTCAAGTTACAGGGAGTTGATGTTAAATGTCTAGTTTCTATTAAAGAGCTGCTCATCCAGAAGGAGATCCGTGCAGACACATTCTGCAGAAAGGCTGAAGCTGTCTGTGTTCAACAAGGAGAGAAGTAATGACATCAAATCAAATCAAACTGACCATTGTATTAAGCTACTTTTACATGTCTAAAAGACTTTTTCTTGACATATTGAAGATGAAGTGACAATGCAGTTTGGAAAAAGTTGTATTTGCTTAGTCAATATGTCTCTCCAGCAAGCACCTTTGATACCTCACTCAAAATTGATCACAGATAAGGGAGCATTATTAGCTGAATGGGCTGCTAAACAAATCTTTCTTTTGATTTGGCAAGGTCCCTGAAGTACTACTGTCTGACCAGGAGGTAAAGAATGACTACAGAACTTGCTATAGTTAACATGATAAGCCAGAGAAAGCTTTACAAAAAGTCACCATAGTTAATGACATCACCAGACTGCCACTTTATACATCGAATCTGAGATCACAAACTATATCTGGAATAACAGTTAGGGCCACCTTGATTAAGAAAAGACTATGACCTTTCCTGTTTTTTCTTTTTTTTTTTCATTCCTCTGTGGAGCTGAGCTTGGTGACTGTCAAGATTCATAAGCAAAAACTGTAGTTATCTCTAGAAAAAAAGGTGTAAGAGAGGTTTTGTTTTACTAACGTGCATCAGCTAATCATTTCGTGGACTACTACTGCCATCGTGTGTTGATAAATAGTAACACTTGCTATCCTACCAAAGCCTGACATTGAGGGTAGATGTGACTTGTCTTCGTTTATGTTTGGTAAGCTTAATCCTATGCACATGTTTTGCCTTTCATCTTTAATGAAAGCTGAAGGAATTGGAAACTCTTTCAAGAGAAAAACAAAGGAACATTGTGTGGATTTGT
The DNA here is from genome assembly GCF_026419915.1 of Harpia harpyja. Classification (NCBI taxonomy): domain Eukaryota; kingdom Metazoa; phylum Chordata; class Aves; order Accipitriformes; family Accipitridae; genus Harpia; species Harpia harpyja. Next base: position 6,109,397 of record NC_068962.1, read on the forward strand.
TTGTTGGTTTCTTTTAAATCAGCCTAGAAAATAAAAAAGGAAAAAAAATTCCTTTTTGTATGCAATATTGCAAATAAATTTTTTATATTTTTAAAAATATTGTACTATTTTTCTTATTTTGTATTTAAATAAATAGACTAGAAATGCCATCAGAACAATTTATGTCTCGGCATACTACTATACAGATGCTCTAATCATTAAGTACAAAAATTCAGAGTCCTCGGTGACATTTCTCAGCAAGAGACGGACACAGATTCTGGTCTAAATGTGGATTTGCATCACTTACTATGAAACCATAAGCCTGATCTGACAGTATCAGTGGATGGAGAGGGGGGCTAAAACAGTAAATCCCCACATCTTCCTAGCTACACAAGCCTTGTGCACTTCCACAGAGCCAAACACACCCACAAAAAACCCCACCCTTATCTCTGTGCGGCGAGAATGAGGACACACCACCTGTTTTTCCATAAATAAGTGTATTGTATTGTGAGTGGGACAAGTGTATTGTGAAGTGGGACACACCCATCTTCAACCTAGCTGTCTTTTATAAAGCTTGTTCTCTCACCATAGCAGATGAATTTATTTATTTATTTATTCTATACCACAGGAAACAAAGAAAAAGGGATGTTACGAATAGCACTTGGTGTGGTATAAATACAGTATGTATAGAAAATAAATTTTGAGATAGGCCTGCTATCCAACTTGCTACCTTTCACAACAAAAGGACAGGAATTGATTTCAACAGGTGATGTAAAGGACTGGATGCAGGATTTTGAGTCAGGAGAGTGAGAAGGGCTTTTTGGCAGTGCTGACTTACTGTGCGAGCTTGTGAAAGTTACTTAGTTCCTCCGCATCTTCCTCTGTCACATGGCCAGAAAAACATTCACTCACTTTTACGAGGTGCTTCGAGGCAAGCAAAAATTAGTACTGACTAACATTAAAGCTAGACCTGGTCTGGGGCCTGGGCTTATGCGGGAGGAAGGCACAGATGTGCCCTGTCGCCCCTGCTGACAGAGGCTGAGGTCACAAAGGCTGGTGCCCTTGTCACAGCTATCACCCCCATGGCACGAAAGTGCCCCGCTGGTTCCACCAGGCAGGGTGGCAAGGCAGTCTGTCACTTTGCCCCCGGGTCAGGCCAGGCAAAGACCCTCTGCGGGACGGCAGGGTGTCAGCATGGGGCAGGCAACTTCCAAGGCTCCCTCCCAGGCCTCCCAGCTAAACGTCCCCCAGGGGAACAGGGATGCTGCCCTCGCTGCAGAGCCAGACCCCGCCAGGAGAGGAGATCAACCCTGGCACAGCCCACACAGCCATGCCACACCACCAGCCATGGTCAATGCTCGGCAGCAGGAGGAGGCATGGCAAGGCAAGGGCAGTGGCAACTGGCAAGGGCAGGAGGAGGAGGTGCAGGTGGACTACATGCCCCTCGTGCTCTGGTGGCACACCTGGGGTGGCAGGGGCAGAACACAACAGCAGCAACAGCGGCAACAGCAGCACAGGGGACAACGGTATTTTAACAGAGACGACGAGCTAGGGCAACAGAAGAGAAAGAAAGGCCTCATGGAGCAGGATCCCTGTGGATGTCCACAATGTGGGCAGCCTGGGGAGGCACGCTGGCGGTGTCACAACCGGAGGAATCAAAAACAACGCACTAAGCCCCTCCACCAAGACCAGGCAGGCGGACAACATAAAATGCTGTTCTGGAACGCGAAGAAGCACTGCTGGGTCACAACCTCGCACATGCCGGTGGCAATGCTACAAGAGGCAAGCACGCACCTCCGCCCCATGAACATGGCGGGGTACTGCCTGCCAGGGATGTGTGCACCCTACAACACCAGCCAGTACATCATGGACCAGCATAAGTACACATGGAGAAACGAAGAGGAAGAGGCAGCGGCAAAGTCTGGAGAAAGCGGTAACTACAGCACTGTGGGTGAGGACTTCCTTCTCACTGTCCCTCTCCCTTCCACAGCCCAGGAGGATGAAGGCATATTAACAGAAGAAGAGGAGGAGAGCACACAGCCTGCCCACCAAGGCTAGAAATGCCAAGATGATATCTCCTGTGAAACCTAAAACAGAGTGACAGCACAAGGAAAGCATCTGACTTGTACAATCATCAGCTATTAAGAGCAGGCAAGCTCTTGACATTCAGCTCCCTAAATAAATATATATCTGCACTTCTAACCCTTCTGCCTACTGCCTAGTGATTCACATACACTGAGATAGGGCTGGCAGAATAAGAACCAGAAAAACAAAAAGGTTAGCATTGCATATGCCGAAGTGGTCAAAAACGCTACTGCAGAGATTTATCTTTTAGAGACCCTGTGTTCCCCTTAGGTTATATATGTCCCATTCAGGAAGGCTTTTATGTACTTTACCATGTTATACTGAAAACAGAAGGCCTTACAAGATGATTTAAACCAAAAAACCCCAACATATATTTCAACACACACTAGAATGCAGGCTGTTTTTGGACATTAGAAAAAAGAAAGCATACTTGTTAGATAAATATACTTCTGATATAAACAGACACTACAACCTGCTTATCCATGGCTAAAGTGTGTATTTGCATATATACATGTAAGCAAAATAAATGCAGCTCAAAAATAGGAGAAAAAGAGCAAAAAATCCCATTTGGGGCACAGCAGCCCAGTCACAGACCATGCACCTTGACCTGTCATGAATGCTCACATCATTTTCCTTTTACCAAAAGTCAAGAAGAGAAAGAGGCTTGGTGATATGCCCTAGCTTCATTTTTTAAGGTGAGTGAAACTATAGCCATGGGAACTATCACTCATATGCTAGTATTTCTATCTCAGGGTGAAAGAATCATATATGTCTACTAGCTGTCATAAGAGAAAAGCAGTAGTGAAAACCCATCCTGGCGTGCATCAAACACAGCATGACCAGCTGGTCAAAAGAGGTGATTATCCCGCTGTATTCAACATTGGTGCGGTCTCACCTTGAGTACTGTGTGCAGTTCTGGGTCCCATGATTTAAGAAGGATGTTCAGGTCCTTGAATGCATCCAGAGGAGGGCAATGAAGCTGGTGACAGGGCTGGAAGCCATGTCCTGTGAGGAGCAGCTGAGGACGTTGGGTTTGTCTAGTTTGGAGAAAAGGAGGCTGAGGGGCAACCTCATTGCTCTCTTCAGCTTCCTGAGGAGAGGACGTGGGGAGGGAGGTGCTGGGCTCTTCTCCCTGGGATCCGGTGATGGGACACATGGGAATGGTTCAAACCTGCGCCAAGGGAAGTATAGACTAGACATTAGGAAGCATTTATTTACGGAGAGGGTGGTCAAACACTGGAACAGGCTTCCTAGAGAGGTGGTCGATGCCCCAAGCTTGTCAGTGTTTAAGTGACATTTGGACAATAACCTTAAGAACACGCTTTAACTTTCGGTCAGCCCTGAATTGGTCAGGCAGTTGGACTAGGTGATTGTTGTAGGTCCCTTCCAACTGAAATTATTCTATTCTATTTGGTTGGAAGGTTAACAAGAACTGCAGTGTCACAAGACCAGAAAAGAAAGCTTCCCCAAAAGCATTTCAAATGTAGTTCTCAAGTATTTCACATTCTTGTTCAGAATGTTTCTGTTCAAATCTTATTTGTTTTTAAATTGTAAGATTAAGATAAAAATCTTTCTTTTCCTTTATGGATAAGGAGAGATTTGTCTGACTATTTTTAAGTAACTTTCCCTATCAAGATGATTTCTAAGACTGCCTGAGATTATAAGAGGAAAATGTTCTTCTTCTTTCTCCCTCTTAATTAACTTTTAGTTGTATCTAAGAAGTGAATCTGTCTGGAGAAATACTGTGGCAAAATTACAAGTGACGTGATGCTAGCGATCACTCAAAAATTGACATTTTGGTCAAACTGAGTATTCTATTAACCCAATCTATGTATTATTGGGGTATTTATTTTGATGCAATTTCAGTTCCAATGTGCTGAAAAATATTTGGTTTATAAAAAATGGCAGAAGAAAACTTCATTTTGACAACAGAAATTATAGATTTTGGTAAGAAGGTATCATAGCTGATATGAAGCTTGGGGTAAGCATATTAACCACAGGTTTCTGCTAAAATGAGTAGTGATGTAGCACAATGCTGATTTTATTACTTATTATATCTTCACTGACTTCATTTTGAAAATTAACAAGTAGTTCGGACTTCCATGTTTTATACTGGGGTGGGGGGTTGTACGTTTGGGGGTTTTTTAATTGTTTTTCTACTTACACAGACCAGGAGTATTAAATGATCACAGTTTAGCAAACAGTTAAGTGTTAGCAAACAGTTAAACTGTGGAGTCTCCATCTCTGGATCTTCAATACCTGACTGGGCACGGTCCTGGGCAACCTGCTCTAGCAGACCTTGTTCTGAGCAGGTGGGTTTGACTCAGCAATCTCCAAAGGGACCTCCCAACCTCAGCCATTGTGCGATTCTGTAAGTACTTCACCTTGGCTGTATTTTTCTCCTTTGGCAACACAAAGTAGTTGTTAATCACTACTCTAATATACCTGCAATTCTACTGAAAACACAGCTCCACACCATTAATGATTGCATAATAATGTTCCTTTGCATTTACCTTCCTAGTGATCAAGAATGAACTTTTGAAAAGCAAAGAAATTCCTGCAGGAATTATAGATTAAATGGGAGGTGTGGCTTAGAATATACATCTGAAATGTAAACATTAAACAGTCCTTGTAATTGTCTCCAAATTAAGCCACATAAATTTAAGAAATTGCAAGGTTAAGGATATGCTTAAAAGAAATCCAAACAATGTAATTTTTTTTTTTTTTGCAAATGAGACATCCACATGATTTATGTACTATTATGTATTGATATCATTACAAAAATACAAAAATATAACATCCTTCAAAATCCATGAAATCTAATCTGGGACTGCAAAGCACTAGACTGATTATCATTTGAGCTGACTGCTGTTATTGCTACACCAGAACAGAGATTTGCACACCTCGCTTTGACAGATGTTTAGGACATGAGTATACAGTATTTGAAAATGATATAGTTGTTTACAAAGACTGCAGTTAAATTACTTTCTGATCCCCGCTTTCCCCATCCAGGAGCTCTTCAACAATGGTAATACTTTATCTAAAGCCAGCTCTCTCCCAGTTTCCCAATTCCTATTTAGGCACCTTCCTCAGTCTTCTCTTCTAATATTCCCAGATTGAACAGCTGAACATTTTCCCCCGTTTCCACCTCACTCCCCCCATAAGCCTTCATCCACACTAGAAAACTAAAATGCTCAAGGTACTGTTGTGCAGCTCTCCATACCGTTAACATGAAGCCTGGCATCATTTTGGCCAGAACTTCCAGGCAATACCTGGAGTTAGCATGGGCTGGAGACCACTCAAAGCCAGCAGTCTGGATGTGGCCATCCTATTTTGGGTGGGAAGGGATCTGAGCTATTTAGAAATAAGCTGTGCTGTGTCAGTTGGCCTCAAGGCCAGAGGGGCCCATTATATCTATTAATATAACTGCAACTTCAGAGTCTTTGTTCCAATCTGTATATTCTTCCTTTCCTTTTTTGATCCATCTTTTGTCTCCTTTTTAAAGAGAAATTAATTAAATTAAATTAAATATTTTAAATTAAATTAAATTAAATATTTTCTCCTTGGTAGAAGCATGAGGTCACATAGAACAGTAGCAAGCTTTCTACTCTGAGTTTAGACCCCATCCGCAACTCAGCCTGCAGTAAATCAGAGCTGCCCAAATCCTTTTGAACCCATTCCAACCCTGCGCTGGAATACGGGCTGGTATGTCTGCCCATGTGGATAGCACGTGTGTGCTCAGAGCAGGTGGAATCCTCAGACAAACTGCAAAAACTTCACAAGTCTCCTATAGTCATAGCTAAAGTGCACTTTCTTTAAAGACTCATAAATGGGAGAAAAATGAGTGATTTTTTTCATTCACAACAGAAGAGGTATGCCCTAAACCAAAAGCCATTTTTCAGTTCAACATTGAGTTCCTGCTCTCAAGTACAGGAGGTTGAAAAAGAAGGACCATAAGGATTTTTAACAGGTACATGACCCTTTTTCACAGTCTTGTTCTCAGAAACAGCTAAAACATATTTGACTAAAAGTTTCCCAAAAGTTAAACCTGAAGAAGATATCCAACATGGAAAATTTCAGTCCCATGCTCAATCAGTTACAAACACCTGAAGATGGGGTATTATAGTGAGAGTCACCATTGATAATAGGCAGTGCTTAAAATTACAAACTAGTAAGCTACCAGCAAAAACTGTACACGTGAAGTAATTGCCCCCCCCCCCCCGAAATTACACCTGAATAAAAACATATTCTGAAGAACACAACAGTATGCCAGATGGAATAAACAACTTCGGTCTGTGCCAAAGTTTTCATACCTAAACCTGAGATGGAAATCATCCCACCTAACTTTAGACATCTACAATGTCAGTTGTCTGCTACAAGGCTTTCAGAACATGATCCAGGCACAAAAGGAAAGAAAAATGAGCCTCAGCCCTACAAGTCCAAGATACATTCTCTAGGTCACACTGAGCTCAGCTCCATGCCTCCTCCACAGCATGGCTAGTTTTAGCCCTGAGAGCAACAGGTGATTTCTGAGGCATTACGGAGTTCAAATTGGTGCAACAGTTTGGCAGACTAATGCATGTATTACAGAGATAGTAGCAGGATGCAGTATTTATGTATCCACTACTTAAGATGCCCATGGAAAATTTGGATCATCAGGGTAAGAACAAGCCATACAGAGCCATGAGTTATGATGTTTTCAGTCAGAGGACTGGCCAGGTTGTGATACTTAGCTATGACAAGTTTGAGATCCCAGTACTGTACCGTTTCTTCATAAATGTGGCTTAAATTATCTACTTCAGGAAGGCAGCTGGAGGGAGGCGGAGGCGGCGCTGGGAAGAAGATTGTGCCTGCTCCTTGTCCCTGCTCCTTCTCCCAGCTCCGGCAACGCTGCCTCTCCTTGCCGCATTCTTACAGCTCAGCTGCGTGTCTTTTCCAGCAGTGGCATAATTCAGTACATTCAGCTGCAAAATAGGCGAGTGGAGGCATTTCAGCATTATTAGTTTAACAGGTATTTTTCACAAGGAAAGTGGCAGGCCTTCTGCAGAAAAAGGTTTTATTTGTGATCGTAGCTTTTTGTCAGATCCATGCTTTCATTCCTTGCACTGAATCCTTTCTCTGTTCAGCAAAGCTTTTTGCACCAAGTGGCAGATTAGAACTTCAAGATAGCCTTTCAGTTTTCCTAACAAATGACACCTGGGCACTGAGGCACTACAGTATTTGGGCATCAAAGGGACAGTCCTCTTGAGACAAGTCCTAAACAGTTTAATAGCCTTAATAGTTTAATACTTAAGAGACAAAATAGTTCAGGTAAGCATGAATAATGTGCCCACAGCTATGCAAAACCTGAGTTTTCATCTCCACTCCAGTCCTGGCATGCTGAACGATGGCAAGTGAGTTGCCAAACTACTTTGAACTTTCGATTCTTCTACAGATAAAATAGTGATCTTTTACTAGATATTACTAGATATCCATTTTTAATCCATTCATAAACTGTTTAGAAAGCTCTGGATACACACTGCAAAAAAAATACAAGTGTCTATGTACCCTGGGGTCATCGCAGCTCTTATTTGGGGTGGGGAGTATTTTTAACTGTTACTAAGAAGCAAGAACTGAAAAACAGGAGAAAAAGCTGGTTTCAGCCCCAAAGAGGATTGAGGGTTGGGAGTGGGAGGAGAAAAATTTTAAGCCAGTAAAAATTCCTGGGAAGTGAAAAGCATCAACCCCCTGAATCTCGCTGCTGGTGGGAGTAGTAGAAGTAGCTTTCCATCTGCTCAGCTCTAGTATGCAGAGCTACTGGAGGGTCAGAGGGTCCAACAGAGCATTTTCCTACTTGAAAACACAGTTTGTCAAAAATGAAACACAGTTCAGGGTCACACTGACAAATTGTCATTGTTTAAAAAATAGTAATGGTGACAGAGGGGACATTCTGCTAAAAGCAAAATGGAACAGATTTTGGTTTTGTTTCCAAATAATTTTTCATTTCTGTTAGCATGAGTTTGGGGAAACTGAATTATCTATATATGATAAGACCAGGATCATACACCCCAAAAGACTGCTCAAAATGACCATTATATTCCACTGTCATGTTTTCTGGATATGCCACTAAAAGTGCATAAAAACTACTTTAGAAATGTTTCAGAAACTTGAAAAAAAATCCACACACTGATTTTTTAATGTCATTGCCTCTATAGAATAGGGCTTGAGAGCTAAAAACCATCCTATATATGAAGTACAGTGAAGATCTGATGTCTATAGGCTGAAAAAAACCATAGAGATTTGTTTATAGAGGCACCTATAGTTGATACAATATGCCACTGAATTTGGCAAAGCTGCACCCACAAAAAAAAACGTTACCATTCTAGGGCTGAATCTTCTCCCTTTTAGGCTCAGCAAAATACAGACTAGGGATGTCTCTGCTCGAAAATGTAGAAGAAAACCTACTTATAATCAATTCTCTGAGGAGACAGAGGCATATTGAAATATAACTAAGTTTCAGAAAAATGGGGTGCCTGGCCAGAAAACTTGTGAGGTTATGGAAGATTCATGAGGACTTCATGCACTGGCAGAATAAAAAAAACCCCTATCTGTTCTCCTCAGAAATCCTTCTCTTCATAATTTTGCTTCTTTTGTAGGTAATCAAGCTCATGCAGACTTTTTAAAGGCTAGCAAATTGTCCAGTTTGCTGTAGATTTTCAGCTGAATGGAAGGTGCAACAAAATTATTCTCCTCCTATTTCAGTGACTCCACTGGGAGGCCCTCTAACTGCCTGGAGAACTGCCTGACTATTTATATAATTTTATTTTCTCTCCCTGCCCCCACCGCCCAGCCCATGATAGCAGGTAGCTTAGTAGTTTGTTAGATAAATTACAATAACCGAAAACACATCAAGCTTAATTCTCAGGCTGTATTAATAAGGATGTCATTTAAATCAGTGGAACTCTATCACTTCATACAAGATACACATCTCACCCATGTTATTTAAAATCCAGGGAGATTTATCTCGAACTTGTTTTCACCAACTTTCTCTGCCGCCTTGCCTAATTATCAGAGATGTCTTGCCTCTAGAGAGAAAGTAATTTAATATGTTTTTCTAGTTGCTACAGTAGCTGAGTCATAATACATGGTTTGTGAAATTACATCCTTTCTTTGGTGATGGGCAATAAGATAGAGGGAGCTGCATGAATTAGTGTATACGTAGGAGAGATTCAGAGAAGAGATGGATTTTGGCAGGGTAAAGTCTACTTTTAATCCACAGAAGTATCTCTAGTGTAGAAAAGAGGACTAAAAAACCCACGGGCAAACTAATGGTTTTGGCAGAACATTTCTCCTGAAACCATGCTCCGGTGTGAATTGTCTCTAAAAAAACCCTCAGATAATATACTAAAATAAAGTAGCTTGAAAGTACTTGTGCATTTTTACATCCCTAAGCATGTACTTTGTTAGATCATGTTTTAAAAAAAAGGATTTCTTTAACGAGAAGATGGTTAATTAGAACAGACATGCCCAGAAATTACATAACTGCTGTAATATACTGAAAAAAATCTTCAAGGGGAATATATTTTTTTTTCTTTTTTAGCATTTAATCTTTTAAATAAATGCCTATACTGATTAAGATAGCTATCTTGGCCAAATAAGCATCCAATTTTTATATTAATTGACTATAAATCTCTTCATTACTTGAAAATATTTTACAGTTAAAATTCATTCATTCAGTGCTCAGAATGAGGGTTTACTGGGGCAGATTTCTGTTTGGATTATCATTTGACCGAGAAGAGTTCTTTTTAAAATTAGGATTACATGATGGATCCCGTCTTACCTCAAGAGTAACAATAATAATAATATTAAAAGTCTTTAAAAAAATAATAAAAAGACAAAGGAAGATACCAAATAAGCTGAGCAGCCTTGTAACATGTCAGAATAAAGTTAAATGCCTTGGAGAAGGAATTAAGAAAGCAATCAAACAGAAGGCACAACTGAAGAAAGCCCTGTGACTGGAGGGCCTTCTAATGCGGCACATGTTCCTACCAGTCAGCATTTCCTTTGAAAGGCTGGAACACCCTTGTTTGCTCTTTAGTGACAGATTAAGCACAGATGGTAATTCAACAGTCTTGTCTGCGCTTGTTGGCCCAGAGAACGTGACCTGCATCTGTTTTAAGCAACAGACTAATGTGTTTGCTCAAGACAGCAGCAGGCATTGCTGAGTAATCCTTGGATTCACATGAGAGCCTCTTTTCTTGCCTCTCAGACTTTTCCAACATGGAATAGCAGGTGTTCGTATGTGCTTGTTCTAGGATGAAAGATGGCTTTCTGGAACACTGCTGAAATTTCTATTTTGACAGATTTTTGTGGAGAATGTGAAAATGAGCACATTATGTTTCAGAGAAAGGTTAGTGGAGTGCTATGCCACAAAAATTTTGTTCTTAATATGTTAAGGCAGCAGGCCGTGATTCAAATGTGCATTTAAAATAAAAATCAAAATATTTGTCTCAAGTCTAAGAGTATTTACTATGTAGATGTATATCATTTTCTGCAGACTGAGATTTTTTGTGAAGTAAACACTAATCTATATACAGCAAGTTTGTCATCTGTATTCCTACCTCTAAAAAAGTTCTGAAAACAGCATTTGCCTTCAAGCTAAAACTGAAAGATGTGCTGAACTACCAGAAATTAAGGCAATATCTATAATGTTCTTGAGCTAGCTAGACTCAGACCAAAACCTGGTACACTCTCAAACATAGCTCCCCACCTCCATATTGACCTCATTGTTCTTTGCTGTTGCAGTTAGGCTGTTCCAAAATCCTAACTGCTTTTGAAAAGAGCCTAAGAAGTACACTACCCACTTTCACTCCTGCAAATTTCCTGCTTTTCACAGCTCTGGGGATATCACTTTGAGGGCACATGGTTAGAGGTCTGGCCGGTGTACGCTGGGGTCCATCTGTACTGCACTTGTGAACAAGCTGGCATACGTACAGTAAAGCTGAGACTCCTGTGTAGACGTGTCAGGTATTCTCGTACCCACATCCCTCTGTTCTTCTGAGAGTATGCCTCACTCACAAACCGTTCTGCACTAGAGGCAAGTGTTGAAACTCTTCCAAAATATCAGATATTCTCAAAATGTGCTTTTAGTCTTAACAGGAATGCTTGCTTTTTTGTTTAAAAAAACCCAACCAACCAAACAAAAAAAAACAAAAAACAAACAACAAGAAAAGTTTCCTTGTTGTGTACATTTCTCTGCAACAGTGGATAAAACTTAGCATGCAACTCGTCCTTTGTTCACGAAACTGGTTAAGATACAATTAACATGGAAAATAAGGATTTTCTGGAAAGAATTCTAAGGTACTACACCAGCGATTTCAGAAAATGCTGAGGTCTTAATGGCCAAACCTGGCTTTATTTTTTTGAAACCTAAATGAAATCTTCACCTTGTGTGTAACATTTAAACAATTACTATTTCTAAAAAAATTAAATAAATATAGAAATAAAGCCCATTTTGTTTCAAGACTTCTTGTGCAGTCAAATTTCAAAGAGTTAAATGGTCAAACCCCAACTTAGTAGGGATTTCTATCTGCTTGTGTCACAAGGTACTTTTTTCCAAAATCAGTTTTATTCATCCTTTTTCCACTGTGACGACATTGCATCAGAGCAGGATATGATTGTGGAATGTAAATTTTGGGGTGTTATGGCAAAAAGACTGAGGACTGCATCATGGAAATAAAGAGAAACTATGCATAATTTAGGGATAATGGTAATTTTTAGGCATTTTTGTTGTTACATCATATATTTTTCTTTCAAGGAAAAGAAATTTCACACTTTCAGATAATTCAGTCAGCTTGACCTGCAATTCAATAGTTAATTTTGATACTAATAACTTGACTTTTTAAAATCAGTTCATAAAACTCTTTAGACTCACAAATAGAATTAACTTGAAGTTCAGTCTTAAGAGACCCATAATTTAACAGGTTTTTGTAATTCCTCCAACTCTTTTTTACAATATTTTTTCACTACTGCTTTACAAGGAGAACAGGATATAAATTCTACAATTTTAAGGAACTAAGAACAGGAGGATTTGGAAGTAGAATGTTAAATCATTTCTTGATACAAAACTCCTGAAGCACGTCCTCACACTCTAATGAATGTCTCAGTACACAATACTCCTAAAAACAAGATAAATCTTATTTTTGTCAAGTTCCAGCACTAAAACCTTACAATTTCATGGAAAATCAATAGTTTTTTCTAGAGATGATAGCTGAACCAGGTATTATTTTTTTTCTGAAGTCAAACTCTCGAGCCAAGTGGTGAGACCCAATGAAAACCACTAAAGAAAATCCCTGACCACTTTTTCTGCTTTCTTTGGGAAGTGTTTTTTGGCAAAAAAACAAAAAAAACCCCCCCAAAACAAACAACAGAACAAACAAACAAAAAAACCCCCAAAACATTCATAAGGGAACAATCTGACATTCATTTTTATATGTAACTTGCTCTTCAACAAAAAGTGTCAGAAAATTAAAACTATCTGACTACAAATTTTAAGATCACATCATTAAATAAATAACATTTAAAAAGAAATACAAGTAATGGTCACTGAAAGCGTCTGCATCATCCCTATCTTAATGATACTCAGGGGCTTAAAAATGAATCAAGCAGTCTTCACCTCATAAATACCATTACTTGTAACAGTTGGAACATATGCTTAGATTTTTTTATTTTTTTAATATAAAGACAAAAATAAAGAACTAATGAGGATATATGTTGACTTTTTTGCCTTTGCAGCATTAGCCAAATTAATGGGTAGCATTAGAACGATAGAGATTTTGTGAACTAGAACTACTGTTTTAGTTGACAAAGCTATTAAGAATTATTTTCCTGCTAATTTACAGCCTGTATTCTATTCCACTCCATGGAGTTTAATTTACTTTTTCGTTACTTTAAAAAGAAAACTGTGTTACACATTATGTGAAAAATAACACCTTGGTCTACCAAATGATTTTCGCAAGTGGTGCCATATACATTACCAACGTGTGTATTGGGGATATTCTTTGATAATACAAACTGTCATATCCAATCAAGTCAGTGTTGCCAGAACTATTTATTCCACTTAAGGACCTGGATTCAACAGAGGTTTCTGCTTTCAAGTTTTTATTAATCGATGTGACACCGAATACACTGATTATTTATTAGAATTTTAACAAATAATGCTATTTCTCTAACTACCAAACCAAGCTCACTGAAAAAAACCCAGCACTGACCAGAACTACCACAATCATGATTTGACCCAGTGCAGCTTGAAACATCAACCAAAACAACAGCAAAGACTGCGACTTGGACTGTACATATATAACAACAGAAAAATACCCATTTTTCTTTGGCAAGATGTTTTCAAATTCTGGCAAAACACCAAATAAAGCATGTGTCTGCTAAGAAGGCACAAAGAACATTGAAATGGCTGTAAAAGCATCCATCTAAATAGCTCTTTTTCTGCAATAAGGTTCATACGGATTTATTAGAGAGAGAAATTCTATGATGTTGCCTTAAATAAATAAATGGTATAGAAGAGGTAAATCCCACATACAGACTTGATGGTTTGATAGTGCTGAGACTGAAGAATGAATGTTAACACAGAAAAAGGCAGGAAACTGCTTTTATTACCAAAACAAAATAATTACTATTGACAATGCTTAATGTGATAAATATTATTTATGTTATAAAACCTAGTCAGAATAATGGACTATTTTAATGCCATTCTTTTGCCTTAGAATCAAATGCATTCAGCTTTGATATGAAGAGGTTGCTAAATACAAGTGTATTTTTCAGGAATGCCAAGGAAAGGCATTTAAGGCAGTCATCAACAGGAGAGAGCTGAAGAGCAGACAAGCATTGGCAGTACTTCAATGTAATTAAATAGGTAAAGCATCTACATGAATCTCTGTTACTTCTTCTTAAGAGTTCACAGCAATCGATTAAGCTTTTAAGTCTGTCAAGCAAGAGAGGTATTTATCTAAGGTGGTCCAGCAGTCATACCACATATTCCTGGCCAAGAGATCTGAAAGTTTCCATGTACCATATTCAAAATTACACCACCAGTGTAATCACTTTCAGCCCTCAGTCACAGAACTGCCTCCTTCACTGTCTCTTTGCACACAAGTCAGAATTCCCTGCTCTAAACCTCTACTTAGTCACAAAACTCCTGTTGTATTCATATGGCTTAAGAAGATTAGACTTCTCAGAAAACTGTTTAAAAATGAAATAATTTTAAATATTGCACTGTTGGTGTGAGGTAAGGCTGTAGCAACTGCAGTCCCACTCAAACCTACAGATATACATCTAAATTCTGATTTATTTCATTACAGGTTCCTCCAGAAGATCTGTGAAAAGTGAAAAATGGCATTGACCTTAGCCTATGCAAAAGAGGAACAGCCTTAGGTGACCATGTTCTGTGCTATTAATAATTAAGGGGAAAAAAAAAGGAAAATAGTTCATCATTTTTCACCGGTGCAAAATGTGGTGGTCAGCAATTTAAGACACATTGTGTGAGATACTGAGCATCCCTGCACGGCCCTTTACAACCAATGTTTCTGTGACAGACTACTTTCCTTGACAGAGAGACATCACTGCTCACCACATCCCTTGACTACAATTAAGAATGGGGTTTAAATGTCACAAATGTCAAGCAGTTTTCCTCAGAGGATAATGGATTTGGTCCCTGCTCTTTTGGGGAATGCTTGTTGTCATCTTGATATGTATCATGATTAGAAAAAGGAAATTAAAGTAAAGCAAAACTGATAGTTTGCTTAATACAAATACAAGTCTATGGACTTATATTTCTCATAAGCCAAACAAGAGGAGGCATTTTCAATTTAGCTATAGAGGGGAAAAAAGTGAATAGCTTAAGAACTTTGAAAACCATCTCCTTTACAACCCCTGTATTTTTATACAGGCATCTACTTCCCATGAACAGGCAGCAATTCTCCAGCAGCACTGAGAGCACTCTTTGACAGTATCTCCCAGTTCAGGGGCATTACCCTGGCTTTCTAACCCATCCTTTTTTTCTGCTGCACAAAAGGCTTTGAGAATAGTTGATACTTCTAGTTGGTGGCAATGTTTTTTTTAAACGTGCAGTCAAACTAAAATGATTTCTCTTAGTTTCCAAAGTGCTTGACACCTTTTAAAACTTTTTTCACCTTTTCTCCCACATTTTCAATTTCTAAATGAAAAACCTTCAGAACTGACTCTTTCTAAAGATAAAAACAACAACAAAAAGCCATGATGTTTCCAAAATTTTCCATAGTCCAATTCTTTTTTTAGCTGATCCTGAAATAGAGTGATCTTCACTGTCTGAGAGGGCAACATGCTGCCTCACATAGACTTTGTAGTTTTCCCCCTGTCTGAAGTTAAGGATATACCTACCTCCTTTTCCAAACTATTCCCAAATTAAATAGAAATATGTAAAGAACTGTACTTTAATGTCTGACAAATTTACTTTTGAATTAAAAAATGTGGTTTGTAGAAATTTATCACATGCAAACGAGTGCTTGGCCTTTTAATTTTTTCTAATAATAGCAGAAATAACACAGGGACCTTTCAGTACACTTAGATGGCACATGGTTGTTCAAAAGAAATCTCACTTGGCTGACTTTACTTTTAGCTGTAGGGTTTTCTGTTCTAGGCTTTTTTGCTGATAACTACGAAATCCAGTAGCACATCTCCTTTCCATATTCTGGTCTCCTCTCCAGGAGATCATGGTGCTCAGGCATTATAAAATTTAGCTATAAAAGGTATTTTGTAGAGCTAGGAGTTAATATCATATTTCCAACAATTTGTGTATGTTTAAAACTTCTCTAAAGTTTCTGATTTCTGCATGACTTTCTTGTAGTGTACTAAATGAGGGTACCATGGTAGCTGTGGCTGTTAGCTAATAAGATGATTATTTTTATCATCTGCAGTAGTTAATTGGAATGGGTCATGTACCTGTAGGCAATCAAAAAAAGAAATCAAAAGGACCAAGTTAATCAGGTTAGACTTTAAAATGTCTGCAGGAAGATTCTTTCCAATATCAGAAACTAGCTTTGAAGAAAGTGCCAAATGAAATAAATACAGCTCTTTGGAGAAGGAAAAAAATAGTTTTTGGTCTAAAACCTGAAATACAAAAGCGTCGTGGTTTAACCCCAGCCGGCAACTCAGCCCCACACAGCCACTCGCTCGCTCCCCCCTGGTAGCATGGGGGAGAGAATCGGAAGGATAAAAGTGAGAAAACTGATAGGCTGAGATAAAGACAGTTTAATAGGGAAAGCAAAAACCATGCACGCAAGCAAAGCAAAACAAGGAATCCATCCACCCCTTCCCATGGGCAGGCAGGTGTTCAGCCATCTCCAGGACAGCAGGGCTCCATCACACAAAATTGTCACTTGGGAAGACAAACGCCATCACTCTGAATGTCCCTCCCTTCCTTCTTCTTCCCCTAGCTTTATATACTGAGCATGATGCCCTATGGTCTGAAATATCCCTTTGGTCAGCGTGGGGTCAGCTGTCCCAGCAATGTCCCCTCCCAACTTCTTGTGCCCCCCCCCAGCCTGCTTGCTGGTGGGGTGGGGTGAGAAGCAGAAAAGGCCTTGACTCTGTGTGAGCACTGCTCAGCAATAACTAAAACATCCCCGTGTTATCAACATTGTTTCCAGCACAAATCCAAAACATAGCCCCATACTAGCTACTATGAAGAAAATTAACTCTACCCCAGCCAAAACCAGCACAAACCCAAAAATCTTGTAGGAAGAATATTTAAGGCTTTTATTGATAAAGTTATGTTTCCAGTTCACTTCCTTCCTCACTGAAAATTGTTTTTCTGCTTAGTATATGTGTCTGAAATGAGACCAATAAGAGACTTGCCAAGGCTTGGATTTCACACCAAATGCTTTACATATGAGAAGACCTTTTCAAAATAGCAGTCTTGACTGCAGAGAGATTTTTATTTTAACTAGGTCTGATGATCCTTAAACTTACATTTAAATTTCTGCTTGCATGCTAATGAAAAGAAAGGTAGATTCATAGGAAGAGAAACTGCAATTAGACCTTTAGTCTCTATATTTCACTGCACTTGAGAAACAACAAGAGGCTGACTCAGTACTGTTGTGAAGTGGAAAATGATACCTTTTTGAAGAATATTTTCCAGTACAGGAGCAGTTTTATGTGTTATTTTCCAGTAAATTATTTATTAGAGGTCACTCTTCATAGCTTCTCAAAGTAGAGCTGGATATTAGCTTCACAAACACAAGTTTGGGGCTGTTTTCTCTTCTCCTCTCCTCCTGACAGTCTCCGTTTCCAAAGCTTTCCTCAACATGTACCACAGAAGTGTCTTCTGGGGAATCAGCTACTCCCTTTTTGCCTAGGATAGAGTACTTGAACAGTACTTGCTCACAGAAGAGGATTAAACCCTTCATTTATACTTTCTGGGCGGCTGCTTAACTCAGGGATGTTTATGCTCTATCACAAGTTCCAAGTGTGTCTCATGAGTCTCTGTGGTTTCCTCATTTTCCAGTAAACAGACATGCCCAAAGATGTCTTTTCACTCCTGAAGACATTGTTGATCAGTTGTGTTGTTCAAAAATCACTATGCTACAGCCAGAAAAATTAACATTTGATGTACAAGACCTTACTTTCTTGAGCCAGTTGTTTCAAGGGCAGTAGTACACCTAGTATTGGTCAGAAAGCAGCATCAGAGCTGAGTTATTAAGACTTTGATCATCAATAAAAAGGATCAGTCATTCAACCCTTAGAGAAAGTATCTACATGTTAGGTAGCTGGAGGAAACTGATTTAGGAAACAGACTTAGTGGCTATAGATAAGGGGCTATAAAGACCACGTTAATAAGTGTTCTCTTTTTATTTCTGAGTGAAAGTATATGTAGAAGTTAAGGGTGAAACTCTGGTTCCCTGAAATCAGTGGCCAAGCCTCCAGTTAATTTCACTGAGGACAAATTTTACACATTATCCCTGCAGTAAATTCAGTCTGAAATAGGCATGCACACGTTTGCAAATGCTGAACCACCAAAGGTTAGCTTTCATTGTCAAATCATAGACATGTCTGAGCATGTGCTCAGAAGCCCTCTCAGGTCACAGGCAGAATTGAAACACAAATGAAAAAATGCTAAGGAGGATTTTAGACACATTGCAGAACATTTTTTTAATGATGAAAGTAAAGAACAGAAATATATATTGTAAAACAGAGAAATTTGAAGGAAGAAGCAGGATTTGAGGCAGTATAAGTTGACAGGATGTAACCCTACTAACAAGCCCACTAGATAAAGTCTGAAACTGAAGACTGAGTCACCACCTTTGTAGATTAATGCTATGTCAGTTTAAAGTGTCACCCTTCCCTGTCCCCTTAGCTTTCTGCTCTGTTCCTCCTGGTAGCAAAAGGGAAGAAAGTCCTCTCTTAGCTGCCATACTTCACAGACTGGTGTATCAACATGAAATAAACTTGTAGGTGATTTAAGATAACATGTCAGCCTGTGATATGCAGTGGCTAAGCAGTAGCAGAAGGATGGAAAGACATCTGGATCCAGTAACCTATTAAGTTTCCACAGATGAAACATTAGAGATTGTGAGTCAAAGCTCTGAGGAGCCATGTCTGCAAGTGTATTGCAGACACAGGGCTCCTGCAGTCATGGCCAGAGTGAGTTAAGTGCTTGGGGATATATGAAGCCCATCACTAACATGAATACTTTGTATATAAGAGATCTGAGAAAAACAGAATGTCAAAGATGGAGTTTGAGGGTACATTGAGATAGCTACCTACCTGAGACAAACACACATTTTGAGTTTCTGCTATGTGGTGGGGCTGTAGCAAGGAGATCTGGATGGGCCAGAGCTGGATAGCAAAGAACATGCCAACCAAGTCCAAATATTTCTTCCTTACAAAAGATGGATGTAGCTGATGGGATACACTGAGGTTGAAAAGAAAAAGCCATGATAAGGGATGAGAGACATGGGATTTTGCACACGTACACCAATGGTAGTATGTCATGTAGTTATGTGATGCTCAGCGATGCTCTGTTGCTTGTATATTGAGGTCAGACATGGTCCAGGGCTAGGCCTATTGCAAACCAACTCTGGGACATTGTTTAGACTGTGTTCTAAGGGGTGGACCATTCATGGCCATGCTGTCACACTGCACTGACTGCACATGGGCTTACTGAGAGATGAAATTGAAAATAAAACTCACCTAGTTCATAGCTCTGGTTAACGCAGAAAGGAGGAGTGAGATAAATTACCTTTTTTTTTTTTCCCATTGGAGAAAGAGCTCAGATTATCTTTCTTTAGTCACACAAATTAAGTAGTTTCTAATTGATCCTCCAGGGCGCTGACAGCACTTTCAGCCAGTCTGGGAACTGGAAAGAACAGGGTTGATTTGTTATAGAAAGAAGATTCAGCTTTCAAATGCATCACAGAACAGTATCAAAAGATGTTTGTAGACAGGCAGGGAGAGCACAAAGTTTGTACCAGCTGCAATTAAAAGTTCACAGGTTTGCTAGAGCTATTTCCTGAATGCTGAGCAGACATGAATCAGAGCCGCAAGGTGCTTGACATTTTGATAGTGTGCTTCACAGACCTTTAATGAATATATAAAGCTACAGAGCAAATGGTGGAATAATGAATACATAAAACTACAGAGCAAATGACAGAATTTTGTTGAAGAATAAAGCTACATAGCTAACAAGAGACAGCCATTGTATGTGCCCTCCAAAACTAATGGAAAGAAATAATCAGGTATACAAAGAGATGTTGCCTGGATTTAAAAGTAGCGATTTTATGGAAGAATTCATACCCATAAAGATGTATTTAAAGATAGGCACTTTCCTATGGAGAGGCATCAAGTGCCTGATTTTGATGATCCCAGGAAAAAAAGGATTTAAAATTTTTAAATACAAACAGAAGCTGTCGCTTTGGGAACACTTTCACATTGACCCAGCAGATTATCCTTTGGGGACAATCCTGCCCGATTAGGCCCACTGGAGCACCACTACACATTCACGGCTGGTGAAGGAAGATGGAGAAGAGATGGGAAGGAAGAGCAAAGGAGAAGATTACAGTTAGTTGTCGTTATCACCTGTATCATAGCTTATAGGTAGTGTAATGGCCTAAGCAGATCAATAATTACAGATTTCCCCTGACTGTTAGAAGCAGGAGATTGGATATCGCTGTCTGTTCATGGCTCAGAGCTATAGCCGAGGCCATGTGGGCGCTCACAGCTCGTGTGCCATGCCACCGTCAGCACTGGTGAAGAAGGCAAGGCTGGCCAGGAAAGGAAAAGTTCCTGCAAGTGCTGAGATTTAAGATTTGAAGACCTTCTCTCTGCCAAACATTTGTTCATCTCTTAAAAAAAAGTTAGGAAAATTAAAAAGGAATGATTATAGTGGAGAGGCTTTCTTTCAAATGCACCCTTCTCCCCACCTCCCCCCCCCCCGCCAAGATCATAAAAGTTTACAGTGGCAGAGTGGAAGTGGAACTTTGATATCCTAAAATATTTGAAGGGAAGGAGCTACTGAATGCTAAAGCCATGTGACCATCCTTCCCTGGCTCTGCAGAGACTGAGGAGAGAGGGAATTATAATTGACCTTGCACTAATGTAATTTTATTAGGGACACCTCCTGTGGCAGCTTTAATTCCAGGAAGAGATTGAAGAGGTGGGAGGGTCATTCATCTAGATGTAACATCTACATTCAGGATAAAATGCACCCCTTTGCCCAGAAACTCTTGTTTTATTTATAGAGAATTCTAATATACTGGGCCACAATCAGCTCTCTGAAAAGGGTCAGCGTGAGTTCTAGGCTTACAGTTCTGCAAAAATATCTGCCATCCCAACTTTCAAGTTGGAATAAATAAAACTTGCAGTAATGTGCTATCATATGTGTCATACTGTGTAGCTGGTAAGACCCTGGAGGTAGAAGATTTTTTCCTTTCTTGTGCTATGAAAGGTTTCCATGTTAACAGAACAATCAACTTTTTTTTTAATCATAAATTGGCAGTTCTAAGCTGTTCAGTGTGGGTGAACACTGTCACTACTGTAGTTTTTTGCTGCAGGGGACTGTGGAATGAATAAATAAATGCTTATTTCTAACATCCCACTCCTCCTTGAATCTAACATCTGTCACTGAATGAATCAGGAAAGTCAAGCACCGTTGCCTTCCTCTTAATCCTTTCACACATCTATAGCTCACATACTCTCAGTCATCAGCTGAATTCATTAGATATTCTTTTAGAGACTTTTTAATCACAGAATTTCATTCCTGCAGCAGAAGCTTGCTTTAATAATAACAACTGTAATGACAAAAGTATCAGCAGCATCAACCCCACAAGCTAAAAGAACTGAGAAATGAAGATACTAACTTCATCCTTCATGGGTGTTTCAGGTGTGAAGAGTTCATGAAACATCTGACTAGTATTAACAGGGATATTCCATCCCAGTGGTTTAGAAATGGAACAAAGACTTCACCAGCACCATCAAAAGATAATTCAGTGAGTGTGTTCTCAGGGTTCACATTCACTATAAAAATCAAATCAGTTCTGATCCAACTCTCATTCAATAAATAATCCTGAGAGATAAGTCTTATGAGTTAGGGCAAATCCCCTTTTTCGGACAACGTGAGAAGAAAAATGGATTTGATATCCTACTGAGTATTGCAGAAATGGAAGTATCAGTTAAAAGTACTGACTGGAACAGAAAGAACATAGAAGCTAATAAGTTGCCTTTAGAAATTTGGAAATAAGTGTTTTGCAAGCTAGGATAGCTCCTTTCTCTCTGTAATGACAGCAAACTGGTTTTAGTGCTTTCCCTCACACACCTTACTTACTGCTAAGCCCCCTAGACAGAAGCAGCAAGCTTCTTAGCTTGTGGTTTCTCAGGCTCCTGGCAGGACCTGTGACCCTGTGGAGAGAAGAACCTACGCTGGAGCAGGTTTGCTGGCAGGAATCAAGTGCTCTCCAATGGGCAGTAAGACTTCTTGCTTAGGGGAGGATTCTTTCCAGGTCAGCCAGTATGGGTGAGTGGGCAGGGAAGAAGGTCAGCCTTACCTGGAAAAGAGAATTCCTTCTACAGAGCACAGACCACTAATGCAGATGCCTAAACTGGGCTAGCAGGACACAGGCTGTGGACTGAACAATGAATATTTGGGCCTTTTGCGTTTTCTCCACAACAGCAAGACACTGTTCATGCCCCTGTATTTAGGCTGCCTGGAGAAGGTATCTGCTTCCTTTTCTTGATCATGCAGGCTCAATGGCATTCTCAATGGCAGCATGCCGGCCTGTTCTCTCATCCTTACCCCATGTTGGCCTTCCACCTCTTTCCCAGCTCATGATTTTAAAAGTTCTGAGCCATGATTGTACACCTACCCCCAGCCTTTCCCTTGTTCATCTCCTTACAAGTTACAGGCTATGTTGGCTTTTTCAGGGAGCAGTCATGCTTTTGTATGAACAGTTTTGATGACCCATTTCTGTTCAGCAGCAAATGTGCCCCCATTAGGTTTTGACTTTTGCTTACAGCTACTTTCTTTCTTAATATGAAAGTCTTTTGCAATAGATGGCAGAGAGCTGGGACAAGAAGACTGGGTCCGAGGCTACTGAGTGTCTAGTATCGAGCCAGGGAGAGGAGGGAGGGAAGGAGTGCACAGAGGGTAAGGATACAAGGAGTAGGGTCTGTGTGCTTTGAGTGAGCACAGATGGTGTTATTTGGAGAAACCAGAGATCTGTGTGAGGACCCTGTCGGGCAGGGACTGTAGGTTTTGGGATCTTGACAGTCCATCAGAATGCAGAAAAAACATGGTCACTCTCTGAATAAAGCATTTCTGCCAAAAGCCTAAGCATGGGGAAGCGGGTCCCTGACGGTTAGGTGGGAAGGGGCCAGAACAGCAGCTCTTGGCTCAGTGCAGGGAGGGAGGTTTTCACAGCGGTGGTATCCTTCCTGCAGGCCCTGATCAGACAACTTTGCTCCCTGTCTCCCCTGCCCTTACCAAGTTTCACTGCCCCAGGCCATGGCAACTGCTTATACAGCAACTTTCTGCCCTGTCTCCTCCCCTTCCCCTTGTCTCCTGTCATCTCCTAGCAAAGCAGCAAACAAGCAAACCCACATAACAAAAGGCTAAAAGGATACAGAGGATCAGGGAAGATGTAATTTAAGCAGCAATCAACCGTGTATTGTGTGTCACTGGGCAGTGAGTGGGTGAAGCAGGAAAGCATTAGAGGATTCAGGAAGGTATGAAGACACCCCAGATCCTTTTGGAGAAAGATGGTAAATAGATGATACCGAGATATGTTAAGAATCTATTCCTCTTTAACCTTACCACTGGATTTATTACAGTACAAAAAGACTTTCCGTATAATCACACCCGCATTCCACTGTGTCCATTCCTGGATGCTCAGCATATTCAC
This sequence comes from Harpia harpyja, assembly GCF_026419915.1. Lineage (NCBI taxonomy): Eukaryota > Metazoa > Chordata > Aves > Accipitriformes > Accipitridae > Harpia > Harpia harpyja. The sequence continues at coordinate 6,132,880 of NC_068962.1, forward strand.
AGCCTTCACCAGTGAAGGAGCAGGCAACGTCTGACACACAAGTATTACGCCGGATGCTTCATCCGCTAGCAAAGGATGCAGAGCGTAGTGCATACACACACCAAAGAAACTAGTTCTCGTGGTCTAGATAGAAAGGATCACCTGGATAGAAATGTTATCTGTGCACAAGGTCACACAGTGCACAGCGAAGAGCTATGTTTTGGAGAATTAGGCAGTGCTGTTATCAGGTCTGTCACACCATGCTTGCTGTCTTGCTACCTGAGATCAGAGCTTGAGACTTGACATAAGCTATAGTTAAACTTGTACAAGTGTTGTTAGTGTTCATCTACCTGTGGGTTTCAGGTTAAACCATTGGGGACAGTATGTCCAAAGCAGACATTTAGCAAAGGAATTTCAGTCCTGCAAGTTTTGGATTTGGTCAGCGTTCACAAGCCAGGAAGCATTTCCTGCCTTCTTAATCTGGTCCATTGCTTGTTCTCTTTGTTCTCTATATTAAGGAAAATAATGTTTTAAAGCAGTTTCTGTCACTCCTTTCTCCTAGATTTATGAAGAAACCTCACAGCTCCATCCCTTCTTTTTTCTAGCAGTGGTTAGCTTCCCCACTTGCAGTCACTAGAATTCACTGTTTCTTCTAGAAGAAAATATTTTGTTGCAGAAGGGACAGGATGCTCAGTGGCCTTTGGCCCAGTGTCTCAAATGTTCTAATCCACAAAAATGGGTTTCATAATTTGACACAAACATATTTCCAGTCAGTTCCACAGCATATTCTAAACAGTCTGTGGTATTTTTGGTTGGTCAATTGTTTCAGAGTTGTTTCACAAGATATACTGTGGCAAATGTACTGTTCTAGTCATGGCACAAGATATAGTCATAACCATGCATCAAGTTGTTATTTCAAATCAATCTCTCTTATTTATCAAAGTTATTTTGTAACTTTTCTCTTCTCAAAAATGACACAATAAAAACCTTTAGAAGTTATTTTTTTAAACCTGGCTTTGTCTTCTAAAATAATTGTTCTTCATGGAAGATCTGCTTATCAGATAGTGTCAGTCATCCTTTTATTATAACAACAACAACAAAAAATTCCTTAGCACCACTGCCTTATTTTCTTCGTGTTTATGTTCTCTGCATACATTTTTACTTTTCCTTCTTCAATTACCTCAGAATTTACTCTCTTTTTATCCTTACCATTACAATTCCATCCCACTCTCCTGTGATCTCTTTCTTCTTTCTTTTTTCCTTCATTCCATATGCAGTTCAAATACCTCATTCTCAGTTCTTACGTGTTTTCATGGTGCTATGCTTATCTAAATCTCTGTTTCCAGTTAACACAGTCTATTTTTGCACTTCTTTTTTACAACTTTTTGCCTTCATTCATTAATGTTAAGCACCTTCCTCCATTCTCCTCTTGGTATCTGGAACATCTTTTTGCTTCTAAAGTACCCATCTCCTCTGTGTCTAGTCCAAACTGTGGGAGATGCCCCAGTATGCATAAGCTTACATTTTATTTTGAATTTATCAGTAATCTAGTTGAAGCAATTTTTTAACCTGTGCATATATGCATTACACTATTACCTTGTCACAGTCACATGTAACCTGATTTTCTCAGACATTGAACAAATTGCACTTGCAGTTTTTCCTCCCTGCTTGCTAGTTGTAAAGAATCTAGTCACTTCACTCAACTGCAAATTAGAAGTAAATTATCATTTCCTTTCATAGTGAAAAAAATGCAGGATACAATTTTCTGGTACCTCTAGGTAATTTGAAAATCATAGCTTTTAACATCTCCCCTAGCAAAGTCCACAACAGAGAAACTCATATCCATGAAAATGCAAAGTTTCAGTGGAAAAAGCCCTTTAAACAAATTATTTTCAGGAGACTTTCTTCATTTTCTCCAAAAGAAGATAATACATTGGGACTGTTTTTCTGACATCTTCATTTGTGTAGTCATTTAAACCGTGACAAACTGAGTGGTGGAAGTTGGGGCTATCTTCATACCTCGTTTCTACCTTGCTGACAGAAAAATGGAGGAAGCATTCCTCTCTGCAAGAACTGATTTTCCTGAGATGTACAGGTGGGATGAGCACAATGCTGTACTAAAAGGTGAATATACTGCATAGCAGAGGGAGGCAGGAGTAGAGTAAGAAGTTTGAATGACAAAGAAATGGCTTTTTGTCTGCCAACAAGACCAGTGAGATCAGTTTTTATTCAAGAAACATGTATTAGTATAAATACATTCCCTTTCTGGTTAAACAAATTGTTTTTTTTCCCCTCTCCTTTTTCCCAAGCTAAAAACCATGACCAGAATTGATTTCCTCACCTTCACGGAAATGTTCTAAAAACATCTGCAGGAAAAAAATACAGCTTTACATCAGATGATTGCTTTAAATACTACTTGCTAGATGGTAGCACTTCAGGGACTAAGCCAAGTAATAAAGAAAAAGACCTCATGTGAATTGCCTGTTTACTAAGAATGTGGCTACTAAGCATCAACCTAGAACAACTTACTATGTGCTATTTTCACTAATGTTTGCTGTCACTAGATGTACTCTTCCTTTCTGTGCTCTAAATTATTTCTGAAAGAATTATTTCATAGCTGACATATAGCTCCATTGACTGATAAAAGAATATACAGGTCTTTGGCAAAACCTTATATGGGTAACTCCTGATCATAATTTTATCAGCATTAGATGTTCAATGCTTCTGGTTGCATTTCTGAAATCGATTGGTTTTTGCAGACTAATCCCCACATTTCAAACCTTCCAAGTGACCAATCTACTGTCTTACAGTTAGTTAGGCATGTTCCTTCCATGCTATGTTGAGCTGGATCACCACAGCAATCTTTCTTCCACTTACCCTTACTTCTATTGGAAATTACTCTTAATTCTTTTCCATAAACTTATCAGAAAGTTATGTTAAGAAAAAGAAGGAAAACACACTGCCTAACAATTTGGAGCCATTTTGTGATGTGTTTATGGTAACATCTCAGATGTGCACAAGTTATTGAAGACACGTCCAAGGACAATACCAACAACCAACTAATGCACCATTCTGTGACTTACTATTACACATTTTTTTCCTGAGCAAGGAAGACATCACTCCTTTTTTAATATATAAATTACAAAAGTTTGCACCAGCTGAGAGTCTATTTTAGGATGTTTCATAGTATACTATTGGAACCTCATTTAGTAAACATTCTTCATGTACATTCTTACCTTTGGGGAATTGTAAGTTACATTTCACAACTGTTCTGAAATATTTGAGAAATAGATTGAAGATAACATAATTCTGACACTTTTACCCTTAAGCTACAATACCTAAGGCTGCTTTAAAAAGAAAAATCAATTCCTTGTCTGACTAGAGGATTAGGATAGGCTTATGGAATGACATCTGCTTGACAAAGAAGATACCAATGCATTAGCTGTAGAACTCATTCTTTTCTGAAGCTGATGCATTGAAAATATGTCTACCTAGCTTAAACCATGCGTAAAAATAAGTGACTAGGTACAAATAGCTGCATGAGTGCTTAAGTTGTATTTTGATGCTGAAGTACTAAACAGTAGTTCCAGTGTTCCCAGAGATCCTTTAATATATGCCTTAGAGAATATATATATCTTTACCCCAGACAATGAACCATGGTTTATGTCAATTATTTTGGAAACTAACTTTCTAGTTTGATTTAAACTCACTCACACATGTGTACCAATGAGATTTGAGCAAGAATTTGGATGATGCCATGTGTTTAAAAGTCACTGCATTTGCTGGATGTCTAGAGGATTGATTGCTTTTTATTTTGATATTCTTTCATTTGTGCTTTTAGAATGGAGCTCATTAACTATCATGTATCAACTATTATGGATATTTTTGTTGGTTTTAGTAGTGCTCAGAGTGGAAAATCTATGTGGTTTTGTGACATAATCAATAGCATATACTCACAGATCTACACAGTGAAAGTACCATGCTTGACACTGCCAACACAGTGTTTCAGTCCTCAAACTTACATATACCTGTTCTTAACTTCACTTGTTTGTCAATTACTTCCGAGTTCATGTCTTGATTAAATTATATGAGAGTTAAGTCAAATGCCATGAAAACAATGTTTGCAGAATTGAGTCTGGGTGGATCTAGATAATAAGCGTATGTCTTATTAATTTTATTTTGCTGTTGTTGTGGAGATAAATTAACCTGAAGTATAAAATAATGTATCATTAAAATACATGCTATACTTTATGTATGCAGCACACAAATGTTGAATATGCAATTCTCATGCATTGTCATATATTTGCTCATATCAACCTACCTATTAGCATGAGTGCTGATCCACACCCAGACTAAACAGATTTGAAATTGATGCCTGCATTCACAAGCTAACAGATAGAAGCTAATTAAAGAAGTAGGATGTACATAAAAATAAGGTATCACATTCATAACAAATGCACAGGATCTTACGAATGTAAACATTTTAAACAGAACATTTTGAAAAGCATTCTGCCTTTTTATGAGCAAGAAACATAAAATCTGTGGGGTTTTCTCACCCATTCTTTAAAAATTTTACTTTATAGTGAATTCATAGATCTTATTATTAAGAGAAATAGTAATTCTCATTACACAGAGAATTCTCATTAACATGTGAGGTAGGTGGTGCTGCATGTTGTAAAATCCTCTGTGTATTTCTGACCCCCTGGTTTTATCAGGTCTTTCCTGACAACTGGTTTACATGGTGATTTTATGATCTTAAGATATGTCTGGTAAGAATAATCTGATTCATATTTTGTCTTCACTCTGTGTTATGTGAAAAAGTAAAGCCAAGTTTGCAGAAATAAGTTTTTAAGATATGAAACCATGAGAGTCTCCTATTTTTTCCTTTTTCAAAAGAAAAAATTTGTTGTTCTCTCTGGTTTGATACACAAAGAAGATTTGAGTATGTTCACTTAACCATCTGGAATAAATACCACAAAGCTTGTGGAACACCAGTATTGTTTTTTGTTAGTGTGATAATTCTATTATCAGTCTTAAGGTTTAACTTATCCATCATTAAGGCACATTTCTGGCATTTTGAAATAAGTGGTGGAGCAGGGAGAATCAGAGGAGAAGGAAATGTGTAAGAGCGCTTTGCGTCAAATTATTTACATAGACTCTTTTTCATCCCATCTATCTTCACACATCTAATTGATCTGCCTAAGATACTGGCATAGTCATTATCAAGTGAATGGAAGGGGAATTTGTCACGGCCTGGGCTGGACACACCAGGGAGAGGTCGTGGTGAGTTCGGAATTCCCGCGGGCTAAACTGAGGTGAAATGACACCCAATGTCGCCGTTTATGGCAGAAACAGCCTGAACTTGGGAGGTGTAACAGCAGATGGCGTGGTTTCTCTCAAGAATTGGCATGAACCTACCTCAGTGAACCATGTAACCCGTGGCAACCACATATACATCGAGTGAAGGAAGACAACAAGGCGAGCCCTCCCGCTGGGTCCGGAGGTTCAGAGCGGCCCGCCTTGCCTTCTGGACTCCCTCTCAGAGAGGAGCCGGGCTGGATCCGCTCCTAGTCCCAGACTGGGTCAACGGTTTATGTCTAAAGGGATGAGGTGTAGGGATTACGGAAAGGAGAGAGAGACGGAGGAAAAGAAAAGAGAAGCATGTACCGGTGTGGGTCCGGCGTGGGTCCAGTCAGCCGAGGGATCCAGTCAGTCAGTCAGTCAGCCGTCAGTCAGTCAGCCGAGGGATGCAGTTCCGTCGGGCGCGCACGTGTGAGGCTCCCGTTTGTGTCCTTTTATCACCTCCTGGCCCCTCCTTTGGGCGGGCACTCGAGCTCATTAGGCTAATTAGGTGCCATGAGCAGTTTGTGCTTTCAGAACCTTCGGGAATTGGGTCGGTGGGGAGTCGCTTCCCCTCCCCGGCAGACGTGGCCGCTGTCTGATCTGTGCCCTCACACGGTGAGAGCTGCCGGGCTCCGCGTACCCGAACATGGCGCTGCGCGTCCTGCGGCCCGGCCTTCCCGCCCTGCTGCTGATGTCCGGCGCTGAGCGGCTGCTTTTCACCTGAGGTGCCTCGCTGTGCAGGTTCGTTGTTATGCAGAGTTCGTCGTTAGGCAGAACTTGCCCCACCGCGACGTTTGAGACGTTAACTCCTTCAGTCTCTCGCAGAATATCGGCATACGCAAAACTGGATGGGTATCTTGGCCTAGATCAGGAGTTACGGACAATATGCTTTGGGTTTAGGTGCCTCGTTTGGGTGCCTGAAGCAGGGTAGGGTCAAGCAGATGCTGCAGGTCAGGCCTGCAAACAATTAAGTAGAGACTCCTCTTAGATTTCATGAAGAGGCACGTTAAATGTGTTAAATTTTAATTCACTGCTTTTTTTTTGAAGGCCTAATCGGAAATAGGAACACTGGCTCAAAAAAAAATAATACCAGTGAATAGATGTTTAATCCTAATTATTTTAATAATATTTTGCCACACTGGATCAGGGTGAGGAATTCAAACTGGGAATTTTACACTTACTTCTTAATAGAATTTCCTCCTTAAATATTCATGTTTGAGATTTATATATATGTGTGGCTGTCCTTTCAACTCTCAAGTATATGTTGCTCAGTGAAGACAGACTGCAATTATCCAATCGTCAAAAATAGATTTTGCTGGATCAGGCACATTCTCAATTGTCTGTTGTTTTAAGACTTAAATATAGTTTACTGGCTTCCACATAGGAGCTGTAACTTGAGTTTCCAAGTTAAGATTCTATTGAGAAAATGGACTTTATTTAAAAATAACAATGATCTCCCCATGGAGGTGCCAATTTTGCTAACACCTATCACATGTCCTTTACGCAACAGCAAAGCTGGTTCAAGCAGTGTCTGACTGGACTCCAAAAGTTCCAGCAGACTCAGATATTACTTGATAGTGTGACTTTTGGGGGAGAACATAGGCATATGTAAAGTTTCAGGAAGATACATTTGGGGAGATGCTTGCCAAAAAGAGTTACTTTCATATTATGATCGCAACACCACTGTGTTTGATTTCAGACAACTTTGCCTTGTATGCTCTTCTGTTTCTCTATTAAGTGAGCCACATTGTTACTTAGGCCACAGTAACTAGTAGTGTGATTAACAGTCCTACCTGCGTTTGTAAACTTAATCCTTGACACAGGTTAATCACAATTCATGTCTCCAGTCTTAGAATGCAGACTATTTGATGTCATTCCATGTTACACCTTCATATAAGCACTGTCAAACCTTGTTTGGCAAAGATGAAAGAGCCTAGGAGAGACAGACATCCCACATCTTGGTACAGAGTGAAAGCACTTTATGAAAAGAGAAATGCTGACCATGGGTACAGTTCTTAGATAAAAAAACCCCATGTTTTGCAAGACAAGACCCATGGTAATACATAAAAGCAGCTATTTTTCCAGGTCACTCATCTGTTTCATGGTGAGGGGCAACACTTATCAAATCAGTGTTAAGTTTGACTGATTTGGAGTTTCATTTTAAGAAGACACACCTAGTGCAGTTTTAAAACTAGTGAAATTAGCTTTTGTACAAGGAGCTAGTGGAGGGGGCTTTAGATGAAAATTCAGCCCTGATAGAAATGGAAATGGAATGGCAATGCCTGTTTTATGAAATGTGGGGCAAATCATTCTGTCTGATACTAATGCAGAAAAAAAAGCTAAACTCCAGCTCTTCTCTAGTAAGATCCTGCCTAGTTCTACACAGCATTTGAGGCATATTTTGAAGACTTAAGTGGTGCCAGTCCCCCCTGAGGAGTGAACAGCATTTGTAAATATTCAACAGAGGCACTCTTTAAGGCTCTGAAGCAATGGATCTGCTTATATACATACTTATATGCTTACTCAACTCACATGGATAGTCAAAGGACTCCCACATGTCAGAAGGGAAGCAAGTGCACAAATATATGGAGGTCTGGGTTTAACTCAGCTAAATGGAGCTTTTCTTTTTTTTTTTTTTTTTTTTGCCTGCAATATAATGCCATTAAGTTCATTTTATCATATTGTCTACTATTTCAGTGTTAGTTTCACCAGAATGTAATTCTGATTTGAACTTCACATCTCATTGTTAGTAAATTAACACCTTTTCACCTGTATTTCTTTTTTAATTATGTGGGCAACTGCTGCAAGAAAAAAAATATAAAGATCTTGAAAATAACACGTTGCCTGAATTGAAAAAAGCAACAAAAATAAAGACATTATGATAGCTTTCTCCCATTAATGTATTGAAAAGTGGTAGTTCATGCCTTTGATCCATTCAGATGTTCACAGATAAATATCAACTCATTTCACACAGTTGCATTGTTAGTTTCTTTGTAAGTGAAGACAAAGTTATGCCTAGTGGTCCTTATTGCTTATTTATTAATAAATTCATATTAATTTCAATGAGATTTGTCTAGCCAGTAGGCCATCTGAGCACAAATCTACCCGCATATATATGAAATAAATACCACCAAAAAATACTGTTTCCAAAGTATTTAAGAAAATGCCACAAATAAAAAGGTAATCTGTATAAATCGTACACTTAGTGCACTTCCATTTGTGTACAAAAGTCCCTGTGAGGTCAAAGGATTTCTCTGCACAGGTACCGATGTAAAGGCTAAGCAATGACCAAAGCAATGTCTAAATATGATGTCTGCATGTTTTGCCTAGTCCTAAAATTTAGGCATCTACTTTTAGGTGGTCATCTAGTCCTGTTCAACAATCAGTGTACAGGATCAGACAGAAGATGTCACCCCATCTGAGACACATATATGGACAGACTGAAGTTTCCCATCCCTCTCCATTTATTTTAGAGGGAGTATGATAACTATTTAGATGGTTTAGGAGCAATGGATCACCTAAAATACATAACCAAGATAAACTTTTTATTCTTGTGCAATTTTACCAAAGGACAACAAAGTAAAAATATCTGTTACTGACTTCAGGAGTAACAAGAATGTTGTAGTGAACAAGCTTACAAGCTAAGTATCTTTCTATTCCCCCACAAATATACAAAAGTATAGTAATGATACACAGGCATGGTGCTCTTTCAGCCACTGTTAAGAGATACACTGAACATCTTGCCTTCTCAGATTTTGCGAGTTTCCAAGGAACGTTCTGTGCTATTACTTCTTATAACTGATGACAAGCTTGAGCCTTAAAAATCTATTGGTATGGCAGTTACCGGTCAGCTGATGTACCTTGCTTGCTTAGAAAAAACAACTTCTTTAGTCTCTTGCTTTATAACTAATGCTTGAAGTCAATGGAATGATAATGCCCTGCTGGTTCACACTAAGAATTCAGGACTGTTGGGGGACACTATTCTTGAATACCCTAATTAAAGGACTTGGTCACTTCCTTGCAAATTGCATTTGCAAAATAAACAGAGACACCTGTATTAAATATGGAAAAGTGCTGTGAATTTCCCCTTCCCCAGAAAGAGCTTTCTGAGTTACTGTTGCTATGGCATCCTTCACTTATTTCATTCCCACTACTGCAGGAGATTCAACAAAATCCTTATGCGTACAAGCAGGTGCTCTGATTTTGGAATTGCTCATATACTTTAAATAAGACATCTGCTGAAAGGCCTTGTTGAACAAGACTTGTTGTCTCATTTTGCTTATCTTTGCGGTTTGCAAGAAGAACTATATAATAAATGTTTGTACAAATGGTTTGCAAGCTATAGTTTCTGGTTTATGGGCTGAATATAGGCTGGATTTTGTTGTTACTAACCATGCTGTTTACAGAGTAAATAGCTCTATGTGAACCTGGTTCTAGGACAATGTGATGGCTTAGAATGCATTGTAGAAATTCAGAATTCCTGTACTCCTTTGAAATTATTATAGAAAATCACAGTATCACAGAAACTAAGGCTGTGATCTTGAAAGACAAAGTATTCAATAACAGTAGCAGTTTAAAGTGCATCTGCTTTTGAAAAGTACATTTTTTTTTGATGACTTGTTTTTTTTCCAGGTTTCTCTGTGTTTATTCAGAGTACGGTCATACAAACAGTTATGCAGGCTAAGCTCGGGCTAAGGAATCGGAAGGAGAAACGAAGGGCAGAGGCAGATAAGCAGACCAGGACAGCGTTAAGGTAATATTGCTTCAGGTAATTTTGTGACATCACAAACTAAGGCCTACAGAAAACCTAGAAATGTTACTGAGTATATTCCTTTCTTCAAGATAGACAAACATCTGTCAACCATTGTACTAACTTGTTTTTAAAGACTTGAAATGGTAGGAATTTCAATATTGGTCTAAGCAATCTGTTCCTATGATTGTCTTTCTCTTCATGTAAATATAAAGAAAAATTTATATACATAAAATGCTAGTACTATTATTATTATTGTTATTATTATTATTATTACTGTTAATAACAATCATTATTCCCTTTAGTTTGACTGCAAGAGTTCTGATTTTTAAAATAAGCATGAGCACCGGAACAGGGAGCATTGCTAATTTTTGATACATAATTAATTATATATAAACTGTAGTGATCCATTCCAACTGTATAAACAAATATTTACCCTACAAACTACATACATAATAATTGGTGAGCACTCATTAATAACCTGTGTATTTTCTGGACTTTTTTATTTGCTATAAAACCCAAGAATTATATGATTCAACTAAATCCTCATAAAAAGTATCGTGGTCTTTAGAATGATGTCATGTGACTCAAGACAAGCCATTTACATCTTGCCTGTAAAGCATAGATATACTCTTTTACTGCATTGGAGACAGATTCCTTTCAACTCCAGTATCTGTTCCCTATTACAACTCTTCAGCAGTAAGTGCTATTTCTTAATCTTCTCACAGCGACTGTGGCATTAATAGGAGCTTTCACCCTCTTTGTGTTTCTTTGTGTGCAGAGAAGCTACATATCTGGAGGAAATGTCCAACCAAGAAATTGTGGCATCATGTGATAAGCTACAAAACCAGGTGAGAAACTATGCCATGTCTCATTGCTAAGGGCAGTACTTAGGCTTATGCCAACATCCCATACTGTTACTGATGCATTTTGCCTACAGATTTTGAAAAAAATTATTTTCTGTCAGGGATTCGGCATTCCCAGTGTGCAATTCAGACCTGCTAGTGTACATATCATCCCTGCCAGCACCGAGGAAATAAGGACTGTCTGCATATCTTTTAAAGAATCACTAAAATCTCTGAAGCTCCCAGACACATGGGAGAATTCAGTATGTCAGTGTGTTTTACTAGTTGGTGATTGCTTTTGATGACTGGCTTCCTGTCAGCTTGCTGTTCAAACAATTGTTAACAGGACTGTCCTGTAGCTCAGAAACTTAGGATATCCAGGGATTGGTGACACCCTACAGAATGAGTATAGAAGCAAGGTCAGTTTTCCAAACAAACACCTTAAAACTACTAGCTGCCTGGTGCCTGTCAATTTGAAGAACTGGCCATGACATAAGTCACTTTTGTGTAAATAAGAATATGTGAAATTTGGAAAACATTAGTTTCTTGAACTCAGATTCAGATAACTTACAAGAGTACATCTGAAATAAGTAGTTAAAAAAGTAAGTTTTAGCTCAATTTTAAGGATATTTTTGACATTGTCATCATGAACAGATTGGAATTCACAGGATTAAAAAAAGACTGTTTTGAGGAATGTGATTTATATGACTTTGCCAACTATTACTTTTGTGACACAGCTAGGAAAATAATTGGTGAAGAGGAACCTATAAAAATATTTATTCTTCTTGCACATAGATTTCATTTACAATTTTCAGTGAACCATCATCCACTTTCTACTTCCCCTTTGTAATTTTATATATTCTTTTCTTCCTAATATAACTCAGTTTGCACTGTGCTTGACATGGGCTAAAAGGCAAGGTCTCTTTTGCTATAGGTGGCAGCACTAGCTTGTTATAAATGTTGATGGGCTTCTCTTGAAGGAAGTAAATATAAGGATACCTGGACAGCATATGGTTTCTGTGTAAAGTAATTGTGTTTAAAATGTAGAGATCCAAAATACAACGACATTTTTTCTTATAGGGAAGATAATTGTACTGTTTCCCTCATGTACATTTTCTAATGCCCAGTTAGGGGTGATTAGACTGAAATCATAGCTGCAGTCTTGGCTGGATTAATTAGAAAAAATAAACCAATTTGTGAAAAATCCACAGAAAATTAAAGCACATTTGTGGGCTTGTGGAACTATTTGCTTTTCTAATAAGAAACTCCCTAAACTCAACTTCCAGAGCATCAGTTTCTAGAACATTGAAATTCTGCTGCACTGGTACAGATGTTCTTTAAGGTTTTCCTGTGTTTTGTTCTGGAATTCAATGGTATGATATTGCTGCAGTTCTTCAGGTCATTACTCCAAACAAATTCTACTGAAGAAATACAATCCTGGTCCCTTTTCTTTCTTCAAGTTTTGTTACAACAACATAACCTTTCCTCTGAGTGTCCTCACCTAATCACCTGTGAGAGGCTCTTCATTTTATTGGAAGATATTTTCATATAATAGAGGAATTGGCTTTTTGACTGTCATTATCCTGTATCACCCACAGTCTTACATTCCTCCTTAGGCATTTTAAATAAGAAGTATGCTGGAATCTTTAACTTTTAATAAATACAGGACTTTCTGGAATACATACTGTACCATACCAGTGGCTATTGTTTTATGAACATTCAGTAGGAGATAATTCCTCCTACTATCTTTAATGATGCTTTGCAAGACTGGGGAGCTAAATGTATGACCAGCAAAGCCAGCCAGAAAAATTCTGAGGAGCATGCCTTTCCTAAGTCACTGCTTGATAGGCAAGGAAAAAAAAAAAAAATTATTTAGTTGCCAGACATTGGCTTCCATCATAAACCATGATTTATAGGGCTGTTAATTTCCATTACTTTTCTGCATCAAACTATGTTTTTCTGCAAAACAAATACATTAATAAATTTGCACTCTCTGCTATTCTTTCATATGTAGCTGTGCCTGAAATACATGCCATACTACAGACTAGCAAACCTATGCCAAAGGCATAGTAAGACGTTGTCACAAAATTTCCTATCAAAAGGCATAAGAGAAGATTGTACAGCTAAAAGCAAAAGTTTTCAAAATTAAATGCCAGTTGTTAGACTTCTGTGTTCTTGCTTAGGATTTCAAAATGCTGAGCGCCAACTCCAATTAACCTCAATTAAAGTCACGCTTAAGCTCTATTGTTCCCTAAAGAAACAAGATCTTTTCCAGGAGGGTCCCTGTCATTTCAGGTATTTGTAACATTGTTCTTATGGCTGGCATAGCTCAGTTACAGTCCTATGTAATTGCTAAATATAATGAGAAAAGGTGAATGAAAATGGCAGATGAAATTCAAATGTTCCCTTTTTTTCCTCTCCTTTCTTTCAATGTATTGCTTCAGACACTAATGATAAAAAAACAAGCAGAACTTCAGGAGTTCATTTGAAAACTCACCCAAAGATCTGCAACTTTTCATGCGAAACAGCGGCCAATTTTAATTTCAAAGAGGATGGGCTTTTTTTCTGTGTACTGTATGTGGTGGATGCAAATTTTGCTATTAAAATCTGAAATGGAGAAATTCTTTAAATACATTCTGGTTTACTGTAGTCCTTGCCAAAATTCTCCTTTGCAGCTTTGTACCAGGCTGCTTCTGGATAAATCTTCATCTTGCCTTCTTTCTGAGGATCTATGCTGTATCAGCTACACCCACTTTCCTAAACCCCTTGACTCTGCCCATTACTGTGACAGTTCTTTTAATCACTGTTTCCCTCTCAAGCTTGAAGCAGCTTTTATCCTCCAGAAAGTTTAGACATTCCTTTCTATTTTTCTCTATATTCATCCTAAAAATCCATCTCCAATCCCCTCTGCTATAGTAATTACTTGAAAAAACAAGAGTTAAATTTAGAAAATTATCATTGTGATTATTAGTTTGGGCTTTACTTAGGGAAGCAAGATATTGGGAGGAGATGAAATAGAGCACTGCCAAAAATCAGTTAATTAAAATTGGACTAAAAACTGCAGTAGGACTAACATGCAATTGCATTGTAGGTCACAAGTGAAAATATGCTGACTCTTATTCTAGCATGTCAGTCTCATACAGATTTTTTTTTTTTCAGCCTCAGTGCTTTTGTCCAGGAGCTCTGTAAAACATGCTCTGTTGACAACTAAGCAAAATGTAATGCTGGAGAATTGATAGTAAATTCATTCTTCTTGCCTTTCTATATTTATTCTTTTTGAAGTTACAAGCACTTTGAAGCAATGTACCTAATATATTTCAGAAAACTACTGTTCAGTTTTAGAGTACTGTAAAGGTCGTAATCCTATGGAGATCCCCTTAAAGTGATTCTTCAAAGAAGCACTGCTGGGGCTTTATTTTGACAAGCCATAACAAAACAACATGTAAGCAACTTCCTTGTCTTGTCTACCTTTCCTCTTTCTCTTTTAGCAGCCCATCATAGGCTGGAGTTCACCCACTTTGTGATCACAATATGTGTCCATACCACCTTGTACACATTCCTAGGAGACACAGAGGGAGGGGTCCCTGCCTCCATTGGGGAACTGTGTACCCCAGTTCTCCTTCATAGCAACTACTAAGGCTGAAAAATGACCCTGTGTTGCTACTCTTGCTTGCTTGTCAAAGAGGGAGGAACACTTTTTACTCCTCTTACAAGCTGGGAGCCATCTGAGACCTACTGGGTGCCCTGTATAATGTTACTTTCCCTATATTCCAAAATAATTGTTCTTGTCCCACTAAATTTATGATAATTCAGTGAGAAGTCCTATCACAGCAAAGATAATAGTAAAACTCTTACTTTCTTCAGTGGGGCCAGAATATTATCCTGTATCAAAAAACCCCTGGAAAATCAGTGGTTTGTTCAGTAGGGAGAAATGAACTTTCCTTGGCTGATGATCACTGTGTAGGTAGCTGGTCCCTTAAGAGACTTGGGCTGCAACGCAATGGCTCTGGAGCATTTCAGTTAAGATTGGTTGTTAATTCACGTGTGATGGCAGCTTGAATTAGAATGCATCTGTCTTGGTCCCTCCCAAGGTCTTTCTTCTCATGTTTGTTAACTTTCCTGAAGTTATATTGAATATTCATCATTGTGATAAGCTTAAACTCACTGTTTAATTAATCATCACCTACAAGCAGTAATCTTGACCACTGTAGAGGGTTTTTCTGCTCACTTTGACAATGCATGGAGAGAAAGGGAGGTTTTTGTATTTTTCTAATGCAATACAAAGTGTGATACAGTATACTGAATTAACCTTTCAGTATAACCTTGAAATTTCTCTTCCCTACCTTGCTCTGTTTGTTATCTGTCCTCAAAGGTTTATCACCTCTCCCAAGGTACTCCACCTGGGAGTTGGGTACAGATAAATACTAGGCTAGCATGTTTATTTCATATGGATAAATCAAAATCAGATGGGTGAAGTGCTGAGATTCATACACTTTTGAATAGGTCCGCAAAGGCTATACAGTCAATGTAGTAAAGAAGGAGCCAATCACCATTAAGCAATTATACATTTTGATCAGCTGTTGAGATTGATCAGGCTCATCTGAAAAACTGACATGAAAGGAAGGAGGTTTCACTAGCCACTTCAGAGAGACTAGAAGGTCACTGATGACAAGAAGGGGGAGTATGGGAAGACTGAGGCACAGTTAAGGAGGGTGATCTTGTACATCTCAGAAGACCTCTTGACAAAGCCCCATACAAGACTCATAGTGAAGAAAATAAAGAGGAGGGTGTGTAGTTTTTCTGCTCTGTATTTTTGTTCTGGCTGTAAATGTGAAAACAGTATTAGAAATTGTTGAGACCCTTGGCTTTCATGAGCTTCAATTACTCTGTATCCTTGGAGAGGTGTATTGTAAATCATAGTAATCACATGCCTGGACTTCTGGAAAATGAGTGTCCTCAGGGTATACATCTGGAAGAGAGGCATTAGTCCTAGGACCTTGGCAGTCAGATTAGAAATTCCTAGTCCTCAAGACTGATGTTAAACAGAGGACCTTCAAGACACCGTATTTAAAAGCCCGAAGACAGACTCAGTGATTGGACTTCACTGAGATTCAAAAAGCTTAAAAATTCATGTGTGCAGTGGGAGAGGGAGCCAAACAGCAGTCTCCTGAATGATCAACAAAGGCTGCTCAATGATGGCTTGGACAAAACAATGCAGTCAGATGATACCGTTAAAGCAAAGCACAACGACAGAAGCATTATTTTAGAGTGAAAAGCAGCAGCTTAGCCCAAGTCAAAACAACAAAGCCCTTAAGCTTTGGGCAGACACCAAAGACCCCTGTTTCATTTTTGGGTTGTTTTCATTTTCTGTACTGTAAAACCAGACTGTCTTCTTGTTACTCCATTTCAGCCGCAACTATTTTAGAAATAATTGCCTCACATAAATCTCTTCCTGGTGTCTGTTGTTGCTGCCCTCCTTCCCTGTCTGCAGAAGCATAGAGAACACTTTGATCAACTCACTATGTAAAATAAAGAAACAAAACCACATATTTATTTTTCTCATCACCAGTTAATAAAAACTGATATTTTCAGTATCAGGTAATATCTTCTGTTACAACATTATGCTTTTTCCTTCTATCTACCTGTCATTTACCAGGGTCAGTTTCGGTGACAATATAAAGTGATGGAAAGCAGTCAAGCTGAAAGATCATAAATAAGTGTAAATGGTAAAAAAAGTGTTTACAGTAAGGCACTGGTTACATGATCTTTGTAACTGGTTACATTTCTCCCTAGTGTCAGTGGGATGTCTCTTGGTTGAATGGTAATGTGCGGGCATGAGGGCTGTGGGCTCCTGGGGGCTGAGGTGCTGGGGGATGATGGGCAGGGTCAGTTAGCTGGTCATGCTCTCAGGACCCTGGAAGGTAAGCCAGATCAGACTATAGATCCAACTAAAAACTAAACTGACCACAGAAAGAAAAAAAAAAAATCAAAACAAGCAGCAGTTTTTAAGTGATTATGTTCCCATATTCTTGGTCCTTTTGTTTATATAACTTCAAAATTTGTCTTCTGAATTATTACTGTTGCTGCAGCATGTACATATACTGCATACAAATATGCAGTTGAAACATATTTCTGAGCACTTAGAGCCTGCAAGGAACGTGTACTTTTGTGTCCCAAAAAGTATGAATAAATAGAGTAAGTGAAGTTATCATATATAGATGCTAAACTTCAAAAGCCCAAGAGATTCAAAGAAGTACCTAATAGTCTGATTCTTTATGCTTAAAAAAATAAAAATAAACATAAAAAATAACTTTATTAAGCAAATTCTCCTGGATGTCTTACAGGAACAGACTTTCTCCTGTGTTTCAGTGTTCCCTGTTTTAATCTGCTCAGAAAATTCAGTGACAGAATCATTTCCATTGTATGTCTGCCTGTGCCTCTTTCCTAAAAGCAGAAAGCACTGCAAAGGCACCTAAATGACAAATAAATAAAAGCTCAAAACGTGCACAAGTTTCTTTAACCTCTGGAAAAGCTTGGGGTTGCTCTTAAGTTAACTGTGTGGCTTTTCCTAGCCCAGGTGATAATTCCTTTAAAAACTTTTAATGTGAAATAAAGAACCAGCAGGCCATTTTCATTTAGGATGAGGAATTTTCAAGGCAAATAACAGAACTATTTGTACAAGCTAAGCAAATATTAGAATGTATAAGAAGAAACAAACCCAAGGGAATCAAGTTAATGTCATGAACCACTACAAATCTGGAGGGAGTAATGAGGGAGAATCTACAAAAGCTAGTTTAAAGCTAAAAATCCTTTGAATGTACTTTTGTTGGACCGTAATTAGCTTAGGGTCTTTCAGAAACACTCAGGAAACTGTCATCAAGCTATTGTAAAGAAGAACAAAAAGTTAAAAATGTCATTAGAATGATAAAAAAAAAAAATGCAAAGAGCTAGTTCAAAGTCTAACTTATTAATAGAGTGCCCATGACCCAGACTTCACCAAAATCTCCATTTTTACTAAGCCACTAAGAGCTGCACTTCAGAGTTGTGTTTATCTTGAAAGAGTAGATGACAGCTGCAGACATATAAGAAAGGCACTGTGTGTATTTAAAGCTTTTATGTCATCATTGTTATTGTCTTTCTGGAATAATTATACCTTGCATTCCCCTCGACGTTCGCAGGCTGGAAGGGACTGTAACCACAGAACCCTTTTGTGACTTGACCAGGCCTATTTTAAGACTTCAGGAGGCAGTCATCAGCGTCCCCTTTGAAACAATGATTTGAGGGACCAGAGATTGCACTTAAGATAGCACTGTATTTTATGCTATAGGCATATATTTGGGATTTTGTAACTGCTGAGTAGGTGTCTGTATTTGCATCCACACGTGAGTCAGGCAGAGCAGTGCATGGCGTGCACACTCAATGCAGGCTCTGCCAGTAGAGCTCATGGTCACAGCAGACATCCCAATGCTTGCTCTCAGTACTGAAAGATTTTGCATTTGAACTGAAAAACTGGATTCGGTCCCTCACTCCAGCAGCCCAAGGTGACAGAGCTTAGGATTTAGGCTGCAGCCGAAGGAACGGGGCTGAGACTTAGAAAACAGTGTCGCAGTCCTTGCAGAAGTTATTCTCAGACAGTGGTCTCAGAGCAAGCAAGCCCAGACTGCCCAGCGGGAAGGCATCATCACAACCTGCCCTGGGGAAAAAGTCTCGCTTCGTATCATTCTTACAGAGCTCGGACTGAATTGAGCTGCCTTTTGTATTAGGACAGAGTAGGACCAGCATGTGCCTCTGCCCTTTCCTGGATTTAACTCCCTTCATAGGACAACTCAGATTCTGGGCTTGTAGGCATCCCTTCCCTCTGTGTTTTGGTGAGTGAGTTTACATACTTCCTTTATCTTGACCCAGCTTCTATAAAGGAAAAGAAATCTTAAGCTGATTTAAGGGTGGAGTTATATGTGGCTAGCTCTGTGTAGACAAAGGCAGCAGTTATGGCTGTAGTAAATATGCATAGTGGCAAACAACCATAGTTATTTTGTCTGGTTTTGGGTCCTGGAAAACCAAGCTAATTGTCACTACAGCTGAGGGAGCAGTCAGCACATGTGCTCTGGCAGCAGCTATGGGAGAGGAGAGAGGAGCCCCTCTCAGGAGCAGAAGTCATTGTCCACTTCTCCACCCCCAGATCTGCAGACTGATTGCAAAGGTGTTTGCTTCCTCCATTCTCTTCTGCTTCCTGGGTACAGAGAGCCCGACTTCTGTCAGATGGCAATATTTAGCTCTGCATACTCTTTTGAGAAGCCTCGGACTACCTCTGAATTTGTTATTTTTGCGATATAAATGATTGGCCTAAGACATTATCTTGGCTCACTTTGAGGACAATAGAAATCAGCCATTCCAGAGCTTCTATCCAGATCCTCATCCTGGGGATACTCTCTGGGCTATCCTATCCCAGGATCATAGAATCACAGAACAATTTAGGTCAAAAAGGACCTTCAGCACAAAGTAGGCTTGGC
The DNA here is from genome assembly GCF_026419915.1 of Harpia harpyja. NCBI lineage: Eukaryota > Metazoa > Chordata > Aves > Accipitriformes > Accipitridae > Harpia > Harpia harpyja. Next base: position 6,152,307 of record NC_068962.1, read on the forward strand.
TTTGAAGTTAGGTCTAGTTGCTGTAGACCTTGTCCAGCAGAATTTTGAGTACCTCCAAGATGGTGTCTAAGCCAGGTGGAAGGGAGGTGCTATTCTCTGCCCTGTGTTTAGAGGGATCCTAGGCAGCTGCCTCGGACCATATGCTAACTTTCAAATAGCTGAAAGGAGATAAGAAAAAATCCATTCCAGATTTCAAATTATGGTCTTGTAGCCCCCTTTCTGGCTGAGGCAGTGCCCCTGAAGAGTAAAGAATGAAAATGTGAGGTGGAAAAGCAAAGTTTAGGACCCCCATCAGGAGTTAGCGTTTTGCTTTAGTTCTGCCTCAGTTGTGAAAGGCAAGATTTCAGCCACAGTTAGCATTTCCCAGTGCTTTACTCTCGGTGGCTTCCCTTTCAGTGTGTGAGATTTGTGGACTGCCATTTTCAAGAATCTGCCTCCTGATTCTCTTTATGTAAAGGGTCCTGGACACTTAATTCAGGGATCAGGATTCTGCTCAGAGACATTGCAGCCATAATCTGCAGAGGTGCTGACATCTTATTATATCTAACCCTTTACTATGAAAGATTACAGTCTTCAATTCTTACCTATCTATTTGAAATTGTATATAAGTTTTATCAGAACCTCAAACAGCTTTACATTGCTACCATTGTTTTATTATTTCAGAGATTTTTAAAAGAAGTTTTAATGCTATGGCAATGTATTTACTCCCTATTGATGGATGGTTTGCATCTCTGCCAAAGCTCAAGCAAGCTTGTAAGCATTAGAATGATTATTTTCCACTAATCTATTCCCTTAACTTTAAAGTAATTAGCTGAGTTGGGCAGCAAAATGGAACATTTCCTATAAGAGTCAGTAAATGGACTCTGTGTAAATGCAAAAGCTGATTACTTTGATATAAAGAGGGCCATTATTCTTTGCACCTCTGGAGAGCTGCCTAACTCGAAAGCCTTATAATCTGATTTTCATAAATCCTATTTAACACATTATTATTTCCTTTTTAACAGGCAGCACCTAAAGCTATATCACTCTTCTCTGATGTTACCCCTTCTTTTTCATAACAGAATCCTACAGCCCTACTTATGCATAATTTGTGTAATTGTCACCAAAATGCTATATTAAATCTAATCTTTTTACATTCATTTTCAATCAAGAACAATTAGAATCAAATGGCATACAGTTTACATTTTTACAATCATACTGACTCATATTTTTGTCAGATTTTAAGGTACTTGCTCCAGAGAAAATCCAATTCTTCTTTCCAACAACTCATGCCTCAGTAAGATTTCAGTAAGTTTAATCTTTGACCTGAAACAAAGTATGATGAAAAAGAGAGCAAGAAACTGATTAACAGTTCATTTTGGCAAGGTCCAGTGAACTGTGTTGAGTAATCAAGACACAAAGGACAGGCAAGGCAGAAAAAACACATTAAAAATAGAGACTGATATGAAATTCAAAAGGAACAATTTTTCCCAACTGAAGAAATTTTATCTGATCAGAAATCCATCCTGAAAAAACAGTTTCCAATGTATAACTCCCAGAGCTGCTTTATCCAGCTGTATTTTTAATGTAATAAGCAAATGCATTTCCCCAGCTTAAATTTGGTACTATTATACAGTCTAATGAAAATTAATGCTAGCAAGTCCCCCTTTATATTCAATATCAAAGTCCTTTGCTAAAAGAGTTCTGTATAGGACTCACAGGGTTTTCTAGTCCAGCATCTTGTCAGGTTTACCATTGTCACAGGCTTCATATAATCCCACACATAAATATAGCAAGCTTCACCTTGAAAAGAGTAGACGCTCCAGAGCAGAGATACCTCTCTGTTTGAAGGTTATTGGAAAACTTGTCTCATCTTTAGCTTCATCGTTCTTTCCAAATCTGCTTATTCGTATTTGTTGTGCCAATATTGTTCTTGAGGCACGTTAATTTTCTCTCCCTGGTGTTTACCTTGCTGCAGGATTTTTGTCAAAGTAAGCAAGCATTGCTTTTGCAGGCATGTGGCTATGAATCTATTTCTTTTGCCTGGCTAATGAAGCAGCCACTCACATGGCACTTTGTCTACACTAATATGATCTGTCAGGGACTTACTGGCAGCAGACAATCTTAGCTTGGGCACTCTGTTAGACACCATCCACTACAGAGAGACAGACAGACAAAGAGACACAGAGAGGCAGAGGAAGAGACTTCAGCTGCCAAGTTTGGAGAGTGAGAAGACTTCTGGTCTTTACCTCTCCTCACGTGGCCAAAGGTATGTCTTCTACACCTTCCTGCCCCTTACCCCCGCCTACCAATTTTTATCCTTATTTCAGAACAAATTTTCAAACTGATCCCTAGTTTATTTTTATGCCCACTTGTGAACAAATTTGTGCCTGTGCCCAAAAAACAGAAAGGAGTTTCTCCTAGAAGAAAAGAACAGAACACATATGCAATGATGTTCTGAAACAATGTCTGGGTTTGCACACAAAAAGGGAGTCTTAAAGGTATTACTTTAGAGCTGACAGTGTTTGTTATTGTTTCCAGCCTCCACATGATTTTATGATAGTTTCCTCACACTGTACAATTTCTTGTTGCACAGACTGAAAATTCTATGAGAATAATCCATGTATTGGAGAGGACTTCTTATAAGCTGACGATCGCAGTTGACTGGGAACATATTCATTAGAAGATGGAGTTGTAGATAGGTTCCTGAAAAATTTTTAAAAAAGTCTGAGGCAGAGGTTGTCCCCTAGGTTCTCATGACTTCTGAGATATGCTGACTACTAGTGTGACTAGCACAGAGGACTTATGCTTCTGTGCAGTCGCAGTGCCTTCTTATTCCTCTTCCTTCTGCTCCATAGCCAAGCAGCTGCTGTTCTTTAAGTACTAAGAATCTGTCATTGCCCTTTATTGAAACTAATTATTGACTAAAAAGTGAGTACAACCATTATTAAATTACAGTGCTGTTTTTAACTCTACTTTATAAACTTCAGGTTTGGGGCTTTTTAAAATTATTTTTGATCTACTTCCCTGCTCATACTAAGGACGAAGGTAGATTTTTTTGTTAACACAAAGTGGGCCAGGAAATGACTGATTTTATCATAGCAGATATTTCACTATTTGTCTTCCTGATGTGGTATGGTGGAGTAGAAGATTAAACTCCTGCATTGTGAAAATAAGAACTCAAAAGTCCAAAGGGTGAAGGGTCTTGGAAAACATACACTTACTGATTTGAACAAGTGGAATTCCCGTGACTGCATTGAATAGCATCATGTCCTTTAATCAGCAGAGTAAAAAGATGGCTGCTCCCTTTTTCAGCCTGCTTCCCATAATAGCTCTTTACTTAAGGAGCCTTAGCATTCCCTATTCACTTCATTCACCTGTTAGAAAGAACTCAGTTGTTCACATATGAAAATAATTTATGAAGGTAAATTTGTGAGTTAATTGAGAAAAATAAGTGGAAAACTCATCAAAGTACTATTCAAGATGAAAAAAAAAACCCACCTCCCAAACTCTGCAATTTTTACCTTTCAGAAGGAGAGGTGAATAATCTTTCTTGATCTTGAAGAAGTATGTAGGTTGTATAGCAGCCATGCCTATTCCCAGCTTCTTCAGTGAGCTGATTTCAGAACAAAAAGCAAGCATTTGTCTTCCTCCCACTACTTTTTTGCTACCTACAGCTATTTAGTGCCTCCTTCATTTGCTGTCTATTTAGTGACATTCATCTAGTCACTCCAGTTCTTTAACGTTAATCTCTTTTTAATCAAATCAGCCCATATGTCAATTATTTATCAATTCTTTAAATTTTCTTCTGAGCTCCTTCTAACTTTTAATTTTTTTCAATTAAGAGGATTTTTGTAGGACGCTTAAAATAATTACACTTGTATTCACCAACTATATTCCTAATTAGCAATGATTGCTTTTCTAAGGTCTGTGGATGACATGGTGCTGAGTACAACAGCTTTCACATTTAATAAGAAAAAGGAGTCACTAAAGTTTAACAGGTTTTTTGTTGGTTTTGGTTGTGTTGGGTTTTTTTTTAAATGTTATCAGAGCAGACTTTGTTTCCATTTTCCATCTAGCTCTAGTAATTGTAACATCTGGACTTGCATACACTTACCCAAGATAATAATTTTATTTCTGTCACTTAAGCTACTATGTACATATATTTGTACCATGGAAAACGTAGATATATACTACCAAGTTTTATGATCAAGATTTGAAAAAAATGTGGAATGCAAATTTATATAGTGTTCTGGTTTTTTTTTAAAAATGCTTATTTCTCAGGATATTGTTTTACTTTGATGCATAAGTGTGGATTATAAAAGACAAAGCCAGTTATTCAGAATAAAGCTGTTTAAAGAGAAAGGATTGTGAAACTCTCACCTGAAACATTTACCTTTTCTCTAATCTGAGCTTGTCTAACTTCAACTTCCTGCTGCTGAAATTAAGTCATTATTTCCTAGATTTTCTTTTTCCTCTGTACACATATTTAATCTTTGACATCAGCCTTCTTGAAGCAGACTGACTCCAGATATCTCTGCCTTCAGGTCATGCATTTCAATTTAATTGCCATTCTTGTGGTTAAGGTCTGAAAACCCAATAGTTTTTCACCACTTTTCTTGAATTTGGGATGCAGTGTACAGCTGAACACAGATTTCTGGACTAATCCAAAAGCAAAATAGCTTCCCCATTGTTCCTTAGTCACTGCCTATAAATTCAAGGTTTAGCTGAGCCCTTTTGCTCCTGCCTTGCATTGGGAGCTCATGTTCAGATGGCTATGAACCATCCCAAGATATTTTCCTGGACAGAGTCTATGGGGTTGCCCATGCTTGGAAAAATGATGTGGATAACAATGCCTGCTAACATGGGAATGTCAGTGTGTGTGAATACCCAAAACTGTCTGAGTGGGCATTCGCCCAACACAGATTACACTGAAGAGCAAGATGACCCCCCCCCCCCCCATTTCAACCTGTCTAGGCCAGACAGGGCTTCCTCCCTGCCGGACACCAGGAGCAGAATTCCAGCCAACTGACCAACAGTACAGGTGAGACAACAATGGACCCACACTGTGGGGGGGCATGTGGGAACTCCTGGGGTGCTTTCTGGCTGGCATGTGCATTAATGGGTGGTAGGGAGCATCTCTGTACAGAAAAAGCTGGACCATCCACATGTCCAAGAGGATGTGTTGTTTCTTCTTTTTACAAAAGGTCCAGTCGCTTGGCCTTTTTATTACTAATTTTCCCTGCAGTGTGTCAGCTGTCAAACATTTAAAGATTCGCTCTCTACAACTACCCGAAGGGGGGTTGTAGTGAGGTGGGTGCTGGTCTCTTCTGTTGGGTGGCTGGTGATAGGACGAGAGGAAATGGCCTCAAGTTGCGGCAAGGGAGATTTAGGTTGGATATTAGGAAAAATTTCTTTACTGAGGGGGTTGTCAGACATTGGAATAGGCTGCCCAGGGAAGTGGTTGAGTCACCATCCCTGGAGGTATTCAAAAAGCGCATAGACAAGGTACTCCAGAACATGGTTTAGTGGGCATGGATGATGGTTGGACTCGATGATCTTAAAGGTCTTTTCCAACCTAAATGATTCTATGATTCTAAGATTGTATACATTCTAGGTAAACAAAACCAAACAAAATCTACGGTAGAAAATATGACAATTTATCATTTTTTTCCTTCAAATGGTAAACTTCTAAAAGATTCTGAAATAGACTACCACTTGGCAAAAAAGCAGTGATGTATTAGCTCATCTAAAGTTACTAAGTGTGACTGTAACTGCATCCCTAATCACACTACATGAATTCCTCTTCACCACTATGTGAACTCTGTTTGCTTCCTCTGTTTTTAATGATTTCATTTGTTCTTCCTTGTGTGCCTGGACAGCATTCTCCCGGTGACTTCTCATCCCTTTCTCACAAAACAGCTGCAAACGCAGATGTTCTGCAAAGCCTCCCATCTGTAGGGATCTTGGGACAGATTCTCAACTGCTGTAAATTGCCTGAGTACCACTTAAGTGTATAAGACTTGGCTGATTCACACCATCTGGCCCTTTGAGCCACTCTGTGTTTATTTGCATAATTGAACATATTGTTTCAGGCTCATGCTGTTTAACTGTAAGATTTCCTGGCCAGAGGCTCTCATAACAGCATACTGTACAGTCCCGAATAAACTTAAAGAGCTATATAAATAATGATTGTGATTGTCCATTTTCTTTTACCACTTCCTAAGCCTACCTCCAAAGAGCAGAGCTTTCTGTAGCTGAAGTTAGGTAGGACAGACTTAAGGCAAGTTCCTGGAAAAACTAATAGCACATCCTTTCTCAGACTTTGTGTCTAACTTAGCCTCTATAGACAAGAGAGTTAATACTGCAAGACCAACATTGACGTTATTGACTTATTTTGTTATACTTCATGCTTTGCTGTTATCTTTCCTATTCAGCTTGGTTAGATCATTGCTTTACTGGATTGTGTCACCTTCACTAGCCTTACTTTTTCTAAAGGGCTTCAGAAAGATTTTACTAACCCAGTAGAAAAGTAGAGTGTAGCCCATTATCATTAACTGGTACAGTGAACAGCCCCCACCCTAGATCTAGAGAACATGAGCATCCTATTCCCTCTGCCACATTATACCAGGTGAACAAAAGGAAAAAGTATCAAGAAGAGGTGGATTATAGTTTCTTTCTTGGCTTATAGTTTCTTAGCCTTCTTAAACAGGGACAAATCAGCACTGTTAACCTATGCAAAGAGAAAAAATTATCAAATCTGGGAGATCTCTTTTCTTTTTACTGCAGAAAATTCCTGTATTGTTGATCCCTTATCTCTTCTAGGAGAAAGGAAAGTACTGAATGAGTATGCCACTGTCTTATTCAATTTTACATGGTAACCAAAAATGCCCCATTTTCTCCCCTCATCATAGAAGTCTGTGTATGAGTGTCTGACTGGGACCAGCAGTTGGGAAGTATGGCTGGAGGAACCTCATGCTCCTTATACTCACTTCATACTGTGTGCCCATGTGCATTCCTAGGAGGTAGCCAGCCAGACTCCAAACTGTTCTCTACATGAGGGATTAAAACCCACAGGTCCCTCAGTTTCCTAATCATCGCAATGAAGAAATACGGGTGTTTTGTTTGTCTTTTAAATGTGTGCATAGAGCTGCAACTCCGCTGTTGCTATGCGTATTCTGCTCAGAAGAGTGCTTTGCTGTTTCACGATGTCTTCATAGACTTCTGCTTTGTTCCTTCCTAACAGAAATCTTTCCTTTTTCTGAATATAACTTATGTAAACAGTCTGGGGTTTTTTATTTTGCTTCTATTGATTAAAAGCTATTTTTTGTGTGGCTTCCTGTGAGGCATCCTGAAACCTGAATTCTTGCATTCTTTTCTCCGTAATGTCTGTGACAACATAAAGTGTCATAACAAGTTATTTCACATTGCAGTGTTAATCAGACTGATAAGACAGAGTCATAAGAACCAGCAAATTTCTCCTCAATCTCTCTTCCTAGAAGTTTTAAAAGTATCTTTGATATCTAAGGCACAGAAGAAATATAGAACATCTAGACATGAATGTGATATGAAGAGAACTAACAAGATCTATATAAAGTAAGAATGCTACTGTTTCCCATCTAAATGTTTTGCAGAAATCAGATTTATTCTGTTAATATTATGTAAGGGATTGTAGTACTATTTATAATACTGCAGTATTTGATATCTACGGTGTTACGGTATTTAAAACTTAAGCTGTGATTTTCCAATAGTATGTATTTATATGTACATATGGATTTAAATATTTATTTTCAGGTAATGGCAAGGTAAGAAAAATCAGAGCAATACAAAATGATTTATAAATATATTTAAAATAAAACTGAAATAAGTTTCAAAACAAAGTTATCCTGAACTTTTTAAAATCAGGGTGTTGCATAAATTATGATAAAAATTTCCATAATTTTTCCAAAAAACCCTGCAAATTACCAGAGATAAAAATGGTGTTTTGTGGGGGGGTATGTTTGGGTTTTTTGTTTCGTTGGTTTTGGGATGTTTTTTTTTTTTTTGTTAGTGTAGCAAATTCGTTTAATCCAACAAGTTTGGAAAATATAGGATATATTAATTAAATATTTGGTTTGGTTTGGTTGCATTTTTTTGCAACAGTTGTTTTGGCCAAAATATTTTTTCTATGTCAGCCCAGAACTCCATACTAACACCACAAATCCTAGTACTGTAAGAATGTATATATTTCACTTGTAATATATGAGTAGTTTTATAGATTTCAACAGAACTTGCTTCACATGGTTTTACTATGTAAACTTCTAGAGGACTTGAAGATAGTGAAGAAGGAAAGTTTCTTTCCCAGGAAAATAAATTCAAGTGGAATTAAATTATCCTACATTGTTATTTTCTCTGTAAATGAGGCAGCTACAGGGTAGTATCATAAAATTGCATATTCTAGACAACAGGAACAAAAATGTTCTTCCATCTCTATATAATTAATGTTCTGCACAGCAGGTGGCAATTGCATCTCATTCCTTAAGCTTTTTTCATGTGCCACAATTTTTTAAAATGCCATTTACTAAACATAAATGATTTACAAGTAGTAACCTGTAAATCATTCTTTTCCCTGTTGCATCCACTCTTAATTTTGGACATAACCAAGGAATACTGCAGAGAATGCCACTCAACTGGACACAAATTCTAGGTGTTTTATTTTATTCTTTTTTAGCCCACCTGTGGAATGCACCAGGTATAGCAGAGTCCTGCCACACACATTCCTATCCATTTTGATTTTCTATATATAGGGAAAGAAGAACATAGAAATTATATGGCCACGGGTTTTGAGTCTTAAGGTAAAATATTGCTTGGTTAAAATACTTTGGAGCCATGATTTCAATGGTTTAGTGGTGTCACTAAGTTTTTTATTGTGCCATAAAGGCACAGCTCTTCATAATGGGCACCATAGAAAAACTTCCAGCAACGACTTAGTGTGCAGTGGAAGAAAGCAGTGATGGCATTCATCTAAGGGCTGCAGCAACCACCACTCTGTGTGCGTGCACTTCTGCAGGCTGCTGCAGAGGATGTTTAGAGCAGGAATCCTTCGCATCACTGTCCCCTTTGGGCATTCTGACACTCATCCATGTCAACATTTTGTTGTTGTGGTAATTCTTCTAATTTTCTTTGTTCAGTGACTCTAATGTTGTCAAACAATACAGACTTTAGGACTGTGTGGTTATTCCTTGATCCTATCAATTTCTTCCTTAACGAGACAACATGTAGATGTTTAAAACATGGTACCTGCTTATATAACTCCTTCCAGATACAGTCAGCTCAAGACAAGTTGCTGCTTCTCTTCCTCCCGGAGAAAAGGAATTAGGATGCAGGTCCTGTAGACCTCAGAGATACCAGTGCAGGGTGGGGAGAGAGGCATAAAATTTGCTGCTGAAAATCCCAGAGCTGTCATTCTCACAGCTAGTGGAGAGGAGAGAGGGAATTCCCCAAATCTCTTCCAATTCTAAGGTAGGGATACTACAAAGCAAACTAGATTTAGTGCCTAACTGGTAAAACACATAAAAAGGATATGTCCACTTTAATGCCTTTACTTGAATCTGGAGCACACTAAAGCAAATATCCTGGCAGTCCCCATTTTCTCAGCTTTGGTTCTTATTGCGTGGAGGACTCAGAGCAGACAAACTGGATTTCATTTGGGTAAAACAAGCCAGAAGGTGCATTCCCAAATTGCATGTAAAGCACTCCAGCTGCTGAGGACACTCGGTGCATGGGACCAGACTGGAGACAGTTCAAAGCAAAGCATCCTTAACCACATACAGCATAGATATCAGATCCTTAACACCATCTGGTGATTTCTGCAGATACATTCCCAATACTTCCTAAGGAAGACAGAAACGATGACACGTCATCTGGACTTCCCCTGTAGCTCAATAGAAAGACTTTTGTTTTACTTTACCCTCTGATTTACTTTCTTATTCAGCAATATGCAATCCAGCTGAGGAAATATTGCCAGGCATTCGTATATATTCTTTCTAGATTTCTCTTCTTTTTTTTTTGACTCTAGGAAAGGGAAGATAATGTTTAAGTGAAGGCCCTGGCTTCAAGGCAGGATGTCCAGATTCTATTCATAGGTCTATAAAACTTTTTGGGTGAGTGACTAACTTGACAGCAGCAAAGTTTTTCATCTATAAAAAGGATTATAATACTTGTCTACTCTATAAAGATTCTGGGAAGATGAATAAACGAATGTTGAAATGACTTTAATGAGAGATATAGTAAGCCCACACAAAATCAAAATTTAAATTTTATATTTATCTTTCCTCATGTATTTAGGCAAAGTTGAATAGGGAAATTTCTATTTGCAGAATTGTTAGAAGAAATCAGATACTTCAGATGACAAGAATTTCAAAGAGAAGAACCACTGCTGTCAGATTATTTTGTAGAGAGAATAGTTAGAAAGCCAAAAAATAAGGGATGCTCTGGAATTTATGAGTATATAACTAACTTTTTAAAAAGAAAACGCTGAATACTGCTTAGATATTTCACATAACAGTGTCTGTACCTTCAGGAACAGATTTTAGGTTCTAAAATTGCATAGCATGGAAGTGTCTACCTCTGCCTTAGCTAAGTACTGGAATTGTGCTGGATTTCAGGCACAGCTTTTATTGTATCTTAACTATCATGGTGACTGGGACTATTCCAACATGAAGGGCCAAACACTTCCCAGACATGTGACATGTGAGAGGTCTCCTCCTGGACAAGTGCAAGCAGCAGGGCATGCTCTGCAGTTATGTTTGTGAGACAGAAAGCAGAACTGTTGGAGAAGCTAGTTAGCAGGGTTTGCACAATGCCGGGTCAGAGGTTATGTGCTCTGCGGTGCTCAGAGCTTGGCTGAAGCAAATAGCTGACTGTCTGAGGCAGATATACCCATACACAATTACCATGTGGGATTTCGATTCTGCTGTGGGCCATGCTCTTGAAAGCTGGGCAAAGTGGTGTCCAAAAAGTACATGTCAAAGTTTTTCATGAGAGCTAGCCCCTGGACACTTCAGTAAACGTATCTTCATGAAAACAAAACCTGAAGAATTCCTGACCAGCGTTAAAAAGTCAGTAATTCCCACTGGTTGAAGCACAATTGTATTTGGGTTTTTTGGGGGTGTAGAGTATCTGCTCTTTTTAAAAGATGTATCAGTTGTATGATAATATTTGACAAATGTCAAGTTTCTGAAGGTTTCAACATTAAGACCCTCTTAAGAAATTTCTTCTGGGTGATTTTTTTCCATTACTGAAGGAGTTGAACTGATGTTTTTACTGTGATACCTTTGAGCAACACTCTTACTTATAAATAGCCTTACTATTAACCTCTTTTCTCTCCTTTTGTGACTCTGGATATAGTTTCCTCTCTTTTGTAAGCAATGAGTGTTGTAACATGCTGGAGGCTATGTTATGCTATATCATTTATATAAATCAGCAGAATGGAAACATTAAAGACCAGTTCCAGATCTAGGGAAGCCTGGATATACAAGATGGTGTCTTTTGGAAAACTAGAGTTTTAAAGTCCTGTCATGAAGAAGTCCTTACTGATGTTGGACAGAATCAGTTCAACTGTCTGTCTGTCACTCTACAGCTGGGCAGATCTAGCTCTGGAGCAGGGAGGCAAGAAGGGCAGTAAGAATGTCTTTTTGCCCTCTGAAGGTTATTAAGGCCTTCAGAACTTTTTGAGCAAGAGGCTTTTACTTTGTAACTCTGAAGACTGAATATCAGCAGTATTTAAGGTGGAATAAGGACAGTGATGCTCTACTATCCCCACATAACCACCCACACTTTTCCAACAGTGTGTAAAAGAAGAGGTATCACTGATACCTAGGATTGTCTGGACATGCAACTAGGTAGAATTCAGCATCCTAAAAGGTGTTCAGTTTCCTGCTTTGCTTTTAGGAAAGTCCATACAAATCTAACCATCATTTTGGTTCTAGTGGATCTTGAAAATTCCACCCAGAAATTATCCCAGTCAGCATATAATAAATTTTAATAAAACTGAATGACAGATTTTAGCTGATATAAATAAGGATAAATCTTGTCTTCACTGATATCTAATTTTTAATTTGTGTCACAAAGCTACCTCCTGATTACAAGTTCTGTTTTCCAATAGGTATAGTGTTCTGACCTGCTGGTACCTGGCACCCTGTGGCAATCTAGTGTTTTTGCTGAATTTGACATGCAATCACATCAACATCATAAGCTGAAAATGTAGATTCCTGAAAGGCTGTAGTATTTTTTTCTGATAACTGTAATATATTTTAAGTGGCAGTCGTCACAGGACCACAACTAAAATATGCCTTTGATTTTAAAAGTTGGAAGATTTACTTTCGTTACAACATGAATTAATAAAGTTGCACTGTGCTCTGTTGTGACTTGTCAGAATTAGACGCCTTTATTACCTTGGAAAGACAGATAGATTCTTACAATAAAATCCATCTGTCTTTGAGTACCAAACATCAGTAGATATGGAACCTACAGGTCACCATCCTGGCCTGCACGTGGGTTTTGGCTGCCTCATTTTCTTTGAACAGCAAAGAAGTAAAAAAACCTGTTTTACAGCAAAAAGTATTTCAGTGCCAACACTTTTTTGATGATGTTAAAGTAACAGACAGCAAAGGAAAGTTGTGTTCATTTAAACCTTAAAGCAATACTAGACTCATGAAACAATGTGTAAAGTCTGTTAAAATGGAGGAAGAACTGCAGTTGCTTTTCAGCCAGTCTTTCAAAAGAATAATTTTTGAATTGCCCCAAGTATGATGATCAGAAATATCCCCTTCATTGTCTTCCATGGTGAGAATGTGTTGACTATAGTTTCATGAAAATAAAAAGAGCCTAAATGTTTAATAAGACCCAAAGGATTTGTTTTTTACTTGTTTAATAAGGTGAAAATAATGGGAAGGAAGAAGAGAATTGAGGTCTTGCACTTTCTTTATATCAGGCTGTTACTGAAAAAGAATTAATAGCTTGTATTTTGTTGGAGGAGCCTTGTATTTTATTGGAGCCGTATACCAGATGCATTATCAAAATTAAAAAGTTAGACATGCCAGACATACTTAATATAATTATTTAATGTTTAATCTTGTCGTATAATACTGTTAAAGTATTTAAGGTTGAAATTTCATCAGATCTTTAACAGGATTATCTAAGTATTGGTTGGGAGATTAATAAAGAGTCCTTCCCCACCATTTTCATCCCCAGACAAAATGTTGGAAGTGTTAATGATTCACTAGGTGTCACTCTTATCTCTATGAAACTGCTGATCAAAGACTATTCCAGCATGGCAAGAGACAACATTCCCTGCTGGAAAAGCCATCTCCCAGCTGGAATATAAAGCCATAGCCCTAGTTACTTGTAATCATTAAGAAGTCCACACCCTTTTTCAAATGAGCAGGAACATTGTTACCCATAGCAGATTGCAAGTTGTCATAATTGCATTCTTGCTGGCTTAAATATTTCTCTGTATTTTAAATCAAATATTATTCACATTTCTTTCTAAAACCAGTTTTGGCATATACAGTCAGCTGTATTATTCCTTACACAAAGGCACCCATTGTCAATGGTTAAAAGCTTACATTGAGAGAGATGGTACCTCATTTAATAAAGCATTAAGATACGTTACATTTTGAAAATGAGAGACAATATGTAATAAATATTCCATAGGAGACTGCAAGCACAACACATATACGCCCCAGAATCTGGCTATGGTTGGAACTGTGAAATTTCAGTGGGGTACTTTTTTCCTTTCGGCAAGTAGTTCTGAAACCTGTAGCAAAAGTAGAATATAACTGTTCATTTATTGGCTTCCCTGCCACCCTGCCTCTACACACACAGGTAAGAAAATCTTTCAATATCCACAGAGCTCCTACAGGAGGAAACAGTCTTGATTTAACTAGTAGGTCCATTCTGAGGGACCTCATTCACCATCGAGGAGACCCAGCTCAGCCTCCCACCTTTCAGAAAAAAATTTATTTGTTCTCACTGTCTTCTGCCAGAGCTGTTTGTCTTTGCATGGATCCATAAAGAAACTTTCTCTACCTTAGTTTGCAGAACCATTATAAGGAAGGTAAGGCAATGTGTGCTCCAGTCTGTTCTCCAATAAACAGCTCTGAACGTTAAGCAAGCATGAGAAAGACCCATCCAGAAATGCATTCATCCATTGGTTAAGAAATATTGGGCTTGGGCTCCAGTGTCTACATGTAGGGTTGAGATTTCACAACTGCGAATGTCATTAAGGACTGATTAACTCTGCTCCTATGCTGTGAATTTAGCCTCTTGTTTATTTGGCCAATATTAGAAGGACTCCAGAATGAAAGATTTTTCCCTGTAATTTTCATGAAAAGAAAACTCCAAACAAAAAATTATTTCTGGTCCATTTGTCTCTCTGTATATATATTTTTAAGCAAGATAGAGATAAAGACAGGTTAAGTTTGACATTAAGGTTGTCTAGTCTATTGTTCATGAGGCTTCAGACAGAATATCCAGCTTTATATTTGTCCATTTTTAAATTGTGACATGCATTGGATTATTTTTGGACTCAGAAAAGAGATTTGTATTAGGTTTTTACAGTTTTAGCTTATTACTTTTTCTAATCATGGATCATGTTCCATTCCTGTGATAGGAAACAGATTTGTGGAAGAAAGCAATCTACATAATAATTAAGGTAAGACAGTATTACAGGAAACCAGATTGTTATTTGTAGAAGTCTTCAAACAACATGGCTGCATTATTGATTCTATTGAGATAGTATCCACAGAACCATACAAAGATTTATGTTTCTGTCTCCTGTTTGCTGCAAAAGTTGGTAAGACATAAATCTTCTCCTCAAATGCTTAAAATCTATGAACAGCTTAAATAGAGAAGGGGACAGACAGGTAAAGGTCAGAATGATTATGGCTACATGTCAATTTAATTCTGGCTTCTCTTACTTATTCTTTTAGGACATGCCTACAAGTCAACAAATAAAAATGTAAAGACCTAGAGTTATTTTGCTGCTCAAATAAATCTGAATATTATCATGGGCTATCCTATTCATCCTTTCCCTTTCTTACTGTTTAATGTCATTCCAGTGTTCTTACCACCAAAAATTCTTCCTGATGTCCAAAATTTTCTTTAGAAACAAGTATTTCAGCAATAACCCAGGAAAAATTACAGCACTTTTTCTATATCCACCTGTTAGAACGGATGTAGGAAAAAGCCTTTATATTTTAGTTTTGTAAGAACTGGTTGAAGAGGATTTCCATAGGAAGAGAAGCTATATCCCAGTAGATAAGCAGGAAGGAGGAGGTAGGAGAGCTCTGTTGCTATGTTACTCTGAAAACTCAAAACGTTGGATTTGAGAATATTCAATGAAGTCAATGTTGTATATGCTAAGGAATCAAGTCCTGGAGGATGGACTTTGTTAAAGAATGGGGTGATACAGAGTAGGTGATGAGCCTAGCCCAGTCCGAGGTGAATGACATCAGTTTGATCCCTGTCAGAGATCCACTTCCATAACAAAGTTGAGAATGTCATTGTGAAAGTTTTGCTCAGCTACATCAATTAATATAGCTGTTCATTTAATTAGCTCATCAGTAAGTTCTAAGCTAAATATCTCTGTAAAATCTGCATTGCAGATTGGCTAGGTACACATTTCTGAAACATGGAATGTGAAGACGTCCAAATTTGTTTAAACAAGCTTGAATTTTTGAAACTCTATTTCAAATCTAGTGTAACAGATCTTTTAAAATAGCTCAGTTTGGTATTTTTCTGTAAGATTCTGGAATCAGGGAAAATGGCAGCAATGACAATTTCCATGTACTCAGTTGCTTCCTTCTTCATACTGAACATTTACAACTTAAAATAGGGATTCTTGTGTAATTACTCCAGTTACTATTTTGATCCTAGGAAGCAGCTTATATACTAATACCATGCAGGAGTTCAAAGTTGTCTTTTGTAAAGGATGTTTAAAAACTGATAACCTGTATTAAGCAGTTGCAACATACCATTTAATTTCAGTGGATGCTTTCATAGTTCTAAGAAGTAATAGTTTCAAAAATGATTGAGGAGCTAATTTGAGAGACCTCAAAATAATCTTCAGAAAATGCTGAACACTCGGATTCATAAAAGTAGGCCTTTTTTTTGAGTGGTCTGTAATCAGTAACTTTGAAATCTTGCCCAGAGCCTTTTATTGAGACAACCTTATCCTCTGATCAATACTTCTGTACATATTCTTTTTTAAATTAAACATGAATAATTAAGTAACTTTGAAATAAACAGAGTACACATATTTTACTTTCCTTAGTAAAACTTTTCTATTTCAGCAAGCTATTTAGATTTTTGTGTACTTAAATGAAGCACAAATTCTAGCAATTTTTACAAACATCTAGTTCAGTGTCTGCTTGTGATAAAACCTTTGAATAGCCATGGCTTGGTGCCGAGACAGACCGTCACTTACAGAACAGGTGTGTTCATTTTGCTATGCAACATTAAAATTTCCTAAATCCATGCTGCAGGTTCTGATAGAAAATTGGAAAAAATATAATGCTATGAAGATAGATACCATAAATGGGAAATCAGAATATAGATCTTTTAGGAAGCTAAAGAACAAAGGCTTAAGGCAAATCTCTGCTACATTTCATCACTGATAGCAACTATGATGTTTGTATCTTTAGAGCCTGAGCACAAGGACATTCCTCAGCAGAGCAGGACATGGAGCATTTCATCAAAATCTAATCAGTGGTATTACATTCCGTGTCTGGCAGGAATGTCTTGGAGTTGCTGAGATTTTGTCAGATTTGGCTGATGAAACCCTCGCAGTAACATTGTTTTAGGATCTAATGTTTTCCTGCTTGAGTATGTCCTGAGAATTCTGGTATTCTCAGTGTAATGGGACAAATCCAGCATCTGTCTAAATCAAAGGAAAAGTCCTTCCTTGCTGCAGTAGAGTAGCATCAGCACATCATCTGCTGTTGAATAACTATAGGTATTTGAGGTAGAAGGCTGCTGTCCTTTGTGTTCCTCTACAATCAGTAGGGACAGGCAGGTCTGAGTTAGGCATTGCCCTCTCAGAAGACCCTCCTTTAACAGCTAGAGAGAGAGGGAGAGACTTAAATCAGCAGGGAGCTGGAAGGCAGGTACTGAATCTGGCAATGTGAGCACTCACGTGCTAAATATCCTTCAATGGTTTAACTACTTGAGAACTCAATCACAGTTTTAGCTTTGGAATACGAATAAACAAATCATACCTACCAAAGGAGTGGTTTGATGGCTTTAGCCCCTTGATATGCTTATAGATAATGCTTTCAGATTAGCTGTTTGCTTATTCAGATTAGTAACATTTAAAATTACTGATAAATACATTTGCAAATCTCTTACACTGCTCATTTATTGTGTTTGTTTACAATTCAGGGTGTGTTGGTTGCTTAGAGAATGTCTACAGCATAGTTTTTCTCCAACACTTGGATAACGGTGCAAACAATATCTGAG
Organism: Harpia harpyja; assembly: GCF_026419915.1. Taxonomy (NCBI): domain Eukaryota; kingdom Metazoa; phylum Chordata; class Aves; order Accipitriformes; family Accipitridae; genus Harpia; species Harpia harpyja. Next base: position 6,169,785 of record NC_068962.1, read on the forward strand.
CTCAATATTCATACGTGCTAAACATTTTTGTTCACATAAGAATCATTGCTGTGACTTGAACTTCACTTTCGTTGAATGTTTGTGACAGAAAGTTCACTGACAGGAAGAAAACAACCAGTGTAATATGACCAGAGTATCCATCAAAAATGTTATTTGAATACTGCCAGAAACGTTATCACTATTTGCCTGTCTTGACTGAGGATTCAAAAATGTTTATTCTTATGAAAAATATGCAGGTTTCTAAGTACTTGTTGACTACTTGAACTATTTTTTTGTGCAGTTTCTGTTCTGATAAAACCTTTGTGCAGTGACTCACCAATGTCTCAACCAACTGATGCATTGTGGTCTTATATGCTGGTGCTTGTTTTCTATCACAGAGAGAACAGTATACTATATAGCTTTTCATGGCAGTAAACCTTTAATGGTTGAACCTGTTCCTTTATTTTTCTTGATTTACAATGCAGAGCACAGTTTGCATTTAATAGAATAATAGGTATTGGGTTTTTGCTCTCAGAATCACCAGCTCTGCCAAGACTATCTTGATGCCATTTTAAATCATAGAGTGTTTTCATCCTTTCTGCTATGCGTAAAATGCACCTCTGGTTTCTCATAAACACAGCGGAGAAGAAAGTATGTCACTGAGACACATGATTGCTAGAAATTTAAAATATTGTTCTTGTATATTTTCATGCAAAAATTGATTAAAAATATAAATACTGGTGCAAGTCACCAACTTCCATTTTGAAAGTGCAGTGGAACCCCAGGTAACTGGCATATTAAGAGTAATTTCCTCTGGCATATCCTGGAACTCACTAATTTAAACAGGTTGGTTAGCAATAAGCTGAATTGCTGCCACCTTTTCTCCTACTGCTGGTGTGGCCAACAAAATATTTTTTGTCCCAAATACAACTAATTAGGAGTTCCTGCTTTTGCTTTATCATATGCTAAAATACTCACTGTGAAAAAAATCAGTAACATAAACAAGCAACCTGTAATTACACTTGTAAGTACTGCATTGCAATAAGACAAGCTCTTAGTGATCTGAAAAGTAATGTAATTTGGGTAAGGAGGTAGAGTTATCTTTTCAAGAGACAAGCTCACATTAGCAATGTTTGCATCACTAGAATAATATTTTGCAAATAAGTTTCACTGGGTAGTGAAAGCCTTATTATTGCATAAACGGGTGACTTCAAATTTTCTTTTTTGCTCGTGGCTTTTTGTTTTCTCGGATTAGTTAGCTGTCTTCCTAAGAGGCTGAACTGTATGTGAGTTCAAAAACTTGGCCAAGGACTATGAAAGAGCAGACCACATATTTAAGATTGGACTTGGAGCAGAAGGCTAAATTTTCTGTCTGAAAATTTGACTGTATCACATTTGCCTAGAAAAAGGTAAAATTTACCTCAGTCTAGACTGTGATGGATGTTTTATTTGTTGGCTAAAAGCCTATATCCTGAACGCAGTATAAAAGTTTTCAAAGCACAGTGGCTGGCAGCAGAGCAGAAGGCAGCCCATTTACCTTGTCTGAGTGGGGCAGATAACATGAAACAAGTGTGGCAGGAAGGGAAGGAGGAGTGAGGGCAGAGACTTAAATCTTGAGAGGGAAGAAGGAAATATTGCAAAGGGTGGCTTGGAAAGCAAGACTGGAGGAAAGCAAGACTGGCGACGATGGTATTAGTTTCAGTTCTTTAAAGCGCTCATTTTAAAAACAAGATTTGAAGAGTTTCAACTCAAAGCTTTGGCTGACTTGAAGTCCCATCACAAAAGCTTCTGACAATACCTGTACAGTACTTGGATGATTCTGCACCAGGGTTATACTGGTTATTGGCCCAGAAAGCATAGAGGAATATTGGGAATAATGGTTTCAAGGCTCCATTACATTGGAGTAATAATTTATAAAGCGTTGTAAAGTATTAAAATTGGCAGAAAATAGAGCATAATCAAAAGGGTTTTTTACTCTGTTATATCATATTTTAAATAGGGAAGACTGAAATCTACTCATGCCTTTTTCACCTTATTATGTTATAAGATTATGTATTTGCTTTGAGATAGACTACATATGCCCTGAAGCAAGAATTCCTGCACATGGGAAAGGGCTTTACTAAGTTACTGCTTAGAGAACGGATATTTTAGACACCAGTACAGACAGACAGGCATGTAGCAGGTCTAGCAGAGAATTGCAAACTGGAGAGGCTTCAGCCTCATGCTGAGGGAAGATACCACACAGCAGCAGAATGGCAGCATCTTGTCACTATAAGTGGCAGGATTTGTTCGTTCCCATGCAAACACAAGTGCACATACACTCTTATTAAAAAGAGATAATTACATTGTGATATCCCACTTTTAAAGGTTTGGAAGGCCCTGGAATGGGCCATCATGCACACACAATCCCCACTAGAATTAAGTAGAAGAGGAGAAAGAAAATTAGGCAAAACAGAAGAAAGAAAATGTTATCCTTACTTTATGTTTTAAAAATGCATAAAGTGGTTATTTGACCAGAACAGAAAATGAAATAATATCTTCATATGGCCTCAGGATTGTCATAACAAGAAAAGCTTCTTTTTTTTTTTTTTTTTCCTATGTTCTTCTGGTCACTCTTCTCCATACTTGTAATTCTATATATTTGAGTGGGGTAATTTTAATGCATAAGTGTATAACAGGGGTGGATTTAGTTATGGTATCCTGTGAAAAAAAATACGGGATTTAGTGAAAAGGCTGAGATTTTAGAAGAAGAAAATCAGGATTTCAGTAAAGTTATAAAATATATGCAAACCCAATCTTGATCTTTAATTAGGTATTTTATACCATGCTGGTAAAGTAATAATGATGATGGTGATTATAAGGCAAGAGCTATGAACAAAGCACTTCAGAAGCATCACAGAATGAAGGTCCCCCAATCAAAGGGATCCCTTTTGGTAGGAATATTGTTATTAAAAAAAAAAAAGAGTACAGCTATTGGATCTTTTCTTCCTACTTATTGTATTAGGCATAAATAACATAGTTCACTCATCTCTCTTCAGAGTCTACCTTTCATTACAACTATTTTTTATTATTATTCATTATTTATCATTTTGACATCCTAAATGCTAATTTTTATTTTATTTTCCCAAATAAATAAATACATAGATTGTAATAATTTCAGTGCAATCAAATGGTGAAATATTCTAAATTCTCAAGGATGCTCTGTGTTTAAACAACTCATAGCTTGTGAAAAGGTGACTGAAGTGTGAACAAAGGAGGTAAGCTTCTTATTTAATACTTTGATTTCAAATTCCAAAGGGGTGTTATCATTTAGCTATGCTACCTTTTATCTATTTAGCTATGTTATCATGTACTGTCATCATAGCACAGTCTGTTATCATTTTTACTAGGTTTTAGTGAACTTTATTATTCCTGCCATGAATGAAATCTTATTACTTGTTTTTATTCAAAGTTAGAAAAAAACCCTGAAATAGTAATAGTTTTTGAGAAGATTTTGAAAAATCATGATGGCATTTGCATTGGTATTCTTGACAAAGAGTGCTTTGATTTCCAGATTGCTGTATTTCAGTTTGTTGAACACACACACAAAAAAAAATTGGCTCAGGTCAACTCAACACTAAATTTAATTTTTTGTGCTGTGATTTATTGCCTGAGAGCAACTGTATGCAGTTGGGAAACACTGTAATGCTGAGCTGACTCCAAACAATGTATAAATATTTATTTGTTTTTACACTGTTCTGACATTGTCTACTTCAAAAGCTGCTTAACTGACTGAAATGTTCTCATTGCATTTAATGGGGCCTGGATCAGGGCTCACCTTAAGGAAATGGGAACTGCTGACACCAGTATATTCTACAACTAATTTTCAGTGCTGAGTATTCCAAGAAACTTGTACTTTTGGATTTTATTAATTTAACTTGAAGAGAAAAAAAACACAACAAACATCTTTGGGGAAAAAAACTGATTTTGAAAATCCTATGAGAAAAAAGAATAATTTTACTTCAAATAGTGTATGTAATATCTTTTAGCAAAGCAAGCTAATTTTAAGTTAAATATAAATACATTGTGAAGTCAGGTGTATTTATCAATATAATGACTATAGTGGGCTTTAAGGTCTTACTGCTTGCTACTACTTTCTCTTAGAGAAGAGTCTCTTCTTGATGAAGAGGTGTGGTACAATGAATTTAGCAAGTAAGTAAGTTATTGTTGACATTTTGATTTATGGAAGTCTGACCTTAACTGTTGCTGCATTTCTGGAGGATCACTATGTTTATGCTAAGAATCTCTACAGAAAACACTTTTTCTTCCTTTTAATTCCAATGATTCTGATCAGATAGAAATAAAAGTTTACATATAATTTCATTCACACTGAATTTTTAGCTTTTTCTCTTTTAAATCTCCTACAATTAGACCCTCATTTTAGGGACATACATATGCTCACAACCTCGTGTGGATAATTCCACTGAAATTCAGTAGGACTACTTGTACTTTTAAACTAAATGAAAGTGTGTACAAGATCATCTATTAGAGATGATTTTCACTGAAGTCATTCACAGACAGCAGTTTTGATAGACTAATCAATGCTAACTGAAGACTAAGGAAATAATGGTCCATCTGGGTATCCACAAAAACAGCTGAAGTAAAGATCAAGAGCTACTTTTACTCATGCTGAGAAAGTCTTTAATTCATCAGTCATCCTGCTGGTTTCAGTAAAGCTTTTGCTGGCACGTGATGTGAGCAGAGGAGGCAAAATTCTTAGTATGTGGTACAAAACCAGAGGCAATACCTGAATGCTTGCTTTTGCTGAGGAGCTTCTCTGGAAATATCCCTTCAGCATTATGATTTAAATATTTTGTCATAATCAGGTGAGACCTATAAGTAAATAGATTTAGTTGCTTCTCCTGTAGCTCCAGATCAATTTTTGTTTTCCAAAAATGTTTTAGCAATATTTGCATATCTGTTAGCATACTGTATCTATCAACAACTTGATAGATGCCAGGAGTCATTTGGGCATTATCATTAATTCGGTTTTCAAAACCTGTTGCCATTTCACAGGATGCTTGGCTTATGAAAAGTAGTTACAGTGCACTCCAGTATAAAACTGGGCACAAGTATGCAAACTATGCAGCCACCCATTCTCTTATACAGGATGAAAAAACAAAGGCATGCCCTAAAACTTCTGGAATGCAGGAAGAGTAGTTAATATATTCAAATCTAATGTAATCTTAAAAGTTTAGGAATTTCTGATTTCCCATGAGGATATGTAGTATGCTTTCCTTCTCTTCATTGCTGATGAGTTTCATTTTTATTTCCATTTTTCTTTCTCTTCTGGTTCTGATTTCTGTAACCATGTTTGGTATGCACATCTGTACTTCTAGACTTGGACACTAGTCAGTGATCAGCGGGTGGCAGCCTTTCCGAAACAGTGCTATGCACCATGGTCGTGATCTGTTATTACTTACTTTTCCCATTTTGGGCCCCTCTTGAGCAAATCTGAGAGTGAGGTCCTGAGATCTAGTTAATAGTGGGATTTATGTGGTTGAATTAGGATGACATTATTAAAAAAAGCCAAAACAAAAACAAAAAACAAAAAAAGAGCACAAAAGCCCACCACAGTTGACAATGAACCCATGAGAAGCAAAACCAAAGAAATAATATTATTGAATCTTTGCCAAAAAATACATTTCACAAAGGTCCCATTAATGGAAGAAAGAAAGAAAGAATTGGTGCTTTTCTTCCCTTTTCCCTCCCTCCTTTTTGTTTGACAAGCAGTTCATAGATGCCTGTGACCATTTATTCCTATTTTGTCCCTCATGCCACTGTGATGTACAATATTCTCCTGAGCCCCGGTGGGTTAGAATTAGGACTGGCAGGGGATGGTTTCATCACATTTTTTCATACATCTTATTTCCCTTCTTCTTCTGTCTCTGCAGGCTGCCTGTATAACCAATGGGGGGAAAAGAGCTCCCAGAGAGGGTGCTTCAGTGCAGAAAACCAGTTGAATGCTCTGAATCTGTTTTTGGAGAAGCCTGTCTATCCATTGGTTATTCTTGGAGCCTGAGAAACTAGATTGCTTCTCATATAACATGCTACTGCCTTATCTTGAATGTATAATATGAATAATATAATGTTCTATGTACAATATATATATTATAATAGTATATTATTCTATATATTCACATTATTTTATAATATGAATACTCACATCATGAGAACGCTCATCTGAAGACTTAGACACGTGCATCAGAGCTTGATTCTTACCTGGGATAAATAAGCCAAACTTCAAAGCAGTTGAAGAGCTACAGTGCATTATTGCTACAAAGGATTCAGCAAAGTATTTTTGCACCTTTCTAGCCACTAATTAACCTGTTAATTTAACCAATAGCAGTGGAAGGTTTTCACCGTGACTGCTGTTTCCAATATTTCAAGGTTCTGAAGTGATTAACAAGGTTTAGATCGTTATACACTCACTTTTGATACATACCATCTAGTGTTTGTTACATCTAGCTTCTGTTTGGATGGCTACTAAGAGATCTAGAACTTGGTGCTGTTTGACAACAGGTAAAAAGAGCTACATGCAGTCAAAGATAATATAAGATCGCAAACTGTGTGCGTTTTGAAAATAATTCTGCCAGGCGGCATTAAAAGATTTTACATGAAAATACTACATTTTTGTAAAAAACCCCATATCTAGTCAACTGACTTGCAGCTTTGACAATTTCTTTTAAAAGAACACGGACATATTTCACAAAACCTTTTAGAAAATACTAACGTTTATGATGTTTGAAGCACAGCTGCTCTAGAGGCCAACATCTCCCAATTTTAACAGGCCAAATGTGACATTTATTTCATAAGATTATCTCCACAAATCCATCACCAATTTCATTATGGACCGGGAGCAGTTAGGTCAAGTCATTTTTTTTTGTGGCTGCTTAGGCTACTTTATAAACACTGCCCTGAGTAAAAGCTGGCAAAGCCAATGGAAACTGTGATTCAGAGCTGTGATTCCACAGATTACTGAATCTTCTCACCTTGCTGGGTTTGTATTTTTTTGCATGTCAGAGAAGTGTAGTGGGTGTCTGCAACAGCAACATAATTACGAAGAATTTACCAGGGTCGCTCAAAACCGGTTTGATAACTGAGGAGCATAAATAAGAAGCCAGGAAAATTACAGATGATGAGGAAAGAACAAAAAGGTTGTTGGAAAGAGGCCTGTGGTTGTTCAGCATGGAATGCGCACGTCTTTGTAATTGTGTTTAATTACCATATTCTTACAAACGTTCATTTTAGCCCAGGGAGTAGAACTGAATTTTGAAAGGCATTTGGATATGGAAAGGAACGCAATTGAAAGACAGAGCCCTTACAGGCTGCATGCATACAGGATTAGGGCCTATTAAAAATAGTTTAAGAGAAGACATTTGGGCCTTCGCCCAGCAAAACAGTGATGTACATGCTTAATTGTTAATGCTTTTTACCACGTTCATACCTTCCTGCAATTACTGTCTCAGACCAGGGGAGGCAAAAGCTTAGGTTCAGGCACATGTTTAAATGCTTTGTGTCACAATCAAAGATGGTGTTTTAGACCAAATCTAGCACAACACTTCAGCTGCAATGTTTGACTGAGTAATGTGTAGTCCCTCTGAAGGCAAACCCACACACATACTGAATTCCTGGTTTGGCTGGTGCCAGAATATGGTACTCCTTTCAAGAAAGAGGTGAGAGTGCAAGAAGAAAAAAAAAAAGAATGAGTGCATGGTTTCAGTGGTACTTGGCAATATCTGATTTCTGGCACTGTAAGCTTGAGTCCTAAAAACAAAAGGACAGGAGTCCGGCTTTCAAATATAACCATTTTGGGAAGCACTTCACATGCAGCTTAGGAGAACCATCTTCCATGACTTCAAATTTTAGCTCTGTCCTTCACATCTTCTAGACAGTTATCTTTCTCCTTGTTCTCTTAATAGCGAGGATGATGTTTTTTCTATTACTAAGACATGTGCCATGCCGCAGAACAGACTGATCAGTAGAGCAGTTTTGAACAGTCATCATTAATTTTTAGAACCTGAATTTTGATGTTCCCAACTTAAGATCCTCAGGACTTCCTGACTGGCAGTAACTGCGCCTCTAAGTTCAGGCTCACTGCACGTTTCTTTATACTTCTTCAAAGACAAAGACCTTTTGTAGGCAACAAAATAGCTATGAGACTGAAATGACCACATACATTGCCAAAACAGGCGCTTTTTTTTTGATGAAGAAAAGAAATTGAAGTAATTTCTGCTAAAAATATTTCCATTAAATTTACCATTGACCTGTTAAGTCAGCCTTCTATAAAATGTCTAGACAGACAAACTGTATCTAATGTGCTCAGTATCACTCAGCCTAGCAGGGGCTGTTTAAATGATATTGTTATGTTTATCAAGTACAAAAGTTACTCATCTATTGTGCAAAAGATAGTGTAGAAAGATTTGTAATTGCATCTTGAGATAATAACAATTAGTTTCCTTTGTATTCGGGATGACTATGAACTGCAAATCTGGATCCATGCACCAGTAGGTGAAACCTTCACAGCAAGCCTGGGTTGCATGTTGGATCCTGCTAAAGAGGTGAGCTCCCGGGGCTCAGCAGCTGACGCAATGCACACAAATCCCCGGGGTTAATATGCCCAAGGGGAATCTGCATGCCATGCATAGAGTCAAACCCTGAGCACATTGTCATCCGGATGCCTGAAAGTTTAAAGATGTTCTTCTCCACAGCATTAAAAAGTGAATTTGGGGAGTCACAAAATTATGAGGACCTCCTCAATGGGACTTAGAGGGAGAGGCTCTTCCCCTAATTGTAATGTGTTTGATACCTGCCTTAGAATGGGATGAATCATTTTTTCCATTGACAACTTCAGGAACCTAGAAACTAGTTTAGGGGAAGAAATGAGTACTTACATGGCCACAAGTTCAGTGATACGATTTCTCTCTCTTATACTGAAGTATTGGCTAAATTCACTATCACCTGAATGTGAAATGCTGGAAACAAATAAGTAGGCATATTTTTGTGTCATATGGCTCTACAACCGAAGGGAGTATGAGAAATCAATCTCAGTCTTACTTCTTCAACAACATACTGAATCCAACTCTGACAAATAAATAGCTGTAAATCACCTCAAGGATATTGCACAGAATCAAGACTAGACTGCCACAAGCAGGCAGACTATCTGGGGCTTCTTAGAGCTGTATGATTATTCTTTCATTTTTACTGTTTGTTTATTGTTATTAGATGACTCTGGATAATTCTGACTGAAATCAGAATTCTGCTTTATGCCAAATTTTTGGGCTTATTCAGCCTACCCCCATTCTATACCTGAACTTAATTTTTTTCCTTGAACAGTGCTATGAAACTAGCTAGATCTGACTGTCACCTCCTTTGCACAACTGTCTGTGCTCGAGACACTTGGGAAAGGAAGACAAGACAAACAATTTCCTAGTCCTGTTCCTGCCCTTTCCACCTGTCTTGTGATGTAGCTAGCAATTTATGGGTACTTGTGATGACTTTGGCTCCAGAGCAAGTTACTTGAATACATGTACGTATGTGCTAGTGATAAATCCAGTGAGCTATGTGTCTGAGCTTCAGTCAAGGCAAATTTGGGTAAGGCTTCAGTTCCCGAAACACAGGTGTTAATGCTGTTTGAGATGGCAGGAGAATCCAAGCCACAGAGCTATCCGATATACAACGCAGGACTTACAGGTAATCTGCTATTTGTGAAATAGCCTGGAGACGACATGGTACATCCCACAGCACCTGCAATGCCACCAGCTGAATCTATTTAGGCAGCTGGAATCCACTCCAAGACAAGGGACTGTAATTTAGTTCTCCCTGAATAAGGCATCCCTGGCTGCTCAGGTGAATTGCCCTCTGGGTTCCCCTGGCTGTATTGCCTAGACATTCATAGCCCGTAGTGGCTCAGTTAGCTAGCTCACCTAGCTTAGTTATAGACACCTACGTGTACACCCATGCTTAAGTTTTTCAGTCTCAAGCTGAATGCCACTGTAGATGAAGCATTCACTTGGGGACAAAACCTCCCCACCTGAAATTCATAAACTGACTCTTATTGTATCAGCCCACGGTAGATGTGCTGTCATCCTGGCAAAATAATAAAATTCTTACTTGTTTGTCAGATTATTTTTTCTCTGTTTTTATGCTATGATTCTTTCATGGGCCAGAAGATATTCCATAGCAGGCAAAGTACATTTTCTCTCCTCTTCTTTTTGTTCAGTTCTTCCTGACAGAAAATGTCTTTAAAATATGTATTGCCAAACATGAAGTAGCCAGGCAAATTGTAATAATGGTTTTGTATATTTTAAGTCATAGAAATGTTAACTTTTTTTTAAAAAAAGGAATTAATGTGCTAGTATTTATGCATCCAATGCATAACAGACTGAAATCATGAAATGTCTATGCACACACAAGCACAGAAGCCCATGTGATATATGTTCCCTCAGCAAAAAGATTTCATTATCTGAATCCAGAGGAGCTACTGAGGTGTTATTTTAGTTTACAATGCCTCATAACCTTTTCAACATCCATGTCTGGTACCTAGTCTTAATTATAGCAAAATATATGCATTTAGTTGTTCCTTTTCTGTCAGCTAAGCCTTACAATGGAAACTTTTGAATAACAATCAGCTGAACCAGCTCTTTGTCATAGGCTGTTTCTCACTCATCCATGCAATAACTTCACTAACTATATTTCTTCATGTCCAAAAAGCACTGAAATTTATCCATTTAGAGGGCTGTTTTGTTAAATATTGTCAGATTTAATGACTATAATGCTACTTACATACAGTGTTGTGAACAAAAGCACAGCTATTCTAAGCAGCATCTGTATTTGTTTATTTATTTTTCCTTATAGCTTTGGTAAGTGATTTTGACTGGTTATTAAAAACTGTTCTGTGATCTTAGAACTTTATTGTCAAATCCAGTCAGCAGCAAAATCTGATTGGTGCTTTGCAGAATTCATGTCAAAACTGCAGAGGTTCCCCTAAAAGTTAAGTGATTTATTGGTTTGCAATCAGAAATAATAAAAATAAACTGAAACAGAAGACAGCAGATAGGAGGACAATGAATATGTCTATTTTTCAGTCTTCCATACTTTTATGAGCTCAAAGTGAATTATTCCATATTCTGAATTCTTACCAAATATCTATAGGCACGTGTATTCCCTTACAAAATTGGACATCTGGAATACACATGTTCTTCTATGAAAATAATTCAAACTAAAAACACTTAGAGATTTGCACTGACAATCACATCATTGAAGCCATTCTTTTCTGTCCTTAATTATCCATTGATTAATTTTGCCACTACTACTAATGGGCAAAGCAGTTGCCAGTTTTTACTTAGCACTATGCCTTATGCCTTATTAGTATTATTATGCCTTATGCCCATGAGAATAAGTTTAAGGTCCTTTCACCAATAAACACTCATACGGCATCACGATAGGTTAATCCTTTGTGACAATGAGGACCAGCAAAGTTAGACAGGATGCCACATTGCATTTTGAGCTCAGAGGAGAAATTTTGGATCCTCCCTAAGGTATTTTGGCCCATACTTCAAGATGACTGGAAGCTGTTGCAATCTCCAGGGCAAAATATGCACATCCTTTCTCTGCCATCCTTACCGCTGGAGCCTACCCATTTATTCCCCATTCTACTCTGTGAGAATCCTTCCCATTATCCTTCACAGAGGTGGAAATTTGGGGGTGAGACACAAGGAGAATAGGTGAATGGCACATAAAGAAGTTTGCTTGAACTAGATAGCTTCTCTCAGTTCTCCAGGCTCTTTAATATTGTGAATTCCCCATGGAAATATGGTGGCTGTCCTTCCTGTTTGCCCACATACACCTGACGGTAGTATGACAGGTGCAAGCCCCTTCTCTGAAGGCTTTCTTCATGGCCAGTTGGGGCATCCTTTTTCACAAGTCACTGGGCTGAGTGGGGTCTTCTGTGGCAGGGCCCAGGATGGACAGCAAGGGTGTTTTGATAAGTGCCCTTGTGCTTCCTCACCCTTGCACCTCACAGTTATTAAATCCCCTTCATGTTGTTTTTCTTACTGAAGACAATGAAAAGAACACATTCCAAGCAACGCGAGGGAAGACATAAACTTCTTGTCAAGCTATTTTAGATATCTAACAGCCTCTGTTGATATCATCTAGATCAGGACAGGCTGGGGACATGAGGGAGTAAATCTGCATGAGAATAGGAGAGAATGTTTCTTAATTGAAATGATATTTATTTTTCTTGTTTGCTTTTAGTTATCTAAGAACAGGTCAATGTCACATGCTTTTGTAATATGAGCTGTTCTACAAATATGCCCAACCTGCCTGGGATACATATTTTTACATTTTATCTGTCACCAATACAAATCTGTCTCCAAAAATAAGTCCATTAAGTTGTCAGAATACAAGTATTCTATTAGAGTTGTGGGTGTGGTTTTTTTTTTTTAAATCTCTTTGTGATTCTCAATTTAAAGAGACTTTATTAGGTATATGCTACATCATTCTAGTTTGTCACCTGTGAAAACATTCAGACAGCACTTCCAATTAAGGTAGTAAATCTTTTTCTTTGCCCAGTGAATAATAGCTTTACTGGACTAGAAAGGGGTTTTCACATCAAAAATAACTCTGGAGTAAAAAGTGGAGGAGAGTATGGAAAAAGAGATGGGATAATGTTAGAAGCCATAGCTATATGTGTCTTCACATCAATATCAACATCTTGAGAATAAGGAAGGAGAACATTGATGCTACATCAACCACAGATATCATGCTCCAAAACAACTGTAGAGAAGCTTTGTCACTTATGATAGGGTAAAATTAGAGTAAAAAGTGGTGTTAGAAGCAGGCCTGATCCTGCAAACAACTTTGCCAGCAAACATATGACTTTATCAGATGTAGGTGGTCCTGAGCACTCTGGAGTTGCTTCAGCAAAGACTGTAATCATGTGCTTTATTTCAATGAATCTCTTGACAAAAATTCAATTACTTAAACTGTTAATATGTGCTTAAGTGCTTTAGTGGGTGAGAGCCAGACTACTCTGCATCTTTCAGGATCAAGTCCTGGGTACCTCCTGCTTTGAGTTTCCCCTGTACTATGAATTATCACATTACTAAATGAGCTACACATAGTAATGAGCATTACATGCTGTTTGCATGGTAGCTGTTTGCATGGTAAGCTGTTAAATTGTCAAACAAGACAAAGTGTTTACCAAACAACAACAAAAATCAGTATTAAAATTATCTGAAAAAATAAATAATAGATTGAACCATGAATTTTATCCTCATTATAAAATATTTTATAATGGAGTGACCTGCTGTTTTTGTATAGCTGGTGCTTTGTAATACGAGAACATTGTAGCCATTAATGGAAGAACTAGGGATTAAGCTAGGAGAACAATAGACTGAAATTTTGGGGGACAGAGTTAATATCACATTTTTCTGTCTGCCATATTTCTGTATCTCTTCAATTTGTCGTGATTTTTAAAAACTACACTGCCAGGGGTTTGTGTGAGTTTATTTGCTATTTCCCTTAAGATGCAGATTGTTTGGAATGACTGATTTGCTTCTGTTCCCATTTTTAAAGTAATCTCTTGGCTGCTCTTTGTCAATACCCACTTTGCCAAAGTCTTCTCCATGTTGCTTGTTACAGTCAGATTTTAAACAGCAATACTTCAGCAGGTTTTGAACTCTACAGATTTAAAATTGTTCAGAAGCACATTTAACTTTTCTTTAAAGTATCCAACATCTCAAACCAGAAAAACTTTACACAAGAATTATATTATTTCCCACTGCTGTCATTGGCTTGTCATTTTTATCTTTCTGACCATCGCACATTCTTTCTTAGTATGATTTTTATGCAAATCGTAAGTACATTTATTCTATTTTTGGCTGCTCTTCTGTGTGTCACTGAACATTCAGAAGTAATTTGCTACTTTAAGTTATATTTAAAGTTATATTTAAAAACATGCAGGGCTTCTTGTTAAATGATGGAAGTCTCATTATGACTTCAAATCAGCATACTGCTCATACATATGCGTGACTTTAAGCTCCTGTTGATTCTAATTCAAAGGCAGCAGAGAATAGTTTTGTCCTAGAGTAACAGATGCTCTCATCTGAGTAGACTGAGCTCGTATATCTCTTTTGTTTATGAATTGCTTTGAAAGTCAAAATAAGGAACCCAATACAATTAAGGCAGCGTCTCAAACACTTGCTAAGTTTCAGACAGTTAATCTTCATTCAGGGTCTGGTTTTAAACTGCTACTAGCTTTGTTACAGTTCTATCTGATAGACTAGTACTATGCCCTGCTCAACTATAAATTAAATGCAGTTTCATTTTTGCGATTAAGAGTGTTAGAATTGTATACTGAAAGGTCTACAATGCTCTCCACCTTCACCAGTGGGTTATGTTAACTACCAAACTTATGCTTAAGTTTAAACTCCTGACTCTCCATGTTGATATATACCCTTGTGCTGGATAACTCAAGACTTGAGACTGCATTAGATACATGCATGGGTTACTGCTCTAGGCTCAAGTCTGAACTTGTCATTTTTGTTTTGTGAATGAGACTGCTGCTCACAAAGCCCCAGTCTCATGCTCAGCTCTCAGCATGCAGGACCAGTTGGCTGCTGGAAGTGGTTCATCAGAGGCATGAAGTTTTGTTTCCTTCTAGAGCTCAAACACCCACAGGCAGCTAACTGATGGTGGGACAGATCTCACTGCCCTGGAGGAGCAGGCTGGGGAAGGACTAGGCTCTTTGCAGCCCTTTTCCCTAATGCTAAAGCTTGTCTATGTACAAGTGTGCCTAGGATAAATGGCCCGTTTTGGGTCTATCACCATTCTGAAAATACATACCTGAATTTCAGAGTTCTAAATAATCAAGAAAAAAAAATTAGTACCCTGTTGTTTGTCATCACTGCGATACCTATACATGCTGTGATGCACACTGTATGCATGTATAGACACGTCTTGTGACATTTCCATTACTTGTTTGGTATTCTTCCTATGTCACTGATGATAATAAAAAGTTCTACCCTCTTTGAAATCAATGTGAGTCAGCTAAACTCCTTAGGTGTTTTTTGTATTTAGCATTTGGAAAAATCCCACAATGCACCTATTTACATGTTTCAGCACCAAAATATCTTCCATTGTCAGGCCCTTACTTTATAAAGTTCATGTTATCTTGTGATCAGAGGAAACTGTCTAGCTTTTCTACAGCACCTTAGTGAGTTTGTCACCATACTGTTACCCATAAGCCTTCCGCATGTGGCTCTGTAAACAATTTCGCAAAACTTATTTCAACTTCTATCAACTTCTATTAATTATATCTCCTGAAATAAAATTGTTAATAAAAATTAATAATATTCAATGTACAGGGTAATCTTACATTATCAAATAGGGTTTTTTGAGAGAAACTGGCAAGTTCTTTCTTACATAAGGTCTTTATTGCTAGAAATCAGTATGACATTATTTAACCAAGAGATTTTGCAGGAGATAATCCATGACTGAATATCTACTTTTCTACTTTGACAAAAGCTTCTTTAGAAACATTTCAAAGATGTCATCCAGCTACAGACTTCTGATATTTTTTCTAAATGTTTGTAAACTGAACTTTACACAGTGCACATTATGGTGGAACCAGTTTATGGAAAATTCCACTCTGTTTGCACTCTTGCAGATTTCCCAGATTGTGGTGAGTTCATACCAGAAACATGACTCAGACATAGGGGACTTTTCCAACCCCAGAAAATCAAATATTTATTCTCACTTCAGCAAAAGATGCTTTTTAGACATTTCACGTAGAACAGAATATATACAGATATTCTTTTTTAAACTTTATCAGGATCAGTTACTCATATCTGAAGTCAGAATTTGGGCAACATATTAGAAGCAATAAAGAGTAGAAATCTGATTAACCAGTCTCTTATTTTCACTACTACTAAAAGCCCTGAGCATACTTTCACAAAGTGATTTATGCACTGGGTTTCTCAGCACTACAACACCTAACTTTGAAGCATATACTCTGAGACTGGAATCTGCAATCTGTCGTAAATACCAAATCTTCTCCTAAACTAGGGAAACATATGGGACTTCACACAGGATCACAACAGTCAGTGTGTCAGATTGGGAGGTACCAAACTTGGCCAGGAGGAAATGCTGAACGTAAGGGTGAGTTTTAAATTTTACCATTACTGGATGCCTAAATACTTGTCTTTAGACTGCAATAAGACAAATATCTCATACTGAAATTCACAGATCCAGCACCTTTTAACTCATTAAGGCCAGTAATTGATTTCATCCAGTAAAGCTTAGTGCAAAATGCATTTGAAATCCTTGAAACGTGGGTGCCCTTCTTCCAGACAAGTGCTGGAATCGCTGAGCTACAGAGCTTTGACTCCTCTTGCTTGCTCAGTGGCCTGCAAGCTTCTGAGCTAGAGGATGTCTTCAGGAGGATAGGCAGTGATTTATATACCCCAGTCTGCCAGAACAGTTTATATGCAGGTAATTAGGATGCTTAATATGGGAAGTAAGAGCTGTAGTTTAAATGATTTCTGGCTGAATATTTCATCTTTCTGGGAGAGCACTCTTATCATTCAGCTGCTGGACCCTCTTTCCATCACACACTTTAAGGGCATCGTACCAAGAAATCCCATCCCACCCACCTCCACATCCCTTTTTTCTGCTTCTCACTGGAGGTTAATCTCCCACTTACTCTGCTAGTCCAGTTGTTCATTGGACAGTTCTGTTTAATGATCCATGTTAAATATAAGAACCAGCTTTTGAGGAGAAGCTTTATTTTAAATTGGACCATTTCACTGGTCCATTTTATTGTATGGCCATGCAAGGAGTTGCACTGGCACAGCTGAGGATTCTGGGCTGCATCAAAAGGAGCGTGACCAGCAGGTTGAGGGAGGGGATTCTGCCCCTCTGCTCCGCTCTGGTGAGACCCCCCCTGCAGTACTGCGTCCAGCTCTGGGGTCCTCAGCATGGGAAAGACACGGACCTGTTGGAGTGGGTCCAGGGGAGGGCCATGAAGATGATCAAAGGGATGGAACACCTCTCCTGTGAGGGAAAGCTGAGAGAGTTGGGGTTGTTCAGCCTGGAGGAGAGAAGGCTTTTGGGAGACCTTATAGCAGCCTTTCAGTACTTAAAGAGGGCTGATAAGAAAGATGGGAACAGACTTCTTAACAGGGCCTGTAGCCATAGGACAAGGGGTAATGGTTTTAAACTAAAAGAGGGTAGATTCAGACTAGATATAAGGAAGACATTTTTTACGATGAGGATGGTGAAACCCTGGCCCAGGTTGCCCAGAGAGGTGGTAGATGCCCCATCCCTGGGGACATTCAAGGCCAGGCTGGACGGGGCTCTGAGCAACCTGATCCAGTTGAAGATGTCCCTGCTCGCTGCAGGGGGCATTGGAACTAGATGACCTTTAAATGTCCCTTCCAACCCAAACTATTCTGTGATTCTATGATTCTGTGTTTCTATGAATAATGAGTGAGAGAACATCATCAATAAATGGCTCTGGGCAGGAAAGAGAGGGATTTTCTTAAAAAATCTCTTCAGGTGAAGGATATACAATGTGGAAATGCATCTGAGAAGGTAACAGAGTCTCCAAAAAAAGTATAGACACAATGATATCTGTGTCTAGTTGATGGCAGTTCTGACCATGTGAAAGTTCTACCTACTTCAGCCAAATAAAGTGCTAGAGAGAGGGTATACTGTTGAAATTAAGTCCAAAACATAGTTTACTGGGCCTTCATTTCAAAGTTAGCCTATTAAATGTCCAATTAGAAAAACAGTGTCTGAAACTGAAATACATGTATTTCACTCTTCCTTCTTTGATTTTTCTATGGACTGAGATAAAATGATGCCTTATGCTATCAGGAACCCTCCTTTATACTGTGGAAGTCATACAACAATCCTTCAGTACAACTTTATTCAACAGCTACTCACTCTAGTGACAGCTTTACCAGACCCTGCTGCTTACTTGCTTTATGACTTATTCTCTATCATCAGTTCTCCTGGGTCACTTCACATCAGCTTGAAGAGTTTCCCTTTCAGCTTTCTCTAGGTTTTCTTATTGGTTCATATCAATTAGCTCTACCCAGTCCATTACAGAAGTCAGTTCATTAACTTTTAGATAATCATTTGTCTTTTCTCTTCAGGGTAGGTTCAAAAGCTCTCCATTGCAGCATACATCTCAACATTTTAAAATGCCAGTGGTTAATTAAAAAGAAAACCATTGCTAATGCTTTTACGCTCTTATTTCAAGCAAATACAAAAAATATGTTCTGGATCTAGTTTTTATACTAATTCTGTACCTTAGCACGCTGTATATGAAGAAAACTTGGTAATTTTAGTCTATGCAGCACATAAATAACAGATAAATAGTGGTTAACTTTTCTAATTTACTCTGCACTCAGAGATCTGTCAAGCAGGATTTCATATGCAAATGAGAAGTGAAGCAGAATAAGTACCTGTATATAGCAATCTTTTGACAGAATTGCTCTGAATTGCAAAAGCTTTCTTCTTCTTTTTATGTTTAGTACACAGAGACAAATTAGAGGCTGTCTTTTACATTCCTGTCTATTTGATATCCATACAAATGATATTAACCAAAGAAAGGGAAGCCATCTTTCTTCCCGTTCATATGAAATAATTTCTTAACTCAGTGCCACAAAACCTTGAAGCTTAGAGTGCCCTTAAACATCAATTATGCATTAAAACAAAGAAGTGATTCCTTAAACTGAAATCTGTAATTCATAATATAGACTATGGAGGTATGGATACAACTAGGGCTGAACATTGGAAAATTATCACACCTTTAACAACAGGCATAGGGAGATTTTGCACCTGCTGAACATTTTAGAGAGAATTCAATAGGAACAGCAAAAGGATAAATTGGCCCAAAAATTACTGTGAGCTAGGGGCCCAAAAGAAGGGTGGTCTGAAAAATGTAATGGGATTTTAGGAGGTTCCAATGAATTTGGGCAGTGTCTGCAACTCTGTATTTTATAATCAATGAGGATTTCATGAGGAGGCATTCTTCTAGTTGCTTAGTGCTTGAATCCTCTGCTGGGTGAAGGTTCAGTATGAGACCAGTGTTCGAAACAAGCCTATTCTTCCTTTGCTATGTAGTGCTTTTAGATAGTTTTCTCCAACACAGGAGAAATGACCAGGTTGTCTGATCTTTCTGCTCAACCCAAGTAGCTCCATCTTACAGCCACACATCACAAATGGCACGAACACTTTGAAAGCAGTGGAAAAGAAGACTAAGTAATTCTTGAAGAACCAGCCCTGACCAGGGTCCAAGTTTGCAGGCTGAACCTATTCTAAAATGTTTCTGAACCAAACACTGCAGTGATTCCTTCTCCAAACCTGTATGCTTAAGAGTTTAGAACAGAGTAATTGGGTTCTGCCAATTAAAAGGAAGTTGATGTGTAGGTCCTGAATCCACAGTTCAGATCTAAGGTTTATATTCAGGCCTACTTGTTGAAGATAAGTAATGTAATATAGCTAAAACATCATTCAGGTAATAGTTCTTTAGAAAACTGATTGCTCTTTGTCTAAATGACAGGGGCTTACCCTTTTCTTACATGTTTACATGTGAAACTTGCTGATGGAAACAGAACAAAAGTACATGGTCATAAGAAAGACTAGTGGCATGTAATGTGATGTAATTTTATGTAAAATTAGTTTTTAATGTCAAGAAAATATTGTACCTAGTCTGACAGGTAGATAGCATTTCTTTGTCAATTAAATAATTCAGAAATTTAAAACAAAGTGTAAAATGTTATTGTTTTTCCTGGAAATTCTTTTTACTCTTCATTCAGAACTTTTGCTTTTGCAACTCTTGCAATTAAAATACCGCAGTCCATATTCAGAACAGATTATGCTGCATATATAAAACTCTTACTTCCTGGCAACATGACTAATTCCTAATTTTACTACCCAGCCTATTGCTTCCTCAAGAGGAAAAAATCAAAGCATTAATGACGTTGTCCATGCGGGAGCTTAATGTACACTACTGAATGCTGTTATTAAGGCATGTAAAAATGATCTAATTACCAAAATTGGCACCAAATTATCATTGCTAGCAGGAAACAGGCCCATGTTTTAGGGAGTACTACAAAAGTGAAGTCAGCATGCACCTTTTATAAGCTGCATGATGTTATATACAGCTCCTCTTCCCTCACTGAGGGGGCAGCAATAGCAGACACAAGGCATTGGATGTGGACAATTTTGTTGTCTCCTCATCACTTTATGAGTTCATAAACAAACAGATAATGTTTTGCAACCAGCTAATTAGTCATGGAAACTCCTCTGCACACCTCCCAGCATGAAGCCTTTTGAAGAGAGTGGGTTTTCAGGGGTGGCAGAAGAGAACAGGATGGATTTCAAACTGCCAGCTGTTTTCTGCTGGCAACAGCTGTGGTGGGTATGCCTTTTGGGTCGATTTGCCTGGGACAAAAGGTTTCAGCATAATGTTTTTTGCAAACATGGGATCCAAAAAGGTCAGGTAATGCTCAGAAACTTTTTTCTCCCACTTCATAAAGTAGGCTATCCACAGGTGAAAAACAATCCTGAAATATAAGGCTTTCTGCTTGCTGAGCAAAATAATTAGACTTTCTCTTCAATGCTTATTAAATGTATGTATTATACAACTTTTGTGCACCAGCAGCCTTATATTACGTAACCCATTTCAGGAAACTTAAAATAAATTAAGTGCTTTTTTGCTTATTTTTGGTCTATTGCAATACGATACAGAAAAGAAGCTAATGAACTGTGGACGGGTTCCGTCTTCAGGAGAAAAATCTCAGACTTCCACTGGGAGCCAATTTTGTGACACTGATATAATGATCTGAGTACAGTTTAAATACTTGCTGTTGAATACACTTTTTGAAGCAGCCCATTTCTGATGGAAGCCTGAGGGTCTGAAATATTGGCAGCACCATTTCCCCTGTGCTTAATGGCACAAAACCCCATACAAAATAGGTTAAATGTATGTAGTAAAAGGCAGGGGGATTTTTTAATTTCCCTTGAGTTACAATTGACTGTTCCTCAAGGCTGTTTGTAGTTTTGTCTGTGATTTGGAAGGAGTTATACTGTTTAATGGCAGTAACTCTAGTCAAGACATGGCTTTGTAAAAATATATACGCAGCAGTGTACACTACGGGAGATGAATAAAGAGCTGAAGAAAATTGGCTGTAGATCAAAAATTCATGGTAAATCCATAGCTGAAAATGCTTACCATCCAGATGGGAAGGTTGCCATGAACATGTTTCCAAGGCAGTCTCCCTACCTGCACGTTTTCTAAGGTGCTATTTACCACTGTAAGGCTTCTTTGACCATCTGTATGGGATTTACAGTATCCGGGCAGCTTAGTGAGCATAATGGCAGTAGTCCCAATAGTCCCATTAGGGGCTAGAGGAATCTGGGAATCCCAGAGGGTACCAGTTTTGCATGCACAGAATTACACTCCACTGCATGCAAGGTGAAGTGATGGACATACTTGTGTGACAAGCTGGGCTGGATGTACTTGGGTGGCAAGTCTAATCTAGTCAGAGATCAGACTTGTTCCACATCATGGGCATTAGAGAAGTGATTCAGACATGATAGATCTGATATACACTGGACTCGCAAATGCAATGTCATTGCATAGCATCTTTGTTGGTTTCATACATTGTGCACAAACATCTTGTTGACCGGTCAGAAACATGGAGGCTATGTCTTCTTACATGTCAAATGTTGACGGGTATGTACATGCAACCCTTAAGGTGTGAGGGCTAAGCCCACGCTGACAGCAGGGGAGACTGAAGGAGCTTTGGACATCACAAGCTGACATCTGTACCTTATTGGCAAGGTTAAAACCAAACATTAAAAGGCTGACAGGCTGAAAAAGCTGCTGTAAGCAGGGAGGAGAAGAACAAGAATAGAAGCAAACATAAGGCAATTTTAGAAATGCACAGAAACAGAAAGAAGGGCTATAAAAGTTGGCGTGCTCTTCTCTTAACTGAAACAAAGTAATGGACCAACTCTGCAGACCCTGCACAGGCTGAGCAGCTCTTACCTGCAGTTCAACATCTCACAAGTCTAACGTGAAGTTGAAGAAATTGTAGTCCTTTTTAAACCATATTCTTTTATCCCTTATTGGATACCCCATATCCCTTATTGTTTACACCCACCCCCATCTGTGTTTCTTTTGTACTTTCGAAACAATGCAAAAGGCAGAGAAGGTAACTTTAATGGGGAGCTGGGATTTTCCTAAAGTAAGGAAATTCTGGAGCAGCAAAACACTTCATGGTTCACCTCATTTACACACAGAACAGACTGAAGTTGTGGCTGTGATCCAAGATGGTGGTCCAGGTGACCTGAATTAAATGTAGTTAGAAAAGACAGTTACCATATATGCCAAACATCAAAAAAATTCTATTAATGTTTAAAAACTTAATTTTCATTCAACACGATTGGCTTCGGGATGTGGGATGCTTGTATTTTTTTCTTTCTTTGAAGAGCCTAGGGTATTTTTTATCTGATTTTTTTTTATCTCTTGTTGAAGACTGGAAAAAATTCTGCTGGTGTGTAGTAGAACCTCCACAATCAAGGGGAAAATTTTTATTTTTTTTCTTCTCAACCTTGAAGCATTTTCTACTTTTTAAATGCTGATATTAGAAAATCTTACTTTCTCCAATACCTACACAGGACCTAAGTTACAATGCTTCCCTAAAGCTTCTGAAGTAAATTTTGTAATGGTATCATCCCTACTGTATTTTCTTCCACAGTTCTGAGGCAGAGTTCTTTTTCAGTCAGCCGGACAG
This sequence comes from Harpia harpyja, assembly GCF_026419915.1. Lineage (NCBI taxonomy): Eukaryota > Metazoa > Chordata > Aves > Accipitriformes > Accipitridae > Harpia > Harpia harpyja. The sequence goes on from NC_068962.1 coordinate 6,192,620, forward strand.
AACTTGTGCCTGTGTGAAAGAGAGAGATTCCACTAATTGTATGCTTCTACCAATGCTTACAATTTAACACAAACACTAACCTACCAAACCTTTGGGAAAAGAAAAACAGAACAAAACCCAACAATGTGAATTTTCTAGAAACAGACCTAAAGACCTGAAGTTCACAAGGAATCTACAAAAATATGCAGATAATATTAGATTTTCAAATATCCTTGCAGCTGAAGTGAATTGTATTTAAAAATAAGCCATTGAATTTAGGGGTCTTTGTGCCACTATTCCCTAAACAGGGCAGCTGGAAAGACAGAGACTTTGATCTTGAGAGTCCTGCTTGACTGCTGGGTATCAGGACAACAGCTCTATCCCCACACCATGTGCTGCTTGGCAAACTGTAAACAACCTGTATCTCCATTATTATATTCTTTTGTATGTTCCTTTGCAAAAAGGATGTGATACTTCCTGTTACATAGGGACAGCAGTGTAAGCACCACTCAAAAAAAAAAAAAAAAAAAAGAGATGAAGAAACAGAAAGAAATGCTTTCCAGTTTTGGAAAAAAATACATGTCATTCTTAGGCTGACTTACTTAACATTAGAGAAAAAAGTAGTGTAAGAAAAAAAAATGTTGGTTGTTCTTACAGAAACATCTGGGTTAAAACACATTTGAATACCATCTCTGACAGCTCTTTAATTTCTTTGCATGAGAGGCAATAATTTGCCTTACTGTGCAATCCATTAGTGAGACCGTGAGCTAGGAAGCACAGATTTGTAATGTGGAATATTCAGAGAATTTCTTGATAAGATATCTATCAGCAGACAGGCCCTATGGTCTAAGCTCTGTATATTCATGCAGGTTGAAACTGTCATTTTTCTGCTTTGAAAAGTTTATCTTCACAATACAGTTTCAAAGTTTCAAGCTTCTGGATGAGTAGGTATCCTAAGTGGCTAAAGTAAACTACGGATATACCAGTCTTCTGGGCACAAAGGAAAAGAAAAACAACTGTATATTTATTTACAGAATAAATGAGAATGTGAAGTGTTTCCTGAGGGGCTTGAGTTTTCTGATATTACATACCAGGGAAAAGTCAGAGGGAATCATTTTAAATGCTGCTGAATGCTAAAATGCTAAAAATGAGATTATTTACTTCATACTTTTCCCGTGTGTCTCATTGTCCTGGTTTCAGCTGGAATAGAGTTAATTTTCTTCCTAGTAGCTGGTATAGCGTGGTTTGGATTTAGTGTGATAATAATGTTGATAACACACTGATGTTTTAGTTGTTGCTAAGTAGCACTTATCCTAAGTTCAGGATTTTTCAATTTCCCATGCTTTGCCAGCAAGCAGGAGTACAAGAAGCTGGGAGGGGGCATGATTAGGAGAGCTGACCCAAACGAGCCAAAAGGATATTCCATACTGTAGAACGTCATGCTCAGTATATAAACTGGGGGGAGTTGGCTGGGAGGGACGGATTGCTGCTTGGGCATCGGTCAGCAGGTGAGAAATTGCATTGTGCATCACTTGTCTTTTCTTGGGTCTAATTTCTCTCTTTTTGTTATAGTCCCTTTCATTACAATTATTCTTACTGTTATTATATTTTTATTATTATTGTTATTATTATGTTTTATTTTATTTTAGTTATTAAACTGTTCTTATCTCAACCCACGGGTTTTATTTTTTTTCCCGATTCTTCTCCCCATCCCACTGCCAGGGGTGGGGGGGGGGGAGTGAGCGAGCAGCTGCGTGGTGCTTAGTTGCTGGCTGGGGTTAAACCAAGAAACTCATTATTAAATTCTGTGCTAATTTTAAATAAATCCTAATGACCATATGCAATATTCATTTATTTTTCATAATCTTGAAGAAAATGTCTCCTTTTTGGCCTTACTTGCAAACCGTTCCAGATTGTTGTGCTGCATTTGTGAGTTTCTTTTCATTGGTCATCCTAAAATAAGACTTTTGAGGCAGATCTCTCCAATTATGTGGCCTTGAGTCAGATGATGAAGTGATCATGGAGGTTTTTCTTATGAGTTTGTACAAGAATCTGTTTATCAGCCTTGTCATAAACTTGTTATTGCCATAAATATCAGTGACAGCCTGTAAATATCTGGTCAGATTTAGCTGGAAAAAGATTGCCTTGAGATCCTTTTCTCAGGTGATGTACCAAACCCTGTTAGATTAAGTTTCTATGCTGTAGTAAAAGCCTAAGCCAAAACAAAGAAAATGTCACACTGCTTGTGCCCTGGAAAGTCAATTGCCTGTCAATTAAAGATGAGACAGTGCAACAGCATAGGTTTGTATCAAAATTGTTAAGACATGTCAATATCTTACTGAGAAAGAGAGGCAGATTATTTAAGGTGCCATAGGGGAGTTTACTTCTGCACCACTTCTTTGGAGTGAAGAAATGCTAACAAAAATATTGGTAACTCCCTTCTATTTTTGTTATGTTGCCTTCTCCTTTAGGAGGGGAGAATTCTAAATAGATACAGATTTAGGCAAACATTGAAATGAAATATGTACTTTTGTATAATGTATAACACATAAATATGACATATATAAAGATATATTTCATTTAAAAAGGAATTTTGCCAAGTGTAAGGTTTGAAATACACCAAAACAGTGATGGAGCAAGCGGTTTGCTCTCAGACACCAGGGTGTAACAAAAGGTACAGGACTTTCAGGTCAGGTTGGGTTAACATGAAGGACACTTCAGGAAAATACTTCTCATGGCAGGTTACATTGTCAGTCTTCACACATAAAATAGTTAAAGCCTCAGTTAACCCCCGGGACAGTGCCTTAATTTTCTCATTAGAAGGACCCACACATTTCTCATCTGAGTTTCTAACATAGCTTCATATCACATCACTTTTGCCGTACTTATGGGCTCCTTATTCAAGTGTAGTCACACTCCCTGGCCGCTAAAGCTTGTCTCGCATGTCCCTTCTACCCTGAGGTGGAAGGCCTGTAACCTGTGTCCCCCCCTCGGGTTTGTGCATTTGACGTGAGCTGCCACCTCTGCCCTGTTGTTCTGTGACCCCCGTCACCTCCCACGCCGGGAGCTCCCACGCTGGGAGCACGCAGGGAAAGGCGCCCGGCTGTCACACCGGCGATGCCGAGATGAGCGATGTCGGCTGCGCTGCAGAACAGGGGTACGCCTCTGATTCACCTTCTCCTGAAATACCCTCAGTAAGGGATACTAAAATTTTACAAATCCAGAACTTGGAAATCACATGGGCTATAATTTATGTTGCACAGGTGCTTTATAACTTCAACAGCTAGTAAAGATTTATCCTGTGAGTTGCATTAAATATCACTGAAATGAGAACAAGAATTACCTTTTCCTGAGACTGAAAGGTGGAGCATTTAAATACCCTTTAATAACAAGCTAAAACCATACAGTTCTGTGTCAGATCAGAAGTAAAGACAGATCAGAACTTTGTGCAATGCTGGCTGAGGAGTTTCTCAAGGACTGATACACCACATGTAGTGGGGAATAAGAAGAGCTGTTCTCTAAAACCAAAGTTTTCAGTTGGCTCAGTTCTGAAAGGAGCTTATATAGGCAATATATAAAGTATTTCTTTTACCAAGTATGCAATCTGAACTACTAACGAATGAGTCTTGAGAAACAAAACTAATCTGCTGTCACGGTCAAGTGATAGACATAAAAGTCGATGAAACAGTTTACAACAATTGTTTTCTATATCTGAAGCATCGCTAGTGCTTAAGAGGTTGCTGAAGGTAACTAAACTCTGGCCCGGTTCTTCACTCTTCAAGCAGTGGTCACCTTGAGGGACTGAAGACTTCTTCCTCAAAGAGATTCTCACCCATTCCTTGTTCTAACTTCAGTGTTTGTTTCAGCGTCTGTCATAGGGTTCTGAAATCTTCTTCTGATGTGAAACCAGAAGTGCATGCAGTGAAGCCCCGTAAGGGCATGAAGCCTGTTTCCTTGATGGGCTGCAGACACGAAAAATTGCAGAAGTTGGTCATGGCTGTCCATGGCCTCCTAGAATAAGCTGCTTTGCAGCATTCTTGGTCCTCCAGCACATTAAAAAAGTGTGTCTCAAGAGCAGTCTGAATGGTCCCATGTGAGGTCTTCAAGATTTGCCTTACTGAGATTTCCCATATGTAGAAAAGGGAAAAATATGTGCAGTGCTGGCCCATATATTCATGGAAAGGGGAGTAAATATTCAGGGGGCTGCTCCCAAATTCCTGCAGGAAGATGACTACAAGCTAGGCATATAAATCCCAGTTCATCAAGTTACTTAAGATACAGTAGGACTATTTATGTTTAACGTATCAGGCACCGCTCCTATGCTATCTGAACAAGAAACATTGAAATGATCCTACTACAAACAGTACCATTAAGAAAATTTTAAAAAGTTAAATTTAAAAAATGCCAGGCTTTCGTAGTAAAAATCCTCCACTGTTTTTGGGTTCCTGCTATTTGTTTTGACACACATGGTACCATTTTGTGTGACTGGGGCAGCAAAACCCAGTGCTGGGTGTGAGCTCTCACCTCCGTGGGGCTGAGCTGGCTGAAAAGCAGGGGAAAAAACTTGCAGCATTCTTCTAATGGTGGATTAGTTCCCCAGTCCAGTCTCAGTATTGCCACTCAACAATATGTATCATGGAAACACTTCCTAAGCTGACACACTGGAGCACTTCCCCAGGGCTGTACTGACAACATGGAACAAAAGACTGGGTCTTACATGGACCCCACAAGGAGCTGGCTTCTCTCATGCCATAGGTACAGGCTATTCAGCAGAAGTAGCCTGTTCAAGGTAATGATAATAATTACAGGCGTTTCGAACTTGAGTCGAGTAAATATTGATCAAAGTAATTAAGCATCAACCTAAAAGCAAGTAATTTTTCTGTACCCTTATGAGTATTTTTATCTTCTTAAATGTAGTAGGTCCGGAAAAGCATATGCTCTCCAGTATTGAAGAGACAGCTCTAGCTTGAAGCAGTATGTCAAGTCAATTTTTTTCTTTTGTTCTTTTTTTTATTGCTACAACTTTATTAAATGACTTGGGTTAAGAGTTCTGTGACTTTTTTCTGTGATGTCTTTCTGTGACGGGAGGCTTTCAGCACCTCTCATGCACTGTGGGGTGTTTGCTTGCTAGGTTTGCTCTACCTTGGCCTATTTTAGCCTTTTATCTTTTTTTTTTTTTTTTTTTAACATGAGTCACTGTATGGTGAAAACTCATTAATGGCCTTGGCAGATACGAATTAAAGGCAGTTTAATGGCTCACAGGAAAAGAAGCCCTTGCCCAGTTTCTTTGGCTCCAGATGATAATCATCAGTCTATTAGAAAACAAAATTGTGAGTGAAGAAGACTTGTGTGTTTTGGGGAGGAGGACTGAGAGAATCATATGAGCAGTATTAGTCACAGATGGGGTTGATTGTAATGTGATTGAAACCATACAAAATTATTTCAGAAAATCCATTCCTGTCATTATTTTATTTCAGTCAGCCTCATGATTCTCAAAGAAGAAAACATTTACATGATTAACTGGAATGATATCTCCTAGTTCTACTGAAACATTTAGTTCAAGTTTTCCAGAGTAGGTAAACACATGAGTCTAGACACACAAACCTTCTTTAGGTGAATAAATCAAGATCCTTATCTTAGATAAAATTACATACCCAGTTACACTGGATATCAGCATTTTAATAACAGCATGCTTTTTGCCATAATGCTGGCTTCTATGTTTACTGCATTAATAGACACACAAGAAAACTCTTTTCAGGAATAATGACTAATAGTCCAGTATTAGTCCAGAGTACTAGACAAAAACATGGTATGATTATTTCTATCCAAGTCTCGATAAATCAAAAAAATTATCTTTCTGTAACCTCTTATCTCATAGACTTGCTTCAAAAATATGTCAGAGCCTTTAGACAGGTATGTCCAAGAAGTCATACTGTTTGACATCCAGGAATCTTAATCGTATGATCTGATTGCTGTTTCAAGGCAAATTACTTCTGTCCTAGGACAGGTGCATTGCTCACTGAGCCTAATAGCTAACTTTACACTAACTATCCTAATGATGTCAGTATGCTAACAGACACATTAGTAAATGTGAAAAAACAATGAAAAGAGGGAGAGCTTTTAAAATTACATTTTCTTTATCAATTGTGATATTCCAAACACAAAGAACTCCTGAAAAAATTGGCTAGTTTAACTGAGAATTAACTACAGCATCAGTATAAGATCTTCAGCAGGAGGTAATCTCAACATAAAAGGATTGTCCATTTATAATGGTTTTGGAGCTCCATTTGTAAAAGGACTGATGTGGTTTAACATGACATAGTTCTCATACAAGCTCATGCTCACATCCAACGCTAAAGTTGTCTGTAACAGGTTCCGTAGCAAACACAGAGCAAGAGAATTTAACAATGTGACTTATGAATTTACAGTGCTCCCAACAATTAAACTGCACATGCACAGCCTCCATGAGTGAACTAGAACAACCTTGGGGCAAACGCTTTATCAGGGAACCTGAAATACTGAAAGTTAAGAGCAAAAGTGCTCAGACTGTATGGATATAAGAACCAGCGCTCTTTGTCTTTTCCTCAAGACTTGGAAAGCCTGAGAAAAACCCTTTACAAATCTTAAATTCTCTTCAACCCGTTGTCTGCTTACTGATTATTGTGCCACAGCGCACAGTGTTACCGTGATGTTACAAAGAGCCCAAGGTGGGAGGCAGGAGCCATGGTGCAACACGCTGTACCATACCGTACAGAGCAAACTAACAATTCATAACACAAAGGTAATAAATGACAACAAATAGCTTAAGGGCATCCAGGAGAACAATGGCTAACATGATATCCTGTGATTTTAGTACTGGGCATGAAGACTGGGATGCCTTTGACCTATTATAAATACCAGCAAAGGAGCCCTTTGTCTGAGACTGTACCATAGACTGCCTTCACTGTCCACGGTACAATTTATTGAATATAAAGTAGGTGAATAAAGTAATTCAGATGAATCATGCTTAAAAGTGTCTGTATCTCTCTGCTGACAAAAACAGTGCCATTATAGCTCATGTATACTTGTCTGCATTGTACATATTTACAGTTAGATGAGACAAATTCCACTTCAGTCACCTAACGGTTCTGCTGCTTTGTTTTGGTTTTGGGGCTGGTGGAATGAATCACATAAAAGAAGAGTTTTAAAGATGAATGGAAAAGAAAATAATGAAACTTATAGCTGGAACGATGTTTGAAGTCCAACAACATGATAGCAACACGCTGGAGCATGGATAAGAGTAATTCTTAATTTTTAATGATCAGAAACTGACTGAAATACGTTCTTCTAAAGGAGATTGCATTTGGAATTTTCTCTGGGGATTAAAGAAAAGACAAAACACCAAACCCTTTTGTTCTGAGAACTTGTCTCTTATAGAGTGTTGCTCCTGTTAGGCCAGGCCACCATATAGGCCACAAGATTAGCGGCAGCAGAAACTAAAAGACTAGTGGAAACTCAGCTGATAACCAGAGTCACGAAGGCTTCCTGGGACTAAAGTTTAGACTACCACTGTTTAGTGACCACCGCGTATTTCGTTAGTATATAAACCCTGATATATTCTTTTTCCCAATTGCCTGATATTGAATCGCCTACTTGACCAAGTCACATGCGGTCAAACGCAATAATCAGCTGGATAACTGCTAGGTGTCCAAATCTCACATTCAAATTCACAGTTGCTTGTGTTTCTGCCAATAAAATCTGCTCTTTAATAGAAAATCCGTATTCTACTTCTTACCCAGCCTGGAGTGCTAATCTCTGTTCTGAACATGAGAAACAAACTGAGAAGGGGAATAAGGCATTGCTGGGTCCAGAGAAAGGACAGCTGTACCATCAGAGATTTACAGTAGAAAGTATTTGGCTAGAGGGGAGTGAGAGGTTTTATAGAAGATGAAATAAAACATTGTCCTAGTCATGAAAATCCAGAAAGCTCTCTCAGACAAAGGAGAATTTTAAATGTCAGCAGAAAGATGGCATCACAGTTGAGAAAATTAGGAAGGAAAGATTCATGTGGGAGAGATTAAGAGAGATTTTAGTCAAGTCGAGCTTCAGCTGACAGCAAATTTATATAAGATAATGCCAGAAGGCAGCTAAGATGTTTTTGGACACAATTCAGCCACTAGTTGATCTCATAGATAGTTCTTATTTGGAGATACTAACCTGAAACGATGTGAAACAAGGATAATAGGTTCAAGGACAGTGGCCCGTGAAACAGCTGCAGAAAATACAGGGGGAGTAAGGAGGATCTTCAAAAAATCCCCTAAAATAAAAAGGAGAAAAATTGAAAGAGAGCTAAGCCAAGGGAAGACCAGAATTCAGAAGACTCTCTTGTTGGTAGTACACCAGAAACATGACACACAAGGGTATAATGTCACATGGCAGAGACATCCAGATAGCACATTCATTCAAAAAAGGAAGGAAAGCAAAGGAAAGAAAAAAGACGATACCATGGGATGCAAGCAGGGTAAACATGCATGGTAAACCTTAACTAAGAGTATAGAATATTTTTAATAAAATCCCTTCCTATGTAACATAATTGGCAGTTCACAAAATGCTGTTCAGCTTGTGTTCAGTATACTCAGTGCACACAAAATATCACGTTGCAAACTCTGCAGTAGATATTCTATATTTTCATCTGTTGTTTGAAGTATCAGTCTAAACTGCTCTACAGTTGAAACATATAAAAAATACATTAAGTAAATACTAATCTCTATTTCACTGTAGGCCAGCCATGCTGAAATAAATACTTTAGGGAAAATATATAAATCCATTTAATCACATTTGCTTCATAACTTTGAGGATCTCATCCTTCTGAACTAGGAGACCTTTGTCCACAGATTTTTGTCAGACTTAATGTGTCCATTCGTTTGTCAAAGCAGTTTGGAAAGAAAGCACACTTTGGACACTGGTGAGAGTGTTAATAAAAGTAGGTTTAATGCAAGTTATTATGTGATGTCATAATGAAGTAATAAAGTGCAAAACCTGCTGCTGCTGCTGCTGCATAATGATGATGGAGAAGAGGGAGAGGAATACTGCATGTATTCCTACATGTATATAGGAATAGGATTTTAAATTATGACTCAATTTGGGTTTGCTTCTTTTGCCAAAGACTTGGAGTCAAGCTACGTGGCCATAAATGGGAAATAAATGAATGCCATTGGACTGCCAAAATGGTACCTTTGTTTCTCTTTTTAGACTGTTATTTTGTTCTGCCAGTTGTGCTTTCTGTTGCATATGTAATGGATTTGCAGAAACAGTTGACAAATGACTGCAGGATTTGATGGGAGCAGCAGGTGCCTATTTTTCTGGTCTGCATAAACCTTGTTCTCAGTAAAACTTCACACTTCAAGAAATAATTAACACTGCATGTCACAGTAGAACATTAAAACTGAAAAGAAATTATCACAGAATTAGCAATGGCCTTTATCTGAATACATCTAAAAGCTTGATCAATTTATTATTCTCTTCAGTTATAGCAAAAACAGGCAGCTGGACCACTGTCTTCCCTTGTGGCCAGGTTACTCCTGCAGAAGTAATTTTCCATTTTCCATTTCTCCTACCAAGCCAGCTTTTATATCAAATCTGGCCAAACCTATAGTAAGAAATTTTTTTCCAAACTGCCCCCTACCCTTTCCTCCCTTGGCTATTGCTGGGTGCCATTCTGTCTTACTACTTTCATTATTCAGAAGAGCGGAGTACCAAACAGAAACAGCCACGGGAACACATGAAACATTACCATTATGTCTGAATGAACAGTTGTTTGGAATCTCTTGTGGCTGGATGTACTTTGAAACAATCCTTGGTAATAAACAAAATAGTTTAGGTAGGAACTGAAGTTACATCTTCAGATTCACTCTTTAGGCTTTAAAAGTCAATAAAAAAATGTTTTGAAGACAGGCGTGCTCCAGATTTGATCTCAACTCAGAAATATATAGGTATGGGCACATGTGCAAGGGACTGTGTCTTTGTACACAAGGTGAAGGTACATATAGACATGGAGGGGAGTAATGAAAGTAATAATTTGTTACATATTTTTTCAACTGAGTTAATGAGAAAGAAAATACATACATTCCAGTTTTAAAGGGACAAAGATCCACCTCGTACAAAGACTAAAAATTTAATTAACTGCATTTCCTGTAAAACACAGTTATGATTAACACGTGATGCACAGTAATCTTTAGAGGCTGACATGATACTCTTCACTGGGGCAATCACTTACATGGCTTCCTCTAACATATGAATGCATCAGTTTAATTGTTCCTTACATGTTTGCTTCTCTTTAGTCTACTAAAATTGATGCTGGCAAAAAATCTGAAACTCCAGCTATATTCAACAAGATATATACAATTGTCATGAGATCACTGATTTTTTACTAGATGCTACTCTTCTCTATTTACTAAATAAAGAAAACTTGTTGATGTTCCCCTTCTGTGCCAGAATGCAAGTGTTTGGTAAACATAATTTACTTGCTTGTCATGTTGTCTGAAAAGTTGTTAGCCAAATGAACATACCAAACGTAAAACCATAGCATATATCAAGATAAACTAAAAGTGTTAAAGTATTCCCCTTATGAGATGGCACGCTTTTCTTATATTGACTTACCTGTGATTCTTGAAGTTCCTGTGGGACTTCCTCACTTGCTTTCCCTTTCCTGCAGGGTTTATCCCTTTGTCCTGTCATGGGACTTTTGTATGTGCATGAACAGCAAAAGCGTTATATTTGTCTGTGGTTATCAAACAATCACAGGGCAAAATCCACATACCCAGATGCCATCTCCTCCTCTTTTTTTAAAGATGAGAACAAAGGAGAAGGGTTGACAGCTTGATTGTGTGATGTGTCCTACTTCACAGTATATGAATTATACTCCTGGCATCCACCTTGGGGAACTTAATGCTATGTCCTTTACTTTTATATACAACCACAGGTCACAAACCAGAAACTAGACCTGATTTTATGATCGCAGAGTGCCCTTCTAAAGAGGTGTTTATAAAAAAACCCCAAACCCCAGAATTTTGGAAGCAGAAGATAAGAAGCCAATTTAGACTAATTCTTATACCTTAATATTAAATTCAAAGTTTATAATACTTAAGAGATCGGGGGTTGTCACGTATTGTTTCAAGGACACAATCTGTGATGTGGGAAAATATTACAGACATTTATTAAAAGAAAAGGTATATTTTCACTAGTGTGAACCTGACAGGCAGGTACAAAGGACATAAACTTTCTTTGCTAGGACACAATATTCTAGAAACATTATCTAATCTGACAAATGAGGAGAACTCAGGGCAGCCTGACAGGAGCAAACTGTGAAAGTGTTTGTGTGCATGTGCATGTCCGTGTATGTGTGACAGAGAGATCACAACTATCTTAACTTTCATAAAGTTCCTCCAGGTACAGGCTTCTCGCACCCAGTAGCCAACTAAGATTTGATGGTTTCTCACACATAAAGAAGCCTAAAAACCTCGTTTCTTTCCATACTCCAGTTGCCTGGATTCCAGAATAGAACATCCAGAGTAAAAGCGTGAAAAAATATAAATAAAAATTAAAAAGTAAAGAGAGAAAAAACCCTATAACTCCTTTGAATGTTTTGTCTGAAAAACTGTTTAACATTTTCCAGAAATCAAATTGGAGTATTAATGAGTAATATAAAGAAGGAAATACACCATGTACTGGGAGATTGTGATATTGTTCCTTTTCATTTGGGAAAATAGTATACCAATTGAGAAGAAAGTTAATTAAAACTTGAAGAAATGTAAGGCACAGATGAAATACTACCTTACTCTGACATATATATCTACCAGGAAACACATACAAGGCAAGGTAGCCTTGTGATAGGTTTTATGGTTACTGAAAAGGAAATCTTCCGAGAGAGCAGGTAGAAATTATTAATGCAGTAATGGTCATAGAAAGGGTTAGCAGAATAGAGGCAAGACACTATCATGGGAATGAAAACCAATTGGTGCAAAGCCCTTATGAGTCACTTGCCCTCTACTTACAAGCAGAATCATGGTCACAGGACCTTTGGAAAGGGAAGAAGACAAGTAGCTGGAAACTTCTTGCCTTTTGCTCTGTGTGCTTTCAAAGGGCTGTCTTCTGTGCCATATTAGCTTGCCTTAGGTCTCCTCTAACCTTCTCTGGCATTCAAAGAAATTATTTTTTTCATGCTTACTCTACACTACATTCCTCCTCCTCTTCCACAGGCCATAGTGGAAGGACAGAGAGAAGCTTTTCTGCTCTTACTTCAAGAGCAGGACACAAACCCAGCCTCTCCTAAAATAGTCTCTACCAGCTAAAAGGAGTGACTGAAGAAAAAGTTAAATTTACTCTTTCCATCCATTAAAGACCTTCAACAGTAACAATTGTTTGGGTTTTTTTAAACGTGCAGAAATTCAGAAACTAAAATAATTTTGAGGCTTATTCCACTGATTTCTGACTTAAAAACAGAACTTGCTTTTATATTTCATCAGAATAAATTATTCACATGATTGAATTACTGCTTTTTTTTTCCTGCCTTTTTTTAAATTAAGGGGGCCTCCTCCCACTCTCTTTTCATTCAAGCTTTGGAGTGAAGGGTTACTTCCACACTTCTTTGGATAACTTTTTTTTAAATAAAAATAAATAATATTAAAATTGGTTAAATAAAGAAACTGCTTAATATACCAATTTCCTACACTTATTTAGTAGGGTGTTGAGATAACATAGCTACCTCATGAGCTAAAAATCAAAAAAAAGGGAACAGTAGAAAATGAATGAATACAGAAAACAGTATAAGTGTGAGAAAAAAATCCAAAAGGCAGACATGCAGAAAGATTTTCAGCTAGTAAGGGTCATAAAAGATATTTTAAAATGTTTTAATAAATACATAATTATTTTTTTTAAAGAAACAGTATTTATTTAATTGAGACTGAACATCTAATGAATAAGAGAGAAAATACTATCAATGTTTTTTTCTGCTTTGATGCTTCAAAAAAAAAAAAGGTTGTTTTTGACCTGGTCCTGTTATTACTGCTAATACCAGTACATCTGGTACATCTGGTACATAGTACATCTGTACATCTCACTGATGGAGAGATAACATATTTGCTCAGGTTAGATAAAACTTACTTGTGATGGAGAAAAACAAGAGTGATGGATTTACAGAACAGTTCATTTAACCTTGGTACTTTAAATAGTAGAGAAACATGTTTATACACCTAAGAGGTAATAACAACCCACCAACATGAATTTGTCAAGAGCAGATAATGTCGGATCAGTCTAATCCTTTGATGGGGTTACTGGCCTGTGAATACCAGAGGGGTGGTGGCAGCATCTTGATCCCAACATCCCTCTGGACATGGTTCTATCCAGCATTGCAGTGGGGAAGTCACGGAAAGATAGAAAAGATGAAAATGTTATTAGTTCAGCGCACAAATGGTTGAAAAACTGCATTCTCAGTGTAGTTATCAATGGTTTGTTGTCAAATCAGAAGGACATACCTGGTGGGATGTTTGGATGATAAAATAGGGTTCATGCTTATAAAATCTCTATATGATATTGACCTGGGAAAGGTTTAAAATGCTTTGAAGGATCAGATTTGAATTCAAAATGATGTGGGTAAACTGGAGAAATGGTGATACCAGCAAGATGATTTTTCTTAGTTTCAAGTGGAGATATCACATTTAGGAATGAAAATCAAACGCGTAACTACAAATTGAGAATTAACTAGCTGAGCATAATGCTACAGAAGTAAAGCTTAAAGTGGTGAAATACGAAGTCTGGAAATATGTTTTCAACTTAGCTGCTCTTCCATTAAAGACATATGTCATTGTCAGATGCCTTATTGTTAAGACAGTAATTATTCTATTCCAGGGTCTTTCTGGTATATAAAGATCAGTTTCAAGCATTTTTAAATGAATCAGGCAAAACTCAAAGATCAGTCAGAAAGGAAATTTGGAAACAATCTGTATAGCCTGAGACGACTAGGATTGTTAAGGCTGGAGAGGAAAAGGTAGGATAACAGTGTCAGGGAGGAAACTGGAGCAAGGAACATAAAACATTTCAAATATATGAAATGTTATAACAAAGAGGAGAGTAATGAGTAACATTCCACAGTTGTAGAGCACAGGACTAGAAAAAAAAAAATCAGTTTAATTTAAATTTGCTTCAACAGTTAATAAGATGAGGTACTAGAAAACTTTGCTAATTGTAAGGATTGTCAAACAGTAGAACAGGCTAGTTTGGGATGCTGCTGAATCTCTGTGCTGAGGGTTTTTATGATTAACATAGAGACAAACATCTGTCGGGGGCTGTTCAGTTATATTTGACCTTGACTCAAAGCAGGGAAGTGGACTAGCTTAATCTATGATCCTTAAATATTAGCATCCTCAGGACAGGAGCCACGCAGACTTCCAAAAGCAGGGGGAAAAAAACCCTATTTTAATTTTATCTGTGCAGCTCACAGAGGAGCCATTTACGAGTCATAATGAAAAAGAACCTCTTTAAAAATACATGAAGGGCAAATGTGTTTTCTTTATCAGTCTCAACAATTTGGTGCACGTTCTAATTTCTTTCTGCTGTAGCTTCCAGGGTCCCATTGATCTTGTGGCGTGGGAGGACTCTTAGGTGGGAGTCTGTTACCCTGAACAGCATGACAGCGTTAATTCAGTTGTGCTCTGGGAAAATGAAAGTAGGCTACATGCATATTTGCATCTCTGCCAATAAACACATTAGTGCTGCAAGTGCAGGAATTTTTGCCACATTAATCAGTTTGATTCCCCTATTAGTATTTTTTTTAGTGCTACCTGTCTTCCATCTGCTTGATAAGAAGGGCAAGGGAACTGCTTGTCATATGTTTCATATTGAACTCTGCTCAGTTAGTCTGCTTTATTGCATATATTCATTTTAAAGTTCATAAATGAGAAATCCAATAATATGCAACTAGAGAAACCAGCTTGTTTTCATGCCATTTCAGCTAAATAATTATTTTTGTCTTACTAAAACACAGAAAGCATTCTTGTTTTTAAGAATAATTTTAGGATTTATGGAATATAGTTTGATTCATACTCATTGCTAAAATAGTTTTTCCTCACTCTCCATGCTAGTGCATCCAATGGCTGTTAGATCCATGGGAAATTTCTAGGTATGCCTCAGTGCAGCCAATTTGGGATTCATCTTGCTTAACTTTACTATGTAATAGTTAGGCTTCTAGTCTGAGCTAGTCATCTAGATCCCTGCTACGGTCACTGGGGAGAGAAGCACCTTGAACTGGTGATTTGTCTCACCTGCAGTACGTACTTTAAAGTAAATGGAAACCCAGGAGCATGGGACACTCTGGCCAGTCCCCAGCTTGGATGAATGAAAGGCCAAGACATCAGAGAAGTGATAACATGAACCTTTACAACTCAATCTGTGTGCTGTTGCAGTCTTCCTAGGAGCAGCTATAACATACTTTCCTAGATGTAATTTGAGAAAAACTACCCTATTAGAAAATTTTGTCCTTAAAGACAAATTTTAGTGTGAGGGCTTGTTCCCTCGATTTCAGGTGGGGTTTTTTTTGTGCTGAAGTGATCCCACAGAAGTGGGAATCAGCCAGGTTTAAGGGTGTACCTTGGATTAGGACTCCTAAATGAAGCACATTTTCTTCCCACAGAAAGGCTAGAATCCATTGCATTGCAACGCAACAGCTGGACAGAGTGTTTCTTCAGGCTAGCATGCAGAAAATATCAGACAGGGTCTAAATGTTCAACACAGAACATCACAGTGAGCATCTCCACACACTTGTTCAGAGCTCTGAGTCCTTCCCTGAGGGCAGGTGCTGCACACCAGAGCAGGAGGCAGATTTTTCTGTACTAGATCAACATGGTGAGAAGACTTGCCCAGAAATGGAGACTTCACCTCTGAATCCTATATGAGGCTCAGGAGTCTGGAGTCCCCTGTTCCTGCTCTTCAAGAGAAGGGTCTAACCTCCACTCTCTGCTTAAAAGGGATCAAGCCCTAGTGCCATTTATGCACTTTTACCAGTGATTTTTTTAACAGATAATCACTACAAATTTACTGTGTTATTTTACAGTATTTGATAAATTACTTCTTAATTTCTTTAATTAATGATCTAATTTGGAAAGTATAACTGGCACACATAGTATGAATTTTGGATGAAATGGACTATATATCAAAATGAGCAGCTCAAGGTTCTTCTGAGTTTCTCCAAGAAGATGACAGCAGGAACCAGGAGACTTGCTCAAAGCATGCATTATCCAAACCAAGCATGATAAGCAGAAGATTATATTGGTTTGGGTTTTTTTTTTTTACATTGATATCTGCTTTAAATTTGAGCAAATGTGTACATTGAGTTAGGAAGTATTTGAAGGTAGTATCTTGCTGCTGACTTAAACAGGGTCATCTGCACATAGAACTGCTTGGGTTTCTTTAATTTTAAATCCCTACATATATATTGTAGCTTTACTGACTGTAATGCGGAAGAGTGAAAGCCACCATTTCTGTTTTCATTCATGATTTTTAATGAATGGGAACAATTGTGTGAAATTCGCAGGTTTATAACTCAGCTTGCTAAAACCCATGTTGTGCTTGCATACGTGTATAAGACAGAGGGTGAGAGATGTACAATGGGGAGTAACAGAACATTGAGACAGGAAACAAGACATTATTATCTTAGTTTATAAATTATAAATCTCATTTTCCACATCTCCAGCTGCATGAGCCTGCCCTTCAGCTGTGAAACTTAAAACAATAAATGTGAATAATCAATAACCCTGTAAACATGTTGGCTGTTTCCTACCAGGATGATTAAACTTGCAATTTTATGCCTAGTTTCATATCTGATGTTGCTAATTTTTCAACATAATAGAAGTTAGTTCATACTGACGAACTTTCCCTTTGGCACAGAGATCTAGACCTGTTCCTGTGCTATTATTTCAATGCAGAGTTTTGCAAATAAAGACCCCCCCTCCGTGAGCTCTAGGACAGGTGGACCCAAGCCAGCTCTGCACTGGAGGTGATGTAGCAGTGGTTAGGGTAGTATTCAACTAACCAGCCATGATGGGAGGCAAGATATATTAGGTTGGACTCACAACGTGATAATGTCTGTGGACTAGTTTGGAGTGCAGATGGCTTAAGGACATCTGTCTGAATAAGAAATGGAGACATACCTTTCAGTCTGCCCAAATGTATTTTGAAAGCTTACCAGAAGCTCAAAATCTGTAAGTGGCCTTTACTGCCCTGCTTCCCTACTCTTTCTCTTCCTTAAGATGAAGGGGGGGTGGGGGCAGGGATCTTAACAAGAAACAGTCTTTTATTCCAAACTTTTCCTTGGGGCTTCCAAATGGAAAACAATTTCTTTCTCGGTTCATCCAAAGTAACACTGTCTTGCCCATCAGCTGTTAACAAGCTTTTTAAATTTTCATTTTAATATCTCCAGTACTATTTTTCTGGGGTTTTGTCCCTCTTTAAGCATCTTACAATCTCCACATTCCTTTTGGACTTGTCCATTTAATTAAGGTGAAAGAGTCAAGTATGACAGGACCTACTGCTGCAATGAGTGGAGGTGACCTCTACAGAAAGCTTATAGAAGTAGCTCTAGTGTTGGTACCCAGACAGAAACTGATTAAAACAGACACCACTACATGCAAATATTATTCATTTTAATAATGCCAGACAGTCTCAGGAGTATGATTGGTAATGGATTCCATCTGGTTTGGTTGTCTCTGTTCTGCCTCAAAATGACTTTATAATTAGCTTTGAATCTATTAAGCTCTATAATTTCAATCCTGAAATAAGCTAGGTGGCTTCCTAAAAGTTTAAAGGTAACATACAGGCTTAGACTTTCATTTTAGCAGATGCATATAGGAGGTCAAGGATTGACTTCAGTTAATCATACATTCTGATACCTGATTTAAAAATCAAATGGATGAACTGGATATGAGCTAAGGATAATGGATTAAATTAAAATATGCAAAGTAGTCATTTTGATAAAGTAAATCTTAATGGGCTTTTTATCACTGAACAATTCCTGAATTTTATTTACTTCAATTTGCTAATACAGCAGTTACTAGCAATTCAAAAAATAGAAATGTGAGAAGCAAAATTCCTTTATGCCTCTAAAAAGTAAAATAAAGATTTAGAAATTTACTCTACCTTTACTGATGGTATTATTGAGTTTGACTCATTATGCAGTATTTTTGCATCTCTTACACAGAGACTTCTGGAATAATTTACCCCACAAATGAAACCTTGCCAGAAATCAAATTCCTATGGATACAGAAAAGACAGTGACTTTTATCATCTTCAGCATGAATAATCATCTAAATTAATTTGAATTGGTATATTGTCTTCAATTATACAGTTTATATACATCGTTCCCCCATGTTACTGTTCAAATGTAACACGATGAACACTTTTAAGTGAAGTCTTTTCTAATTATGAAGCAAAAGATCAAAGTCAGCTGATCATTGACTCTAAAGCAAGAGGAAATGGGAAAGCTGTGTCATAAGCATTGAAGAGTTTTGGAGGTGAAAAATAATACTTTCCATCAATCTTGTATAGTCAGTACAAATGGGCAGTATCTAATAGATAATTAGCTATAATTTATAAACTGAACACTTCTAACATTAAGAATTGATTCTACAGAACATTATAGAAGGTACTTCTAGCTGTTTGAATTGGATCCCTGAGAGAAATCCTTCATCTTATGAGATGTATTTCTCAAAAAAAAGACACATACATATATTTTAATTAAAACTGTGAAGAAATTAAGTTTCTTTAATTTCTACACAGTTAGTTACCTTTGTAAAGGCCAGTGATGGTAAAAAATCAATGGCACTGATTCAAACTGTTGGCAATGACAAGAGATGTAGACTGGCACCAGCAAGAATGAACTACAATGATTTTAAAATAAACTTGACATAAGACTCCAAGAAGGTTCCTCATCACTGCCAATAATTATGTTGTGATTCTGTGCTCATGTTGAAAACTAAACTGCTTCTGAATCAGATTTCTTAACAAATAAGTTTGCATACAACTGTTGCTAGGCAAACCTCAACAGCAGCTATTATTGGTGTTTGAAAGTTTGTAGCTCACAGCAAAAGAGGAAATCCAAGAAAATTCATAGGAGATGACACTTCTTAGGTTCTAGTGTGAAAGGCCAGTGATATTTACAGCAGTAGTTGCAATGCTAGCTACAAGCTACAACTCTGAGACATTTAATAATGTTCTGTAATAAAAAGCAAGCAAGCAAACCTTACTTTTAGCTGGAGGTAACTTTTCCTTTTGAAACAATTTTGACAAAAAGATTCATAATGAAAGTTCCTTGTAACACACTTTCAGTGCAGTTGTGCTTTTTAATTTATTGATATTTGTTAATGGAACATGCCAAAAGGCCAAATTCAAACAGCAGATGTGCAGCATTTTCTCAAATCACAAAATATATGCATTTAAGCCAATGCTACCAATGCTCCATAGCTGACCTTCATTCATATCTACAACAGCTTGGTCTCTTTCTAACTTTCTGGGTGTTCGTATTTCTCACAGTCTCATAACCAGTATTATTATTACACCTGTAAGTTACTATGCATGGCTGTATTAATCTAGAATAATTACTTTAGACTGATTAAAAAAAATTTTTTTGAAAATAATTGTAAGAGTTAAAAGACAATTTTTAAAAAAAAGGTCTTTTTTATGGAGTACTTCACTTTTTTTTTGCAAACCAAAATGTTATCAATTTTTTGGCCAATATAAAAAGTTAATTGTCTTAAAACTTTAGGATATCTTTGAAGGATAAACCTGTTTTGTCATTGGTTTTACTTAATAGGCAGAAGCAAATCTTTTCTGTCAAGCTCCATAGCAATATTACTTCATACAGTCCCTTCTTCCACAGATCTCAAAGGTCTTGCTAATGTACTTAATCTCACAGCAGCACTTTGAAGCTGGGCAACTTGACCTCCAATTCATTGTAAGACAGAGGAAGTGTAGATTCAAAGAATCTTCAGTAAGCACTAAAAATATTTTAGGCAATGAAAAAACCACTGCAATCCTGAAAAGCCCTTCATTATGGCTACCAAATGCTTGAGAGCTTTATGCTCTGCTGGCACCAACATTTTGGATCATGGTACGCATAGAATCATAGAATCACAGAATGGTTTGGGTTGGAAGGGACCTTTAAAGATCATCTAGTTCCAACCCCCTGCCCTGGGCAGGGACACCTTCCACTAGACCAGGTTGCTCAAAGCCCCATCCAACCTGGCCTTGAACACTGCCAGGGATGGGGCAGCCACAACTTCTCTGGGCAACCTGTTCCAGTGTCTCACCGCCCTCACAGTGAAGAACTTCTTCCTCACATTTAATCTAAATCTACCCTCTTTCATTTTAAAGCCATTACCCCTTGTCCTGTATTCTCTAGATGCACCAATATAGAAGTCGAAATCTAGACAGACACTCCATTTTGAGAGGTCTGATAACCCATTTCCCACCTAAATTCTATTGCTGACCAACTGTATGCAGAATTGCAACAAAGGATCACCTAAAAAGGCAGAGGCCCCTGATTTAGTAGGCATTCTAAGACACACCTCACCCACCTCATTTCTGCAGAGAAATGGACAATCCCAGCCTCTTTCATTCAAAGGCCTGGCTTCAAGGAGGAGGTGGGTAGCATTCTATGCCTTTAGTATCATATCTGGGTAGATCAGTCACTTAGGAAATACTAAACCTGAATTTCATCCACTTCACTGAACGTAGAAGTTTAAATCTAGAACTCGCCCATTTGGGTAGTGTGCATTAGCCACCCAGGCACAGGATAAAAAGGAAGGGTCGGTTCACGGGAGACTGGGTAGATTGGGACATCCTTCATTACTTTTACTGAAACACTCATTTCTGCACATTAGCTCAGTGAAATTCACTATTTTGGGGAAAAAAAATGAGCAAGCTGAGGCCTGACTCTGTAGCCCAGTGATTAGGGCACTCGGCTGTGTCTAGGACACTACTGTACTTTCACTGCAAGGCATGTCTTTTCCTGCAGTTGTCAGGAAACTTCACTGGTGAGGTTAAAAATTTTAATTAGCTTGCTAGTCCATGGAGCATTAATGTACTCTTTTACTTTAGTTTATGTAATTACATTAATTAAAGCCACATTTATACTGGCCTAGCCACCTAACTGTCCAACTGAATTATGAAATGAGTAGGTACAGATATTATTCAGTGTAACAATGAACGTGGTTCATTTTCTTGTGGCAGTCAGAACTTAGATCACTTTTTGCTGGGAAATCGGGAGCTTCAGTTCTGTAGAGCAGTTAACGTATGCCCAATCTTTAACTTTTATTCAAGTTCATCTTCATTCACTAGATAGCTTTGGCATATGTTTAAAATTAAGGTCATATTAAAACCTCACTGCTTTAGAAGAAAGTTAAACGCATACGTAATACTGCTCTGAATACGAATACCTGATTTCTGCAGCTGTACCAGTACATTGTTATATTGGGTCTGGCTGAGATGGAGTTAATTCTCCCCACAGCAGCCCTCATAGTGCTGTGCTCTGTACTGGTAGCTAGAAAGCTGTGGATAACCCACGGGTGTTTTTGCCGCTGCTGAGCAGTGCTGGCACAGCATCAAGGCTGTCTCTCCAACATTCCCCCGCCACCAGCAGCCTGGGGGTGGGCAACATCTTGGGACAGCCAGGACAGCTGACCCCAACTCACCAAAGGGATGTTCCATACCACATGGCATCTGCTCAGCAATAAAAGCTAAGAGAAAGGGGAGCGAGGTAGGCATTCGTTATTATGTTTGTCGTCTGGAGCAACCACTACACGTACTGAAGCCCTGCTTCCAGGGGAGTGGCTGGACATCACCTGCTGATGGGAAGTAGAGAATAAATCTTTTGTTTTCCTTTGCTTCCACATGTGGCCTTTGCTTTTGCTGTATTAAACTGCCTTAATCTTGACCCATGAGGTTTTTTTCCCATCTTATTTCTCCCCCCCTGCCCGTCCTGCTGAGGAGGGGAGGAATAGAGCAGCTTGGTGGGCACCTGGCATCCAGCCGAGGTCAACCCATCACAATTGTTAAAGCCAGTATCTATTTCCTAGATCCATACTAATGTTAATCTACTGTAAGAAAAATGTCATGCAATGTTGAAAGTAATTACTTCGCGTTTACTTTTACACTTTTGCTTCTTTGCCATGCTAATTCAGACATCATTCATAAGTGTTGAAACCAATTTAAGCCCACAAGCCCACAAATAAAGATACTTGTGCAAGTGATAAATTTCCTCCATACTGACAAGGCAACATTTGCTATATGAATTACCATAATCATATGGTGTAATTATTAGGATAAATCAGAAAACCTGTGAATGAGTCTTAGTATTTTATTGAAATACTTAACTAAACACATTTTTGCCCTATTAATTTAATGTCTATGAAGTTAAGAATAAATACCTGGTTTCACTAAAGTCATATGAGAAGTAATAATGTGCTTCTGAAGTATGAGAAACTTGATCAAGTATATTTAACCTTAACAAATGATTCTCAAGATGTCTTCCTCTTTCAGTACTTAATTGTGTACTATAGAGAATATTCTACTCACCGAGAGCATTGAAAGAGATCTGTAGTTCAGAGAAGCTGCATAACCTGTGATTCACTAGAATACAAGTGACATATCCTCTACTTGAACTGAAAACAAGATCTAGAGCGAATCAGATATTTCTAATAGAAAGAAGTTAGAAGTGTTTAGCACTATAACAATGAACACCATATAAATCTCTTTGAAATAAGTAATGTAGAGGAAAAATGAGATAAAATCAATTTCCAGGATGGATGAAGATCATACTGTATCTGCTAGATAATACCACATAATACTGAAATAATTGAATGTATTGCATTTGCAGGATCTTTGTTTCTCCCAGATTATTCATGTTGCAGGAGTGCTTCACCCAAGAAGCTTGGCTTCTGTGCCAACCCGTGCTCACAACTGCGGGAGACAAAACCAAATTATGTATGTGTTTTGAAGAGCAATGGAAAATACAGACACTGAGCTAGTTCAGGAGCTATAAACATTCTTAATACTCTAGGATGGAGTGCAATATGCCTTGTGTTACACTACCTAGAAAAAACGGGTAGCTGGGGAATTCCGTTTGACTGACAGGACAATCCACACAGACGAGACAGGAGATGAAACAAAATTACAGAATGACGAAGTGGCCAAGTTTATCGAGCTAGACAATATCGTTAAAAGGAGTAAGACAGTGTCTCCAGTTGATTTCCCCAAACTTACACTGTCTCCTTGATTTTGTAATGAGATATGAAGGGAAGGGCAGGCTATATTATAAAGTCTTGGAAAGATTGTGTGGGATTTGCTTCTTTGTTTGGAAATGCTTACCTCTAACCAGGTCCTTTAATTTACAGTATTGAGAAAGATAGAAGAAAACCTACCTCATTTATGGAGATAGTTGTATCATACATACACACACATGCAGGAGCACTTAACTAGAGACTTCAAGTAAGCTTTCAGCAAGGGTTTTAATTCATGGTCCATAACTTCATACTGCAGGTATATTTAACTAATAGGGAAAATTGAGTTGACTTCATGAAGGTCTTGGGGGCTGTGATATTCAGATGGGCAGGAGAATGACATACAAGTACTTTTCTTCTTCTCATGAGCTGAAAGTAAATGACAAGGCAATTTTACTATTACTTAAATTAGAAATTATGCAGTCATAAAAATCACTAATTCTCTTCACTGAAAGGTTTAATATATTTTTATGCATTTTCCATGAAAACTGTTTTAGTGAAGGGAGTCCTGAATGGTTTCATGTAAGCTCTCATAGCACTGAGGCTGTCTGAATGGATGTCTTGAAAATTCAATGTCCTTCTAGTAATATAAGCTTGAATTATCACAGCTAAGCTCATTGTGAGTAGCTATGTGTTTATAGCTACTGGATCAGAACCAAAATGTTCACCATGCTGCAGGATGGAGCACAGGTTGGGCAGATAACAGGAGGTGACTTTATTACTAACTGTTCTCCGGAATAAAAAATTATGACTAACAATAGTGTTAGTCAAAACAAGCAGCTTGACATTCCTACCTATTAATTAGCAACTGATGAGCAATTCCAAGCAGCACGTATTTGCAAAGATTAGTACTGATAGTGACAGTTTATTTTGTTCTAATCAAGGGTCATGAGAGGTGGATACATTTGGCATCACCAAAATAATGTTACACTAGAAGCCCCACTAGTATGGACCTTATTCATCAGAGACCTATATACCGTTCTTTCTGGAGGGAACACCTTGCTGGCAAATTGGGATTTCTCAAATTTAAATTATAGATTTCCTATTAAATTTACAAGTAAAATAACTGGGAAAAAAATATGTTTGCCAATATACTTAGACCATTTTCTTTCTAAAATGGATCAAGGTTTTTATATTAAAAGCAGACATGGCAACCAATTTTAGACAGTAATCTTCTTCAGTAAGAACTGTCTTTTAAATCAACCATTTTTAACCATGTTAATAGCTATTTGGATTATGAATTGGGTAAATAATTGAGGGTCTTTGCTATCTGTCTCACATTAATGTGTTAACTGGAATCATCTCATGCGCAGTTTCTGCATGGTTAGATATCTGTGTACCATGAGCATGAGCGATTCTTTGCTCCTTTGTGTTTCTGCGTTGTTTAATGTATCAGTAATAGTAACACTGCAGTTCCTCCTGAGTTCTAAAACAATGATGCTCAGAAAGCAAACATTACTGCAGTAGCTAATCTTTTTTTCATGAGTAAGGTATCATGGGTGTGTACGAGGGCGATTCAGTTGTTCTGATTTCTTTTTTTACTAGTAAACTGAGTTTGCTGCTTGTGCAATTACTGACTATATCTTCACAAAGAAACTAAGTGGGGCCAGGCTCAAGCACTGTCCCATGATCATCTGTATCATTTAATTATTTGCACGTTACGCTGGTTTTGGCTGGGGTAGAGTTAATTTTCTTCATAGTAGCTAGTATGGGGTTATGTTTTGGATTTGTGCTGGAAGCAGTGCTGATAACCCAGGGATGTTTTCGTTCCTGCTGAGCAGTGCTCACACAGAGCCGAGGCCTTTTCTGCTTCTCCCCCCACCAGCGAGGGGGGCACGAGGAGTCGGGAGGGGACAGAGCCGGGACAGCTGCCCCCAGCTGCCCCAAGGGATATTCCAGCCCACAGGACGTCATGGGGGAAGACGAAGGAAGGGGGGACGCTGGGAGTGATGGCGTTTGTCTTCCCAAGTGACCGCTTTGCGTGATGGAGCCCTGCTGTCCTGGAGATGGCTGAACACCTGCCTGCCCGGGGGAAGGGGTGGATGGATTCCTGGTTTTGCTTTGCTTGAACACATGGCTTTTGCTTTCCCTGTTAAACTGTCTTTATCTCAACCCACAAGTTTTCTCACTTTTACCCTTCCGATTCTCTCCCCCATCCCTCTGTGAGGGAGGTGAGCGAGCAGCTGAGTGGGGCTGAGTTGCTGGCTGGGGTTAAACCACGAGACATGTTCACTAGAACAGACTTGGCCTGAGCCAGATAGCATACTCCCAAACAGTTTAGGGGCATGATCAGAGGGACAATGTGGGGGTCAGTAAAGGGTATGGATGAAGCCAGCCTGTTTGTTGGAAGAAAGAAGTCTAACCAGCTAGACTTGAGCTATGCTCCACCATTGGGTTTCAGGGTTAGGGAACATTATTTTGCTACTAGAGATGTGCTACTTGGTTAAAAAGGTCAGGACTGAGCTGTAGTAAGTCTAGGGTAAAATGCTAATATCTATTCTGACAAAAGTTAAAAGGAGAATAAGGGAGCAAAACTGTGACCATTGGAGAGGATTTCAGCAAAAAGTGCAGTGAGATCATTAATAGCCAATAGCAGTCAGAAAGGACTGCAGTTCTAAATCGTATTAATAGGGAGCATTTCCATTAGCTTTGTAATATTCAGCATGTCCTGAGGAGGGTCTAGAGACTCACTGCAAGCATGTTATATGTTGGGTTTTGGATGTTCAGATGCTAATTTTCAGATAGTGACTGACTGCAGAATATTTTGAGCTCATTGGTAAGTCAAGATCATAATCATCCTGTTAAAGTTACTCTTCATCAGATAATAGAAGCACTACTAAGTAAGTTACTTTTGCTTTCTAAAAGGAAAAGCTACTTTGAAAAGGTCAAGTAATTATCACCTACAAGTTGGTTATATCAGGTACTTTCTCTACAGGTATGCTTAAAATGTATTTTATATATTTCAGACATCCATACGCCACATAATTTCATGTATACTAATGTTGGTGAGTGTCATATATTCAGAATACAGTTTACCCCAATGTTTTTAGATGCCAGTTTCTGGATTTTTTTTTTCCTATGAGAAGCCTAGAATTGACAGGAGAATGTCTTTACTGTAAAGGATATACACTTTTCATTATTTACTTTGAATAAATATAAGGCCTCAAAGATATATCCAGCTTAATTTCTGTCACTTATTTAATATTCAGTCAAATATGGTGAATCCAGCTCTACTCAAGAGAAAAGAATAAGTTTTAGATTGAAAAGGAAGAATGAGAATGATTTTTGTCAGGCAGTCTACTATGTTTCAGTCACTCATGTTGTTAATGGTACCAATTCATCTCCTGTCAATTAGTTCTATAAATACACCAGTGCTCTCAAATTTTTGAGACTCCAGTTAGAATGGGAGATGCATTACTTCTGTCATGCGTACAATAAACTGTTTCAGAGAGATAGCTAATTTCTTGGCTTAAAGTTCAACACTAGAAAATTAGGAATGTCCTGTTAGTTTTGCTTTCACTGGCATGTGTGATATTTTTAGTTTCTATCAACAATTTTTTTCGTGGTTATTAAAATAAGAATTTATCAGTGCCAATGTCATGTGTCTGCATTTAGAAATTTGGTGCCAAAAAGAGTATATTCATTTAGTGCAACAGGAAAAGTCTTTCATAACCAAGACAACCAACTTTAACATGATTCATCGTTATTGGAGAAGGCAAATTTCTATGGGATTTTCTCATGTGACTGTGGTTAGGGTTCAGTGGGCATTCATATTATAAACCAAGGTCTGTGCAGGCTTATGCATCTCACCATTGTGACTTACAATGAGCCAAGACTGAGCTGGCAGATCACCTGCATGGGGGGACCCAAATAGAAAAATTCTGGAATCTCTCCAGACCAGGAATCAGTGTGAAATGCAATTAACACCCCACTCCCCGCCACAATGCCAGTTATAGAATACATTTTGCCTCAGCTGCATCTCTATGTGTAAAAGCTGATCAATGGTAAATCCACCTTCAGTGGTCCTCTTTAATGTCAACAGGGACAACCATTAATCATCAAGTCATCCATCACTAATGGCTGTCCATCATCGCAGCCTCAGGACTACTCTGGGAAGATAACACAGTTGTAGCCAGAGGGCCTTTCAGTCAAGAATGACAAGACATTTAAAGTGTCATCATTCATATTACAGTGATGAAGAAACTCTCTGGGAAGCGGGAGGAAGGGGGAAAGAAAAAGAGCTTTGTTCCATGTGTGCTTGTGTAACAGACCTGGAAACACACCAACTGTTTTCTAGGTAGGTCCCCGCTCTATCAGTACTCTCCTGTTGCTCTGTCCTTAAAGACCTGAGGTTTTAAACAGAAAGTGTTTAAAATTCCCTCGCTTGTCACTCAGATTCACAATGCATGGGCTGGTTTTGACAGGCGTTGGATACCCCAGAATTTGATCTGATGTTCCTACAGGTAAAGATTCAGACTTTTTGTCCACAGAAAAAAAAGCTTTCTTCATAAAACACTCAAAAGATTGTTGCAGAAAAGGGTCAATTCATGTCAGTTCTAAATTTTAAAACAAAAATTTGAGAGAAGTTCAGAGTAGCATATCTTGATCTCTCAAAATGAAGAGCTCATTTTTTCATGAGAAATAACATTTTAAAAAATATAACTTATTTTATGCTGAGAGTTAAAAGTTTAAATCAAAACACAATGCTTTCAAATTACTAAAGCAGTTCTTTTACTTTGACCTGAAATACATTTACCCTTCTGACTTGAGAAAACCACTAAGATTTTCACTTGAAGTTCTGTTTCAGGACTTTTCTCCCTCTTTTATCATGATAGTTTCCACCCAACTTTGCTCTTTGATCACGAGTTGGAAGTTTAAGCAGCAGTTGTGGAAAAACTTCACTCCTGAACATTCATGTGATGACAGTTTCTTGAACGTGAGTGGTGCTGTTGAGTAAGAGTAAATGAAAGATCTGTATAAATTAAATTTCAGCAACCATGAATCATATTAGTGTTTGTGCAACTCTCCACATTTTTGGCAATGGAATGCAAGTCTGTGTCTAATAACTCCAGTGAAGTCTTTAACCTTTCCTGATGAAACGCCACTCTGTCATGCTAAACGGAATAGTGGACAGTCATTAGATGAAAATAATGTGCAGTATGCTCTGGAATAAGATGATCAAATTAATTTTAATCTGTGACATCCTAATGGATTGAACCACTCTATGACCTGTCCTGAACATAGAATGGGTACTTCTACAAACTTAGACAATCAAACACCAGCATTTTCAAAATGCCAAGTGGGCAGTAAAGTAGTTGTCTAAATGAGTTCTCCTCTCCTTATTGAGCTTGATTTCTAATACAAGAAAGCATGATTTGCTCCTAAGTAATCCTGAGAATCGCTATTGCTTTTAATTTTTAATATTAGTGGCAGTTGATCTGAAAGCAGATCAGAGCCTCAAGGAAGCTTTTGACTGATTTTGATTGGATGTTGATCAAGGATCTGGTATGCTTTTTAACATCTGTCTTTCTGCACCTAGCTATATGCTGAAATGTGAAAGCCAGACACACTCCTAAAGCAGATACAGGTACATGAATGTTTCTTCTCTCCTACAGGAGGCCACATTTCTACACAAAAATATACATATATTGAGGTTTCTGAAAACAAGAAAAATAAGCAACTGAGTAGATAATGAGAAAGCTCTGCACCTTTTGAGGAGGAGAAAAGTATGTGGTGATCACCCTTATATAAGCAAACCTTTGAGTGAAAGATACTAATTATTACCTTGGAAAAGCTTACCTACATAAGTCATGTCCATTATGTTGATGATATGAAATTTTAAAAGCAGGGCACTCTCAAGGTTTGACATTTTCACAAATCCTTCTTTGTCACTCTTAAGGGGTTTTGCTATTTAACTCTTAGGAATTTCTTGCTTTTGCTTTGGTTTCAAACAGTGAATAATGGACTGAAAAAGTCTGTGTTAATCTGCTGACAAGTTGGAGCAGTGTTAGTTTCAGTCCAGAATGTTGCGACTGGGATGGAAGTTACATGGACTATTTTGTGGGTTTGAGGCTTGGGGACAGATCTGGAAGTGGAAGACTTATCCCCTGACATGACTGTATACTGACATAGTTCAAGCACCCTAGAAGCAATCAGTACAAAAATGTTGGCAACTGCTGGCATTCAGTGCAATCCGTTCAGGCAGCAGCGAGTGTTCCCAGCATACAGAAACCTTCTCAGTGTTCAGAAACAAACCAATCGGTGGCACACCATGCATGCAAACACACATCCACTATACAGAAGTAAAGAATAGGAATGAGATGAAAAATCCAGGTCTTTCCCTTCCATTTGAGTTCTTTGCCAAAAAGGCCAACAAATACAACCATTATTAGGTTGCTGTTAAAGAAACAGTGATCTAAAGGAAAGCATTGGTTGCTATCTAAGGGCAATACAAGGGTAAAAGTGTTTGTTTGATATGTATATAAAGGCTTGGTGCCTATTCCTTTTTTTCAAGAAGTGATGTCATAATAATTAGACCTCTGACAGAATGGGCATTGTCAGCAGAAACTGGAAAGGTTTTCATTGTTATGAAGAGGAAGATAATTCAAGAGACCATGACACTTTTGTGTAGAAGCTCGGCCAAGAAAATACTGTCATCTCTTCCAAAGCGCACAGCTCTTTGTCTTCCCACTCAAAAAGTAAAAGAAACCAAACAAGAGAGGAAAGACTGTTTTCCTCTCATCATACAATAAAAAATATTTTAAAAATACACTAGTAATGAAGTAGGATATTTTGAATTATGATGAAAATGAAGAGTGTTACTGTTGGAATGGAAATGGTCCTGTTAGGTCCACATTAACAATACTACTGTTTTAAGGGTGAATCTTTATGCTAACTTTTAACCAGGAAATAGAAATGCAATCTACTTTTCTGCTCATATTTCATTCTTTTGCATTACTAGTAAAAAGGGATACTACTCAAATAGCTGTGTGGGTAATGGCTATAGTATATCATTTTTCATCAAAGTAGGAAAATGAGCATGACTTTATAACAAGACCGATAGACGCAAGAGTTCTGTACTTTTCAGGTTTAGCACAGGAGTCAGGTGAACATCGGCAAGAGAATTTTGTCTGTAAGCAATCAAAAATTAAATCAATGTGACTTCTCCTGTTTAATTTTCTGCTTCTCAAATGACTCTCCTCTTTTCTGCCAGTGTACTTATGTATTAGACCTTACTTCTTTCTTTCTAAGGGGTAACATTAAAAATTAATTGTTGTCTGCAGGAATTAACAATACTGGCCTTCAAAATTAACATACTCTGCTAATTTTCTTAGTTTCCTCACATAATCTTTCTATAAGAGGCTAGGAGCTGTTCTAGCCAACTTCACAGAGCTGCTGAGATTTGAATGTGGTGTATCAGGCATTCCCTGTTTTATGCCATTTCCACATTATTCAGCTTCAGCTGTTACGGAGTTTGTCACATAGTCAGAACTGACCTTCTCAAGTCCTTTAGCCAGGGAGAGACACAGAGGGAGATATACCCCATTTTGAGACAGGTATGCACGGTAAGACAGATGACTCTCCTTCCGTTGACCAGAGCACATAAAAACAGTGGAGATGAATGTCTGCCAGTTATACAGTGAAAAGGAGAATGATGACTCCCTACCCTTTCTGCTAGACATGTAATGATGCATTTCACTGGCATTCAGGTGACTCCTCTCTATGCATCCCTACACTTCTCTATGCAGCACTGTCGTTTGTCCGCTCTCGGAAAGAGAGTAATACTGACAGACAAACTCTCTGTTCCTGCAAAGGAGAATATGGCTGGGTTTGCAGCTGACTCTGCAAAAACTGTCATTAGCAGGGAACAGATGAGAGTGATCTGAGGTTCTGAATTTTAGTCTTAGCACTGCCTGGCTAAAACGGCATTTTACATATAAGCATTTCATCTATATAGATTTCACTGCAATGAAAGGCCTTCTTTTCTCCCATTGTAGCCATGCCTCCATTTCCTGAAGGTGCTCTAAAATGTGTTGTCTTTCTAAAGTTCTTGCAAATAAGGATAACAGTACACTTCAGGCAGCTACTATTCAATGCCACTGTTGCCTTAAGTGGGAAAAAGTTGTCCCAGTACCAAGCAGGGATGTCTAATGGAAATTCCTGCTGATGCTGAAAAGGCGTGAAAGCTTTGAGTGCTTTTAGAGAATTACTGAATTGTCTTCCCTGAATTCTCTTTTCGTTAATCTGTTATGACATGGAAGAATTACAGAATAACTTAGACCAGGACAATCTTTGTTTCAGATACCAGGTAGTTAGTTTGCAATTGGAACACATATATGTTTTGAAGAAATAGATTTTTTTTCTTATTAAGGCAGAAAAAAATTAAGTAAAAGGCCTTTGCTGAAAAAAAAAAAAAAAAAGAAAGAATGCCTCTGGATGTCCTGGATTTGGCAGGGATAGAGTTAATTTTCGCAAGAAGCTGGGAGGGGGCACAGCCAGGACAGCTGACCCAAACTAGCCAAGGGGATATTCGATACCATATGACGTCATGCTCAGTATATAACCGGGGGAGCTGGCAGGGGGCAAGAGAGATCATAGCTCAGGAACGGGCTGAGTATCATGTTCCAGGTGGTGAACAATTGCATTGTGCATCAGTCACTTTATATATTCTTTTATTAGTATTTTTGTTATTATTGTTTCTTCTCTCCTTGTGTTGTCCTATTAAACTGTCCTTATCTCAACCCACGAATTTTTACCTTTTTCTTCTGATTCTCCTCCCCATCCCACCCAGGGGAGGGAAGGAGTGAGCGAGTGGCCATGTGGGGCTTAGTTGCTGGCTGGGCTTAAACCACGACACTGGACTAAACTAAACAACGAAAACATCAAATGAAGAGGAATGCGACTGCCAAAGTAATGAACAGCTGAGAAGGTGGGCTACCATGGAAAATGTCTTTCAACCCGAATAATCCTAACCAGTGAACAATAAACAAGAGACATTTAAAGTTGTCTCTCAGTCATTTGTTATTTTCACAGACAAGAAATGAGGTCTGGATCAGGTTCACCTACTTTAAGAGAAGATCCTGAAGCTAGGAAATTTTACAATGTTTCATATAGTCTGTTGTTGAACGGGGGATATCACATTAATCTCAAACCTTGGGAGAAATCGTGCTTACTTAAAAACAAGCAGATTGACTTCATGAAACAAGAATGAGGTTGTGAAGATTTTTGGTGAACATTTGAAGTTTCAAAAATTTACACACTCATCTTAGCGGAAATGTGAAAATCAACTGCAAAAGCTAAAGGCTGAATCAGAAACAAAAATTCTAGTTACTTTAAAATGTGATTTCTTTCATGAAGCTTCCATATGTCCCAAGTCCTTTTTGCAAAGAACAAAAAAGAGCTGGATCTAATCAATTTTTTTAATTAAGAATGTACCCACATGCTGTCAGATTTATTTCACCTAACAAGGTAAAAGAGTTGTTGGTGATCCTAATGAGCAGGTCTCTTCCCAGCTCACATCTGGACTGAGACAGGGTCAAAAGTGTCATCGAATTTCCACGTCACCAAAGCCCTTGAAGCCAGCGGCTAAACATTTCCAGTTGACTTTAAGTCTCTTTTAATATTCACCTAATATTAGGCTTGCATACTATATTAGAGCAGAACGGAAAAGCTCTATTAGTTTGTGTTGCTTTAGCATAATACTAAGGGATGTGTGTTGAAACCTGACTGAAGGTATCTTCTTCAGCAGTCTGGGCACAGGAAGGCTAAAGGAACAGGTTTGGAGCTGATTACAGACACAACCTGGTTATTGTAGGATTTGGAAGTAAGTAGCCCAGCAGTGGGCTGCCACCTTTAAAACAAAATGTAAATATGATTACTTCAGGCATAGAGTTAATATACCTGAAAATGAAGGTAAAATGCCTGTATACAACCAGGTCGATGAAATAACATCACTTGATTCATTTCAGAATGCTTTATTCATGTTCTGCTAATAGTACCATGAAAGAAATGTGTAGAAACACGAGATAGGTTGTAATGCGTACCTCAGCTGTGAATGAACCCTGGCAAAGTTTGGGTTTAAATCTGAATTTTGGAATATCATCTGCAGGAAACTTCAAGAGCTCAGAAAAAAGTGCAGATGAAGGTTCTGCAGAGTAGCGGCACTTAAAATTCACTTAACTTTCAAGTTTTAGAGAAATTATTTATACAAAAAATGGGGAATACTACTACACACTGAAAATCATTCAGTGGAGCTGGAATGGGCGTCATTAGGGCACCTCCTGTAAATAGCTAAAATACTCTACATTGATCTATCATTCAATTGTTCTTATGCATGTCCCGATAAGTGATATGCCTTAACCATCACTGAAGATGTTTTGTTATCTAAATAGTAATACACCGATCACTAGAAATGCTGCACAAATGGTTTACCCTTATTTATGGCCAATTTTCTTCTCTGCTCCTGAGCAGCAGTGGTTGAAAATGGCTGGAGAATGAATGAAAAAGGATTTTCCCACTCTGCCTCCAGCATCAGCTGCCGCAGAATTTAGTCTGGACATCATTTCTGCCTTGGAGAAAACCAAAAGGATGGGCTCTGTCATTTGTATTATTCTCTGAAAAATTCTAGCTGGGCACAACCCAGGATTCTCTCTTTTCAATTCAAAACAGAAAGCGTTCCTAAACAAAAACTTCTTTTGCAGCTTGACCATACCTTTCCATAAAAAGTCAGGGGAAGAGGTAGAACAATCTGATCTGTTCTTAGCTTATAAATTAGATCATTCTGTCTTTCAGTACCCATAAATGAGTTATATTTTCTTCTTTTTTTTCAACTGTTGGAGTAGGTGTTCAGTCTTACAAGTGCACTTGGCGCCTTCAAATCTTTTACTTAGGCACTGTTTCCACAGTCATTAAAACTGAAACCAGGCCTTGTCCCCACCTGACCTGAATCAGGTCTAGCACAGCACTGCGGTTTTGCCTAGTTGTCCTCAAGCCACAGTGAGGAATCATAATGTCACGCTCACATGGCACCGGGGTTTGCTACCTGCCTGGGATAGATAGATCTGCTTAGGGCTGACCAAACCTCAAGTTAGGATGGTATGGACAGATGTCCCTGATCTGACGGGAAGCCTGCCAAAATGTTAGCATATTTTATTGCATTTGAACTGTCACAGTAAGATGACGGATCAATACTTCAGCTCAGCTTTTTTGATCTAGTGCCAGGAGCTCTAAAGTCAGATTTAATGTATTGCCAAACCACAGCCTCAGGGTGAGGTTCATGCCTCTGTCAAGGCCAGTAAAAGGTCTGCAAAACATTTTAAGTCTTACTCACCACCTCCAAATAGATCTTAAATGACACTTCACTGTTTGGTAAGTCTTGTGTTAGTCCTTGGTACAGAGGGAAATTTGCCTCCCTGAATGTCCAGGACACATCCTAGGAGGAAGGACAGTACTGTAAACTGATCAACACAATGCTTGCTGGATCAACACGTGCTGGATACAGGCAGGACTATGCTGCAAGGCAGAACACCTATCCACCCACAGTAACACGTGGCTTTTGTTCAGCACCATGAATACTGTACTTCCAACCAACCACACCACTGGCACACCAGGAATGAGTCAAAGCAGGAAAATGAAGAGTTTCCATTATTTTTGTGGTTTGTGTATTTTTATTTCAGGTTTTCGGCGATACGCAGTCACCACGGGGTCTGGTCAAAATACCCCATTTGCCTTGACCTTGCAGCACAGCAATTCACTGTGAACCTTGTCCCTCGTCACCCTAATCTAAACAGGGCTGGATGTTTTAGGCCCTATTATGGTCTCACAGCAAGAAGTGACTTCACCAAAGGCATCAGCGTGGAGACTGTATCGCATTCCTAAAAAGAT
Organism: Harpia harpyja; assembly: GCF_026419915.1. Taxonomy (NCBI): domain Eukaryota; kingdom Metazoa; phylum Chordata; class Aves; order Accipitriformes; family Accipitridae; genus Harpia; species Harpia harpyja. The sequence continues at coordinate 6,227,785 of NC_068962.1, forward strand.
TTCATCCTGGGCAGACATGACATTGGGACAAGAAAAGAGAGAAGAACATTAGAAAAGAAGGGGTTTACTTGTAGGTTCAGCGATTACAGATTTTGTTGGGACATAAATTTTCAGGTGATTTTTCTTCTGGTATCTGCTGCATAGAATCAGGAAAGTGATCTCGTTAATTGTCAATAACTTCAGCAAGTAAAGGTTTGTCATGTTCTGGTAATTACATTTCAAGAGTAAAATAGTAAAGCTATACAAAACCATCATCTATTCAACTGTCAGTGCATATCTGTGTTTTTTGTAATACACAAGTCACCTTCTAAAGGATTTTTTTTTTTACCTTTGAAAGTAGAAGTGGTTCTGCGAATGTTAGAAATAGCTCTTAGAACAATACTTTTTAATTTTGAATATCACTTACTCCTTTTGCTTCTCCGTTCCTTTATTCCTTTTCATGAGGCCACAACAGCTTGAAGAGAGTTATTTTAACCAAGTTGTAGGTGCCCGGTGCTTTATTCCCACAGTTTATGGAGGAACTCTTAGTCCCTTTAAAATCAGGAGGAATTATTCCAACAAGGTCTGCATGCCTAAAATTTCGCCTCTTGAGAAGACTTGAGTCAAGCAGCTGTAGCAATGGGAGGGCCATGCTTTGAACCTGAATCTTACCAGACACACCAGCACTGCAGAACACTCAGTTTATCCTGTTTGTGAAAAAGAAAACAGATGGTAAATGAGGCAGATGTAAGGAAGTATGCAGAATTAGGAAAAACAAGTCATATGAAAGAGGACAACAGAAGAAAAAGGCATGTGGGCAGTAAGAGAAACACTGCAGACTTTAAGGATAAGATTTTAAGAGAATTCAGTAAAGGATTTCCCAGAGATGGAGAGCTGTCACACATGAGATGTGATAAGCAGTCCAGACACATGGCGAGTCACCAGTGATCAGAAGTGGGGCAGGAGACCCTGGGTGACCTGCAGGCACCCATGATATCCTGTGGCTGCAGGAGCTGATAGTAAATTACTACCTCCTAATGTTGTTTATTTGCCTATGTTAAAAATGAAATAAGTGAGCAATTTTAAGGACTGCTTAAAATAGCAATGTCAGCTCTTATGTCCGATTAAAAAATGTACTTACTGTTACCAATAATACCTACAATTACTGGAAGCTGAGATTACTAAAAAAAGTAGATCCTGTCATGTTTGGTTTGTTTGGCATGTTATGCATCACTAGTTTCATTGTTTTCCCCTTTCTAGTTAAAAAGTCTGTTTCCCTTTTTTGAGATAGATAAAACAAGGAGAATGAAAAGTTATTGTCTTAATGTTTTGTTTTGCTTTTAGATAACATTGCTAGAAGGACTTAAAACAACCTGAAACTATTTAAGGAGCTGCATAAAATCTTGTTCAATTGATCATGTTCCTGGAAATAAGTGTGAATTCCCCAAGAAAGGGCATCCTATTTCATTCCTGTGGTGGACTTGATGTATTTCTGTCATAAGGGAAAAGAAGAATTGTGTTAATTTTTTTTCTGACTTTTTAATGAAGAACTCAGCTTTTCTGATAATGCTTTGTATTGGTATCTACATATATAAATTAACACTGTCTTACATGTGACATTCTGTCTTTGTTTAACAACAATTCATATTTAAAAAAAAAAAAGGATTTTTTTATTCCAACGTGAAGCATATGCCTACATTTCTGTGTGCACACTAATGAAAACTTCTGCTATATGACAAGGAAAAAGAAAATATTAAACGTCATGGTCATCAAAATGTCATCAGGCTAACATGAACTTTAGATGAAGTCTGAGCACCCAAACTGAATTATTTCATGATACGTGCATGAGGGGAATAAATAATCATTTAATTTCAAATAACAGCAATTTAAACAGTGACAAATAAGCCAATCACAAAAGGCGATACTTTAAAAAAACATTTCAATTTGGGGAATGAATAGTAACCAATTCATTTGGAATTCCAGACAATCTGGAGCCTGGGCCAACTCTAGCTGAAGTTGGGCAGGATTGGATCTGGATGTGAACCCTCAAAACAGTAAGATATCAAGTAATGGCATTAGAAATGTCCAATAGTTAAAGACAAAATGGCAGTCAAAGCAAACCATGAACATTTTACTGGGTGACTGGAACCACTTTTCTCCTCAGGAGGCAGGAGATGAACTGGAGTTTTGCTGTTTTCTTGCATGTGGACAAGACTTTATTTGTGGCCCCTTTCATTAGTCTAATATTTGACTGCTACAGCCTCATTGCCATCATTATGGCTGAACAAGTGGAAAACTGGAGTCATGTAGTGGCTAAGCAAACCTTTAAATTTTCTCCTCCCACTGCAGGGATGTCTTTGCTGTTGTTTTCTCTCATTTTCCAAAACAACTAAAAGTAGGACAGCATTTTGAGAAGACTCTTCTAACCACTGTACTGTGAAATCTGTGAGTGCATTTGTTTGTACATGCCAAATCCCAGATAAGCATGTGCAAAGATGCAAGTGCATCTTAAACTACCAGTCTGGTTTTCCATGTGAAAGTTTCCAATGTGAAGTTTTGTGAAATTCAGCCAGCCAACAAGATCTGAGATAATTAGAAAGGCTGCATTTGATCACGGTCAACAAAACTTGAAACACATTGTTGTATTAGGCTGAGATGTGTCTGAACTTGGTTTTCTCATCTATGCTCATTACCTTTTACAGTATCACTGTTCAAAATACATTATGCTTCCTAGGTAAGGAGCTGAATTCACACTTTCTTTACATATAATTTGCTATAAAAGTGCTGAAGAGAAAAGAAGACAACAAATTAAAATTTTCCCTCAATCTTGTGAAGCTGAATTTTGTACCTATTTGACAACTCAAGGACTTTTTACTCCGGCAAGTTCTGTACAGGAGTTTTGGGCAACTCTCTTCTCATCTTTTCTGAGAGAAATGCAGATTTGAGTCTGGCATTTTAATGGGTTGTTCTTGATTCCTTTTTGAGCCACCTGATCTGTGGGCTCTGTGCAGCAGCTATGAAAATCTCTTCCCTAGACAAGCAGCACTGACTGAATTGAGGATGGCAACTGTGAAATAGTGTGTCGTTGTTTGTGAACCATGAAGAAACACGTGAGTGTGGACCATAGACAGGACACTGGACTACACCAAGGCCCTCTGGAGAAAGAGCTTTGCAGTAGTAGGTCAGCACTGCAACAAATACAGTAAGTCTTCTTCTGACAGCAGTCTGCATCTGATCCTCTCCACGGGCTCCAGACAGATTGACCCAAAAGTCCCCTGTGCAGTCACCATGTATTAAGCCCCCACCATTTTTATCTTCAGAGATGATGTGGCGATCCCCAGATCCACAGAACAGTGACTGACTCCTTAAATTAGTTTCACCTGCTTAAGGATAGGATTTGTTGTTTAGTATTCTTGGTCACCGTTATAAAATATTTCACAGATAGTGGAAGGTCCGATAACACAGCAGAAGAAGCTGCTCCCAGAAAAATGAATATATTCAGTTACATTTATCTTCACCATCTCTATTGACTGATGAATGAGGTTTCTCAGCATCTCTGTAGTTCAGTTTTCTGACTGCAGTCACTGCAAGGTGCTGCCTTCCCTGCTTTTCTGCTGAAGTGACCAAGACATGTGCACCACAGCTTATTGCCAGGTGACCTAAGGCTCCGACTACATTTTGGGGTAGGTCTGTTTTGCCGTACTTCTCCCATAGTCCAGATGTCTCTGCTCATCCAGCCCAGATAGCACTACTGCTTTCTTTCCTCCATCCTCTGCCTTTTTTCAGAGGAAACCAGTCTGTGCTAGTGGAACCAGTCTGTGCTAGTGGATAGTGCACACGCAGGTTTTACCTTCACAGGAAATCAGTATTCGGCTGGGGTATGTGCTGGTCAGGGCGGTGGGGACCACTGTACAGCACACCTGCACCACAGCGTTACTGCCAGAGACATCTATTCTGGTTCCCATAATTATAAACACATTAGTCGCCTTCATCAAGAGACCAAGTAATGGCTGCATCATCTGATATTCTGAGAGCAGCATCTCACTTTTCATGTTCTGCTAGTGTACGTTTCCTACAGAAGCATTAGAGATAACTATCATTAATAAACCCACCTCTTCAATTTGTGTCCCAATGCTCCCTAAGTAAGACGTAGGACAGTGATGCAAATATGTGAAGAAGAGCTCACTTAAGCTGACTAAAATCACTGGAGATATCAGCCCTTACAGGCAAACACAGTCCTTGTCAGTTTGCATCAGTTTCTGATCTAAGAACACCAGAAATAACACCGCTACGTTCTTCCGACAGTCTCAGCAAGCTGAGTTTTCAGCAGCCCATATATGCCTTGCCATGAGTTTGGACACAGATGAGCAAACTTATTTGTCCTTCCCCTTGCCGATGTCACACACAGTCAGGCCCTTTGACAACGCACTTGTCATAAGCAATTCAACTTAGGCTGCACATACCAAGGTCTGCCACTCAGGGTTATGTGTTGCCTTTAGCTTCTTCATTTGTCTAGCGCAAACTGCAGGTGTATTCACCAATTTTTATGTTGACATTTTCACCCCTACACAGGCAAGAAAGGATTGATCCAGGTGTAACCCTAGCACAGCACAGACGGGAGTCCCTGGTCACCGATGATCTACCGGGGAAATGCGGTTGCAGCTGCACAGAGGAGCCTTAAACCTGCGTGTGCTGACGGCTGCGTGCGCGGGCGATCAGTGCAAGCTCGGGAATAAAACCTGAGTCTACAAAAGCTACGGGAGCAAAAGCAGACAGGGAAAACACATATTCAGAGTGTCTTCTAGGTCTTCTTTCTGGCAGACCACCAGTGGTGCTCTGATAGGGGCTAAACCTGGCTTTGGGCTGAAAGAAGCTCAGACAGCAAAGTTGTCACTACTCTACTCCAGTTTAGCTGGGAAAGGGAGGTGTAATTTAGAGAAGTTTATGCCAGTCTTCTTGTACTTTGCCTACCTTTTAGTAGGCCTGCTATCTCCTAGCCTTTTAATGAAATGTAAATTAAAACGTCTACCTCTGGAGTAGCATGTTCTTCTCTCTGCTCTTCATCTACACAAAAATTGTTAATGCTGACTTCAGTTTTTGACAGCAACAGAGATACATTTCAGTAATCAGGGCTAAGGTATTTCCCTGAGCAAGTAAGCATTGATGTAACTCCTTGTAATGGGCCAACACCAGCTATGCCAGGGCACTGCCTTGCCCAGCACTTGTGTCTGCACTGCATGTCCCTTCGAATTCCCTGCTTTTCTCCCCAGCATCTCTTTACTGACATTTGGTACTTTCTCTCAGCTTCCCCAGCTGAATTCTCACAGGAAAACAGCCACAAATATAAATCTCACTGTGAAATAGCTATTCTATAAATAGCCTGAGGATTATCTTTTGTGAAATTCTATTCTATAAACTGAAAGATAAGGCTTTCTCGACAAACATAACTCAATGGTTACTAGCTAGCTAAGGATTCGGTGGTTAGCAGGTCAGAACTACTAATTGTCATTGATTATCATTAGTGATGTTACTTCTTATTCAGTCAGAACACAAACTAGAGATATACACATATTTTTCTTTGTCATATATTCAGGGAACTGCAAGAGGATTAATTGAGGCTTATGAAGGGAACTGTGAAAATTTTGAGGGTTTTATACTTTTTAAAGCTCCAAGGAAATGCAATACAAAAGGAAATGTATGGCAGTCTGAATTACCAACAGATGCAAGTTCTGAATGAGCTGTATTAGAACAAAACAAAATTTCTTCATAGAATTGAACCTTCCTCAGCTGACACTCTGCAATGGCGTCTTCATTACCTGACATTCTTTCTCCTTACTCTGTTGATCAGGCTGCCCCTACTACCACCACAGTAATTCTGTGAATAATGACAGATCCCATATTTAACCCAGCTTCTCAAATTGTTGTTTAAGGGAGAGTGACTGAGCCTTTCCACCATGGAAATAGAATAAAACTAAATTGCTCATTATTGGTCTTTGCAGTCCTATTAATGGAACTACAGTGAAGGTACTCTGTGGCATTAAGAAATGCTCCAAGAAATTATTTTGAAAAGAAGATTAAATGTATCTGGCAGGTAATGCATTCATGGGAGCACTGCAGGCTATGCTGTTATCGAGATTTTCTAGTCCGTATCTTGACTGTTTGATTTTGCTCATCAGCCTTGCTCCATCCCTTCTAACAGCGCCCTAGCACTGTGGATTCTGCTCCCAAAAGTGAAGAAGGAATGGGTTACTGGCATCTGGGAAAATCAGGATGGATTGCCGCAGAGTCTTTAAACATGAGAAAATAAGAAACACCGTTCCAGCTACATCAATGATCCAAGTAGCCCAGTACTCTCTCATCAACCCAGATACCTGCTACTGGGTTGGTGACTATAAGCAGATAGAGACAGAGCTTGTGTGTGTCTTGTCTCAGCAGATGGAATGAAGAGCAGAAAGAGAAATAACAGAGGGTTTGTTTCCTGTACTAATGTCTTTAACAGAATCGATACCAGGTATCCTTGGGGAGCCCACACGCATGGAAGGGGCTGACAGCTTCCCTTCCAGGATCTGATGTAAAGTATTTAAGAAAAGGTGATTGAAAAATCATGCTTTAGTGCAAGACAAAAAATTAAAATGCATTCCCTCCTAAAGGGTCCTTGCAGCTTGGTTATCTACAAGCAGATATTCTTTTTTAATGAATTAGATGAGTTCCAGAATTGAATTACTAGCAGTGATCTGTTTTTTTCCTCATCATATCAATGGGATAAAGGAGGAGAAACCTTCCTCTTTCCATTTGAGACAGTTGTAACATTTTCATAGGCTTAAATGGACGGACAGCTGGACTTCCGATCTAGCTGGTCTTTCTCAGATCTCAGTCACAATTGACAATAAGCAAAGGTTATCTCCTTTGAATTACTGCACTGTACTTGCAAGAAAAAACAAAAAAAAGTATGATTATACTATTTCTTTACACTGCAAGAATGTTGTGAGTAGATCCTACTTACTTCTTTCTATGTAATGTCTTCCCACAAGCAGTATGTGTGGTGCCCCAGGAGCCAGAGCCGCACAGACTCACGGGCGCAGACCCGAGCAGAAGCCATTGCTCCAGCACAGCACGCAGAGCTCGACAGCACCCTGAGACCAGACAGGCATTTCCAGCGTGGGCAGTCCCCGCGGACGGCACGAGCCCCAGACGTCCACCCCAGCTTCACAGTACGGATGTGATGTTGCTGTCAGTGAGTTACAGGGGTGGGGGCAAGCCCTTCCCTTCACTATTTTTAAGGTCTATAAACTAAAGAGCCCTGAAGATTTGTCTCCCTGATTCAGTTTAATTGGCAAAATCCCGTTGTATAGACATGCATTTCAATTTCAAATACACAGAAAATATATTTTTGTTTTCATCATGCATATGGTAAGCATAATACATCACTATTCAAGATACTTGTACTAAGAAAGCATACTTTAGAAAAGCCATGTTGTTACCAGTTGGAGGTACAGCAGTACACATTTGATGATGCTTCTGACTACTGAAAATATTTCAACTCTATTTGATATTAATTGGATGTAGTTTTCATTGTCTGAACTCAGTTCTTTATTTACTTGGAAGAAGATAGATTAGATTCTAATTGTGTGTCCTTTTTACAGGAAAAATGCCTAAATACTTTTGTACTTTGGGGAAAACAAAAAAAAAAAAAGAAAAAGAAAAAAAAATCACAGCCAGTATTCCTTCTCCGCTTGGTTCCTAAATGCAAAATAGTCCATGAGGACATTTGAAAAAGCAGCAGCACCTGATGTGATGGGTTGCAAGCCATCCATGTATCCTGAGGCCAGGAGCTGCCTTGCTGAATGTGCTAGTAATTGTATAGATTCCAGATGCCTTTTTCGGGTCACGCATAGGAGTAATTGGGGTAGTCATAATGTTCTCAGGTTGTGCTGGGATTCATTTAGAAAATACCACATAGCAAACCACTCAAAAACTAGCATGGCTCAGTGTCTGGGAGGTGTCATTCTACCCTTAACAGCTTTTGTTCTCTAGACTGAACCTGAGCAATGTGATGTGGCAGCTGATTAATTTCATTTAAAAATACAGTCATGTTAAGAAAATCTGTTCAAATACGCAGTGTATGAAGGTTGATTAATTCAAGATGTTTGAATTTAGGCACTCAGTTAGATGTAGTAGCCCTGTAATTAGGATCATACAGGGTCTAATTTATCTTTGATTAAGTATGTACTCAATTAAAAAATCCCATGAATATGCACATTGAAAAAAATCCACACACTTTTTTTTGTATCCAGATATTTTAAACTACTTACTTAAAGTATCTAACTTAATTATTGTGTAACTCTAATACATTTTTTCTTGCATATTCCTTGTAAAACATGAAAAAAATATGGCACAGAAATATGGTATCAGGAAAGTTTTGTGTAAAAATATCAAATGATCATATTTCCTAACCACCAGGCATATGTTTAAATCATAGCAGATCCTGATCAAAGTAGCACTATTGGTAATTAGAGGATATTCCAGTTGATCTAACCATGATTTTTTTTTTTCCAAATATGACTGGCAGGGTGTGTCATATTACTGGTGTATTTAGAATTATAGTTTGCCTCACCCCATGCTCCTTGGTGGCTCAAGCCAGGCCATCCATGCAGACTAACTGCCCAGAAATTTGGAGAACCTGAGTTTGGAGGTCAGGCAAAAAAATGCAGAGGCTGACCAACTAATACATTCAATGCTGTTTGTCCTTACAAATCATTTCAGGAATTAATGCATCATTGCAAGGGAGATGTGGATCGATGCAATGTGTTGGACACATTTTCCAAAAACCCATTAGAGAAAAATCCATCTCTGAACCAGGCAAAAATTATTGCAGTACTGTAACAGTGTGTGAAGATGGCCTCCGGAGCCTAATTGGTTGATTTTACTGAAGCTTGATTTTACCACAAAATTCACAGTGCAGAATCGTAAAGCTCAGATTTGGGGATCCATGTGGCAAAGCCAGTCTTTTGGACACTGTATCTGAGACAAATCAGCAGTGAAAACAAAATATTCCACAGACAGTACAATAGCGTGACAGCCTTATAGAATAAGATCCACCTACTGCACTCGCATCTAATTAGGGTAGTACAAAGATTTCTCATTTTCTTTTATAGAACAGTAATAAGTGAGCTCAGTGACTTGTTACTGTACCACATCTCAGCCACTTATTAAACCTGTCCTTTTCTGTATCACATCTACATTTCTTGCCTTTATGGAAGATATTTGTCTTCCATAATTTAGTGCTGGAGTCGTGACAAATTAAGGACATAGACAAGACAAGATACATAAATACAGTCATAGCTTCTGCTATACTAACTTGGAAAATTAGGCTTTCAGGAACAGAAGCCCTTCCTCAGGTTCTCTTTGCACAAACGTTTGTCTGATTTTCCAGCTTCTATCTTTATCTCTATGCATATCTTTATACATGGTGATTTCTGCTTAAAACATCAGGATGTTATTCCTTCTCTTTGTGGTTAGAGAGTTCAATATATTTAGCGTGCTCCATCATTTTACAGATTAAAAAAGCAACCATGTAACTGTAATCTGCAGTTTGGGTTTATCTTCTGTTTCAACATCACTGCTGGAGAAGTAGCAGAACAAAGTTTCGAATCATTGTATGAATCAAGAAGAGAGAAAGAAATATTGTAAAATGCATTTCTACCATTTCACTTTGCTGGTGGAAAATGACCCTCTTCACTACAAGGGATAAGAATGATGCCTTTGTTTGGACAGCCATTACAGTTAACCCTGTCACTTGGGACATCCTAAAACTACCAGCATATAGGAATGAGTTTTGCGCGGTCTTCTAAAAGTGAATACTTAAAAAAAAAAGACAAAAAAACCCGAACACCCCCCCAAACCTTAAAAAAAAATATGGACTGTGGTTTGAAAAAAATATCCATAATGTAAAATAAAGAACTGAAATTCAACTGACTTTTGGAGAGAAAAAAGGTAAAAATGTGTAACAGGGTCAGTACTTCAAAGATCCTCAGAGAATACTTATTTTCAGGTGATTCTTACAAATTTTAAGCCCAAACCAAGCAGTGGTGAAGCACAAGAAGAGCCCCTAAATTGAGAGAGATACATATAAAATAAAAAAAAAAAAGAAAAAGAAAAAACCCTAAACTACCCACAACAGAAAGGTTTTAAAACACTAAGAACTGACTGCAGTTCAGTAGAGACGAGAAAACCCTCAGGTTTAAATAAGGAACTGAAACCCCAGGGCAGGATTCCACTTTAAAAGACAACACTTTAGTGAATAATTTGCATGAACTATTCCTAAAGGGTCTACAAAAGTAACTAAAAACATAGCCCTGTTCGATTTGTTTCAAAAAAGCTGCTTATCTGCTGAAAAATTCATAGCAGTCCATGCATCATAAAATCTTAACACCAACTGCTGCAAAGGCAGAATATTTTTGGGTTGGTTCCTTAAGTACTTGGCTGAGAAAGACCTCAGCAAAACCCTGAACCCCAGTTGGAGGAATAGACTTGTTGCCTCAAGCCTTCAAAAGACTGATTAACAAATAAGGCAGCCGTGATAGCCTAAGGAAAAAAAAAAAAAAAAAACTAAAACATAAGTGTGGTATGTTTGCTATTCAAGGACTGTTTAGATGATGTGTACTCAAGGTAAAGCTTATCTAGTTGCAGACTGCTTACCATAGAGGATGCTTAAGGAGTGTTTGGATAATAGTCAAGGCACCAGGTAACGGACATTTCAGAGTCACAGACTTGCTAATCAAGGACGTACATCCTCCTTTGGCACTGAGAAACCAGGGGTTGGCAAAAGAAACAAAACCCCTGGTGTCCTCAGAGGACACATGCCCACAGAAGGACAAAAGGAGGAGAGGTCCCTTTCCCCAAAGGACCCCCGAAGACCACCAGAGACCCCCGCCCAGGCGTAGAAGACTCTAGGATGATTGCTCAACGTCATGAATATGCAATAGTTAGGTGGAACATATATATTAGATAGGTGTGGTGTTTTAACTGTGCTGTATAAGTCTGGACTGAAAACCTCAGTAGGTGTGCTCGACTTGTGGAAATCTTCCACCTTGCACAAAATAAAGCAAAGTATCCTCTCTAAACATACTTTGTGTGTTTCGGGAGTTACTTTCTGATCAAGTAACAGACTGGTAGATTTTGAGATTTTGTTTCCTCGCTCTTTTTTTTTTTCTTCTTAAATGCTGCTCTTTTGTATATATGCTTTCCAGTGTGTAAGCCAGAATGTATCCCTTTGCTTGATAAGGATAAAACTTGCTGTTCACATTTGAAGCTTGCCTAGTATTCAAAGTGAACTCAGTGAATTTGATAAATTGGAATCGCCTTTTCCTTCTCTCTAGAGGAATAAAATCCAAATAAGCACCAGCTACCCAAAACAATTTCAAGATTCCAGAGAGCTGTGATGATTTGACTCAGTCCAAGGACTAGTTACATCAACATCAAGTAAAGGAAAAAATTTTCCTGTTGGGGTATGCACTGATGCTACTTGTGTTGTCCCAAAAGTGGGGTCATTTACCCAGTGTGTGAGACACCGATATACACACAGACCAGAGGTATTTTATTCCAATTCATGTTTGCACAAAGATGGGGGCTTGGTGGTAATCCACAAAGCTAGCACCCCCCCATACCTAAACAGGCAAACAATTTATGCGGTTTAGTTTTACATAGTTGGTTTCCAAAGTCCTTCCCCAAAACTATTATCAGTAGTTGCTTATCTACCAGAGTTTCTATTGGGCTAAAGTTTTCTGTGCTTGAAATCAAAGGTACAGTATTCTTTTATTCTACAGCGCATGCTCAAGGCCTGGGAGGAGGGGGTTAAGTCTTTTTGGTCTTGAATTGAGTCGGTGGTCGTGATGTCTCCCTCCCACCTTTATCTTTCCTCCAGTAACCACAGATCTTTGCTGACCTCAAGCCTATTAGCAATTATTCAACTTTTGGTGCCTCCTGGGGTAGGATGTTCCCTTCTTCTTTATGGGCACCGTTGTTAGCAAGGCACACATCATTTATACAGAGGGTATCCTGTTTCACAAGACCTTTATGGCCTTTTTATGGTGGCTTAAGTACATCACTTGGAGTAGGGGCATGCAGTGGAAAAGGAAGGGCTATAAACTAAGCCCGCTGAAAATTTGTTGGCAGCTGTAAAGGAAAACTGGACAATTGCTTTATGACAATATCCAGGGCTTGACATGTCTCCTAATCAGGTTCCTTATACTCTTCTGCTGTGTTTCTTTTCTTTTTTTTTCCTCCGGTAAACAAGTTTTACATCCAGTTTACTGATGAAGATGACCTCTACTTCTTGGCAACACAGAGTTTGCAAGATAAACAGCCATTAATACCAATAATCAGAAACATTTGTGTTTCCTATTTCACAGTTAAGTTTTCTCTGGCTTCAGTTGTTCCTAAACCTGCATCCTGCCCCCTCACTCCTATATGGTACTGTTTTTCCTTTTGATAAGGCTGGGACAATATTGAACATTTTCTAAAATGAGTTATCTTCATTTGAATTCCCTGAAATGAAAACAATAAATGCTTTTCATGATGAAGCCATTAATTACTAATTCAAAAAAGTGTAAAGCAAAAGTGTACACCACCCCCTAGTAATTAAAATAATAGGTTTTCCATTAAGATAGATTTTGCCAATTTATGTATTTACTCAGAAAATTTCCTACAGTTTGCAAATAAAGAATGCATTGCACTCCTGCAGTGAGTTCAAGAACAAAAATAGATAAAGCTTTGACATTCAGTTTAAAGCAAAAGGGTTTGGCAGGCTGGGAAACTTGCTGCTGGAGATTATAAATGTCTGTGACTGGCATTCTAAATTCATTATGATATCTACCAGTTTAATTTGTGCATCTTATGGTTTGACTATAGCTGTACATTGTATCATTTAAAATACTGGAAACATATATAAAGCAAGCAATAGGCTGGAGCATAAAACAAGCCTTTCATTTGGAAATCTAGGTAGCTCATTTCATCAAAATATAAAGTCTGCCTCCCTTTGCATCTTTCAAAAAAGTATTTCCATGTGCTGCAATTTACCATCATGTAATTTGTCTGGAAAATTAAAGTAATAAAACCTTAGTTTGCTGCTTGTCTAAATGGTAGCTATGATTGTCTCAGTAGGGTACTGCAAAAGCTGGGGGAAAAAAAAAAGTCCTTGTAAAGATATGCAGACAGAGTAAAGTGTTAATTATTGGACACTAATGGATGAGTATTATGCATAATGTATTTTTAGACAGTTTTTTTTATGAAAAGAATGGTCTCTTTATAGCTACAATGGTCAAAACTAAAAAGCTCGTAGATGCCATTTTCAATTACATAACATAGAGAATAATTGTGGCATCTTGCACACAGTGATGCATTAACTGCTGATTTTTAGTGGCTGGCAGCATACGGTCACAGCTGTCTCCATTATCTATAAAATGTACCATTTTGAGTGTGAGCCTCCAAAATCTCTCTGAAGAAGGCAAAGCTACAGCACGCAGGCTTAGTGTATCACAAACCCAAACCTTTCAAAAGTGTCATTGTATTTTTTAGGAGTTCAAAGTGTAACATCAGCAGGACATGCTCCTCTGGGATGCAGAGACCTTCTACAAATAGGTCTGAAGCTTATTTTCATTTGGTAATCAATAGTCATGCTAACTATCCGGTAGAGCACACCTCTCTACTTGCTCCACCAGAACGTGGCAGAACGGCTGCCTGACCCTGACACAGAACGCCCAGCCAAGTACCCCAGTCACAGCATCCCACGGTGTGAACTTGTACTGTTTTGTAATCAGTGGGTGTAAGTTGTTTTATCAGTATCACTTTAGAATATAACAGAGAAAAGAAAACTGTGAGCTGTTTTGGTTTTTTTAATGGTGGAATACTTTGTACAGATAAGCTGTCTGCAGCCACTCGATTCAAAACAAATAAAACATCCAAGTAACCAGGCCTGAGTTACCTAGGCATAAAACTTCAAGGAGTGTAAGATCATACTAAATCTAAAAATATTTGTGTAAAAAACATGCACTTTAAGCAGAGGACTCTAGCACGTAAGCCTGACCATTATTACTGTGTTTTGTTTTTACATTCATTTTCCTCCATCAGTTTATTCCAATTCTATTGTAGTAAAATCAAAAGCTCTGTCATCACCTGTTTTTCTTGCCTCTACACTGAAAATGATAACTTATTAAGTGTTAATTATAAATTAGAGGCAATGTCATACTGGCTTTATTGAAAAAGTCCATAGACTCAGCTACTTATGACGTCTAACTTGTAATACTGCAGTCAAATAAGACCTAACAGGTCACGTGTTTGCAGCAGGATAGCATACTTTTCAAGAATTGAAACAGAAAAATGTTGATGAAGGGGTTTTAAGATGAATTTTTGTAGTTGCAGCATTAAATGCTTAAGAAAGGCTACTGGTATCTGAAGGCATAGCTAAGGTCTAGGATGAAGTGCAGTTTCCCTCTAATGGTCTTAGTGACGTGCTTAGACTGCCTAGAGATCATTTAACTTCCTAAAGGAGCAAAGATTACAGTTCAGAAAAAACATTTTTCCCTGTTAGGTGTTCATAAATAAATATGCTCTGGAAGTAAGATTATTTTTTTTATCCAAAGTATGGGAGGGGCAGCTACAGATTGAAACTCAGGGAAATCTATTCCTCAGACACATTCTATTGGTGGAAGAATAAAGTTATTCTAGTTACTTTTCTTCTTTAGACATAAGAACATTTAGAACTGCTAGTTAGCTATCATGAGAATATAATGGTCAATATGGAAGTTATTTTTTGTGTACAAAATTTATCTTTCTATGTAGGGAGGGCACAAAGCCTGTGATGACCAAAGTCTTGCAGATGTCTCAAAGTGCACTGTGTATTATCAGCATATGATGAAAAAAGATTTAGCAACATATTTTAAAAGCTTTTCATAACTTCTTCCAAATTAAACAGCATTTTTATTAAAGTTGTAGTCAAAATCCTACAAAATCCTTGGATTCCCCAGTGAACTTAAAAAAGAAACAGCCTGGAATAGCGTATTGACCAGTAGTTTTATTTTTGGTGAGATGAAGAAGGAGCAATATCATATCTAACCTTTCTAGGGACATAAATATCCTGCATTGTCTTTCCTCATATCCACTCTTAAGAGTTGTTTGATGATAGAATCTTTGAATACTTTGAAATTTCATGGCAACGATTGTTTAATTTCCATGTATTCTTTTATAGTCCTTAATTGCTCCCACTAGGTGGATGAGGAGGCTGAACAAACTCAGGCATAAAGACACAAAAGAAAATGGAGCCTCAGCTAACATCATAGAGAATTGATACAAATCAGAACTCATCAACATTAAACTTTTTAAAATGGAACTTTTTCTACTTTACCCATCTGAACTTCCACAATAATTTTCTTAGCTAATTAGCATTGACAGCGTAGTGGAAGAATTGTAGTTTTAAACTACTATTTTAAGAATTAGGAGTAATGTTAACCTTTTGAAGGAGTGTGAAATACAAGACTAATATGCCAGCACTGCAATATCTGAATAAAGATATTTTATGATCTTGTTACATCCTCAGTGCGGGTATTGCCATTTCCTAGACCAGTGCAGCTACATGGCTTTTCTCATCCTGCTGGCAGTCCCGGCAAGAGCCCTGGGGAAGCATTTTCTTATCACCGCTGCCAAGAGCGTGGCTTACCGACCCTCCACGATCAAAGGAGGGATCTGGTCTGGGACTCATCCTTCTTACCTGCCTGGCCCAGGACATAACCTCATCACAGCAAAAATAAGAGACTATACTGAGAAAATAAATGCAGGCTGAGAGCAATTTATATGTCATTTGGGACAAATCACCCCACAAATCATAGCCGTCCAGCCTCCATTCCCTTCTTTTACAGATCTATTGCTCTAATGAGTCCTATTAATATAAGGTCTTGCAGTCCAATTAATCTTCCTCCAGGACACAAGCAGAATAACAGCCAGAGTAGAAGCCTCACTGTTCTCTTCACACTTTGCAGCTCTTAGATACCCTGTTAGTAGGATTTTAATGAGGAGAAATTATCCATGTCTTTCAGGGTGCAAAATTTACAAACTAGGTTGGGATTTTTTTTGAAAGCAACTTTTTTTTTTTTTTTAAAGACAGATGAGGTTTATTTCCCCTCATTAAGATGTTAATGAGATGCTGACAAGTGTTTAGTATTTTTAACATAATTAACTGTAGGGCTATTTTTGTTCTTTTCAAGCTATTTTTCAATGTGCCTTTTATTTTCTGAGTAGCTCATCATATAATTAGGGATAATGAAACAGTTCAGTCCCAAACCCACAAAACCAATAAAAAAAATAGCCCCCAGTCCCTCTTGATTCTTTTGAAATTAAAAAAAATGGTGATTTGTAAGTAAGGTTAGAATAAACATTATACAGATTACATTCACGCATTCAAGATAAACTGATCCTGATGCATGATATTAAGGATTCTGTTTTGAAAAATGAGCTTTTCTGTATTTATCCATTGAAGTGAACAGCCACTTGCTGAAAACAAAAGCTCCTGCTGAAGAATGCTAAAAGCAAAAGGCAGAGAAACTGTTCTGGAACGAGAGCTGTACCAGTCTTTGACCTTCACCTTTCTCAAGGTTAGCAGCTGGTAAATAAATACGTTATTCGGGGATAGCAAAACGCAGCTTGAGTCAGCTTGTGTTTGATTTCAGATTTGGGTGAGTAGTGGGAGGCGTGGTGGGGGAATCGCTGTCTATTTGATTTTGAAGACAGCATTTGTTTAGAGGAAACTGCAGGAGAGGGGGAAGCAGTGGACCCGGTTGCGCTGCTGATCATCTCTGAAATATGTCTCTGTCACTTGTGATGTCCCTTTCTCTCCCCAGAAACCCCTTTACCTAACTCTTTTTTAGGCCTTGGCAGTTCCTTTCAGTCCCATCCAGGTGTTCACCTCCCCACAGCTGGCACAGTGCGAGAGGTGAGCAGTGCCTGGCCCTTCCCAGGCAACGAACCTGGGGATTAATTACATCCAAAAGGGACTAAAAAGTCCATCTAGCCCCACATTACTCGAGAGCAAATGGCACAGAAAGAAGTTGAACTTAAGCCTCAATCAAAATGTTACAGTTTTTGCTTAGCAATGAAGACAGTAAGTTCAACTGCTATTTTCAGAAATACTAAACGTTATCAAAGACATTTCAAATCATTCTAGCAATAGAATGCTGCCACTCCCCTGGTAAGTATAGAAAGGATTCAAAGGGTAATTAATACATACAAACCTACACCTGCACTTAATCAAAACCAACTACTTCCCAGCAGTCCCGCTTATCAGAGAATGAGGAAATTGCCTCTGTGTGTTTCACAAAAGCATTGCAGAAAAAACCCAAAACGTTAAACCAGCTCAATTGACACTTCTAACAGTAACCTTTATCCCTTTAGAGCCATTTTGTAACCACTAGTTAGAGCCATATGATAAACTGAAAGAAATCAGCAAGAATAATATCATACTACAGGAAAACAGAGGAAATACAGACTTACTTTCCACTTCATACATTCACTTTATTTTATGTTTTAATATTAATTCATTTGATATTCATCATTGTAAGGACACTATTCAGAATAAACTGACAGATGTCTATTGTGTTCTCACATAAAAACATTAGCTAACCTATGGTGGAAAACTTTCCTGGCTGATGTATCAAGCTGTGACTCTAAGTACATCAACACTTGGACTAGATGGATATTTCCTTTCTAATTTCTATATAAAATTCATATTTTGACTGTTGTTTTTCATTTGGGAAAGCTTCAGCAAAACTGTATCTGAATATTTATCATTTCCTATAAAAATATTATTGGTGCAGATGTGGTTTTGTGTATATATATTTTAAAAATGTTTCTATTTGTTAACTTTTACTACTATCTAGAAGACAAATTCATTAAAATTAGGAAGATGCAGTGTGCTGGTGCAGAGATATGCTTACATGGAAAAGCAGTGGTAAAAGTATTGAGGCAATATTTTGGGGGCTTTGTTATACATGGAGCAGATGAATTTAAGCAGCACAATCAAAGCAGATAAGCAAATAGCAATTTCTTAGAATTTAGCAAAGGTTATGTGTGCTCAATAAGTTTCCTTTTAATTTTTTTTAATGCTCTTAATTTAAAAGTTTAATCATCCAAATTGGCACTTTTGAAGTAAAGGATTTGCCAGGTGCCATGAAATAAATTGATAGTAGTGATAATCTCATTCTCTCTTCACCAATTCTTTGTGTGAACAGATCCTCAGACTCTATGAGTAATCATATTTTATCTCTGCACAATACGGTGCAACTTTAAATTCCTTATTGGGCCAGATGGATAGATGTGCTGTTATTACTTGTTTGGGGCTGCTAAAATTTAGGAAAAAAAATATTTTGAAGTTGATTTTGAACATTTGTGCTACCACAAATGTTGGCAAGTAATAATGGAAAGAATAAAATTTAAGAACTTTGGAGCTTTGAAAAAGTGAGAAAACATGGAAAAATTCCTCAAAGATTACATGAAATGAGAGGGAGTCATCTTCCTGTCTTCAAATTTCATTTGATTGTATTCATTAGTTAGTACCAGTAATGCATTCACAAATATAATTGGTAGACAGACTGAATAACATTTACCAATAATGTACTTCCTAATATTTTTCCTGTCTTTCCAAGTAGCTCAGTGTCTCTTAAACTGGTTATATAAATAGTTAAGTGATATTTATCAAGCGATATAAAAATGAATCAGTTGTCAAATAATTTATTCTGTGTTGATATATGTTACTGTTCAAACTGCTCCAGTCAAGGCTAGAGTTCGTCATGGAGTATTTACCATTAATTACTTCCTGCAGGCATACCACAGCATAATATCTCCTTTCTCTCATGCAGTTTTCCACATACATTCTCACACACAGACATGATTTTTTTCCTTTATATAAATACATTTAAGCACTAAGAAATGGAAAAGACATTCAACATTTCTCAGCAGATGGTACTTCAGGGTGGGAGTTGCTTAATAGCAGCAAAAAAAAAAAAAGCCATTTTAGCATTGCAGTAAAAATTGTTGAAACACTAAAATAGGGTCTTAAAAAAACGGTTGCCTTGGTAAAGCCAAGACATCTGGTCTCCTTTGCCTAATAATTTTAAAGCAAAGTTTCATAAAGAAGCACGTGAAACAGCATCATGCTTCCTTTCAATCTATTGGCTCCCAAAATAAATGGACTTGACATGTAACACATCCCCGAGACCGTGCGTCCATTTAAAATGCTTCTTCCTTGCCACAGAGGAAATGCTGATATGTCAGATCAGTCATCAGTTACAGAGAAATAACTCGTGGTCTCGAATCAAAACATAGCTGATTTGCTGAAGAACATCCTTAAAACTGGTTTCTTCCTAATAAATATTAAATACTTAAAAGCAGATTAAAAGAAAGAGAAAACCCACCCGCAGCCATTCACCACTTACGCCAGGCACCGTTTGCCGAGCGGCGCGAGCATCCGTCTCCTCCCCAGGTACGCACACCCAAGGGATGCCACATCCCGGAGGCAGGAGCCTTTCCCAGGGCAGCACCTCACCACAGCAGGATTCGTGCATGTGGCATTCCCCGCTCACATCCAGAGGCAGAAAACAAGATACCTAAAGCACTCCTTACAAAAAAAGGGCTTTCTCCTTCCTTTACTCATCTGCCTGTGAACGTGTGTCCTTCCTAAAGGAAACGCAGCTCATGTTCTCACCTGTCAGGAGTGTGCTTATCCACAGAGGAACGGTATATCCCAGAATTTCCCCTTTGGTGTTGGAGTCCTTTGGGTGCTGCTCCTCTTTGCAGGAACCCTTAAACGTTCCTTGCACTAGGGAGAAGTCTGAATGGTTGAACGCCAAAATCTCTTTCCCTAAAGAGACTTGGCTTTAGTTCTTGCTGCTGTCAGTAGCTCTCAGTTCTCTTGTGCCGAGTGAGATATCTTCAGCAGTGTAGTCTGAGACTTTTCTGTACGGGTCTCAGAGCCCTGTGGTGCCTTCATGAACCTGAGGAACAGGGCATATATTGAATGTGAGTGTCCCATGCAGACAGTGAGCATCTAAACTCACAGCTAAGGAGTGACAAAGAATTCCTTTCTCACTGTCTTTGGTCTACTCACACCTGAGCTGCTCCTTTCTTTAGGTCTTTTTTTTTTTTTAATTTTCCCACTAGCAGCTCCCTGTTTAGACACTAATGGTACCTATGCTTTGCATTACAAACCTTGGCTAGTAATTCCACACTACAAAGTCTGTTCAGCAGCAAAGGACATGAAAGTTAAATATTTGTTTTGCTGAATCAATGTCTTAAATCTGAATCTAACTTCTTTCTCATTTCTGTTTTATGTAGCTAAATACTTGGCAGAAGAAGTTTGACAATCATATTGCTTTTTAACTTAATCTCACTTTCTTGAAAAGAGTGTTTGGGTAAGGCATTTCACTTCAGAAAGGGATTCAGCCAGACCCTTCAAGCGCAGAACAGTTGGAAGTCCCAACTCAGCATGGCATGCATCTACTAAGAAACAACAATAGCTCCATTGGTTTAAATTAGATTTAAAGCATATTAAATAAATTTACTGAGTAAAAATGTGCAGTTTTTACAGATAATCTTTATCTGTGATTCTCAGTGTATATGGAGATTTATAGGCTTTATTAAGAGATGTTTAGAAAATATTATTTCATCCCACTAGCATTTTTCATATCTTGCTAGCTACTGGCTGTAATGGTTCTAATTGCATTTGACATTTGTTATCATTTCCTTGCTCAAAGGTAAATGTGTACTTTGCTTCTTTTCATTGGAATGTTCACACCTGAACAATTTGGATGCCTAGCAAAAATCATGGTGTTAATTTCTGCAAATAGAGTCAGGAAAAGGAAGTGATCTGAAAAGAAAATAGAAGCATGATGAATGGCTAGATCATGTTCCTTAATGTATACCAAACATTAATTTGGGGCTCTCACTCATGCATTTTTTCTCCATATTTTTTAAAAAAGAAATATTGTGAATACCCCTGTTTTCAGGAAAGTTGAGATAAACCCCAAGTAGTTGAGAAAAGTTTGTACTTGTAGTTAATCTGATAGTCCAATTTCAAGAACAGCTATCTCCAAGCAGCTTCCATAATGTACAATGTGATGATATAGGAATATTAAATAGATGTATAACTAATCAAATAAATAGAATTATTAATTCAAAGCAGGTGAATCATGATTAAATAGTATAGAAATATCTTACTGGAACTAAATTTCACATTAAGTTTTTATTTTCCTGGGTTTACTCTTGCTCCTTTTCAAGTAATTTCTGGAGATTTGCCATTCACTTCAGTGACACAAGACAGTCTCTTTCTGGGCAAGTTCATCTTCAAAACCTAACCCAAGGAAATGCAGTAGGTCATTGCATGGGAAAGGAGAGGTTTCATCCTGTCAAAAATGGTGAAGGTATTTTGTAATGACTGCGTTAATAATCATAGCCCAAATACTTGCCCACTTCCTGCAGTCTCTTGATCCTTTCTTTCTCTACTTTCAAGCAAGAGAGGAAATCTCGTCGTCGTTCACTCCAGTCCTCCCCAACACTTTTCTGCCTACTAGCTAGCTTAATTTTCCTTTCTGTGTTAAAGCTACACACACAGATTTCACCATAAAACATTTTCCTGAGCTTGCACAAAAGAATTTATAGGTTTTGTCAGATTAAGGTGTCTGTGTTGCTATTTCTATGGACTGTGAACTCTCCTGAATAGGAATTAACTATGCATATGGTTTTGCAGAGAAATTGCTTTAAGATGATTTAGTCTCGTGGGCATAAAGTCTTTGCAAAGTACTCAAGCTTTCTCTATAACTTTGATCTCTTCAGAATATACCCAAAAGATTTACCTTTTACAGTTATAGATGCCTTACAGCTATGTGTCCTACATGAAAAAGGAGGAGGGAAGTACCTGGGATGAGAAGTTATGGTAATTCTGCAGTACCTTTTGTAGCACTACCTAAAACTCTCGGATTGTTTCTAAGTTTGGTTTCGATTTTATCTTTGAAATAAAATATACAGTATTTTCATCACATAAACTTTCCTTCTCAAACACATCTCATATTTTTGGTTCGTCAACAGCTTAGCACACAAATGAAACAGCGAAGCAGCAACCCACTGTGTTAGAATGAGCATAAAGAATTCCTGTAGGTAGTTGGGAGCAGACTGGTTTTTTTCCTCTGTTTGATTGCACTGCAAATTATGACAGCTCATGAGATAGCCCAAACCTGTGTCTAATCACAAAGTGAAGTGAAGACTGTAGTGTCTTAGCAACCTTAAAAAGTCACTCCAGCTCTTTCTGACTCCAGTGCTTTGCAAAATTTTTTGGCTAGAGCACTAGTTCCACCTTCACGTACAAGAGACATCTATTGCTTAATTCACACCCCCTTACATATTCCTGGCTGTTGGACTGAAATGGAGTCAGTGAGCAAGAGCTCACTGGAGGGCAATAATTTCATTCCCCAGCTCTCAGGGAAAGCTGTCTGCACTCTCGACACGTGAACCTCACTAAGAGTTGCCTGGTGGGCACTGGCAAACAGGAATCACCCACCATCGACTGTTGCACCCAGCATGAGGACTGCACGATCGCTGCAAAAAGGTTACGGCTCCAGCTTAGGGGCTTCTGCGTGTGACCACTGGCTCCTTGAATCTGTCCCTGAATCTTTTTCCCCAGAACCTGCAGTTTTCACCTACGTTGTTCCTAAGGAATCTTTTATGTCACTTGGAAAGAATACCTCTAACACCCCTCGAAATTGCTGCCCCACGGAAACTTTCTCATCCCATGCAGAAAGATTGCCTCCAGCTAGTTGCGCTCTAAGACTGAGGTTTGGAAAGGCGGGCCAGCATTATTCCAAAAATACCTGTTCTTCCATCAACACGGAGTTTTAACAAAAAAACTTTATCTTTCATGATGGGCATGTTAATGGGAGCATGTTCTCATTTCAAGTAGCTTCTGAGTAGATGTGAGAGACTGTTTAAAAGGCTTCATGAATGATTGACTGGGAGCTCCCAAATTTCTAGTTAGCCACCAAGCCCTTGTAAAGTGACCTAAGAAACTGGCTTAGCTTTGCAGCTGTGACTCTTATGCGGCAGATCATTCAGCTTTCATTAATTAAATGTTTCAAAGTTAACTTCAAAGAGGTACGCCTGGGTTGGGTCTAAATTTTAACGTACCTCGTGATACATTGCAACAAAATCAAAACCTGACTGAAGGAGAAAGCAGAATTAGGCTTCACAGATACTCATAACAGCAATATATATTATAGCAGTGCCAGATTATGTCTCTCAGTACCCATTATTGCAGGATCCTGCAAACATTTTATAAGCATTAAACATATACAAACACTTCTGCACAAGAACAGACAGAGATTATCAGGGGCAGCTGGCACACTTGAGATTTGGAAAACCCAGGTGTGAGTCCTCGATCAGAGTCAGGCAGACTGCCTTGAATGCTGGATTATAGCTGTTCTCACTCTGTGGAAAGATTCCTTAGCTACCCAGCTGGTCCATGGTACAGTTACATTTCATGGCTCCCAATTATGTGTTTTTAGATGAATGATACTGTGACTAATTTGGTGGCATAATATATAACATATTAAAATGAATACACTCCCTAGACTTTTTTATAGTGTCAGTGGCTTGGGCCAGGCTGGATAGAATGGATCCCAAATGGTGTTCTGGCAAGAAGACAGTCATTTCCAGATGGATCATTTATACCATTTTAATTTTTCTAGCTAAACTGCATTCCTGCTAAATGAGTGTGCTGTGGGTATTTACAACTGTAGGGATCAATAGGCCATTTAATAGCGGTATAGTGGAAAGCTACCTCAAATATCCATCAGGCTTAAAGTCCACACAACTAGAGAAAATGCAAAGCCATTTCTCTGACTTTACCCATGGAAATGCATCGTTCGAAAGTGAAAAGCAAAAGGTGTCATGAGATTTAGAAATTCATAAAAATATTAAAAACTACATAGGAAACCACATGTGCCCTGATTTAGAAATCTCTCTAGTGTATCCAGGAGGGTGCACATTAATATTATTAGAAGAAAAAGATTAGGAATAACATTAATTTCATATGACAGGTTTTACTTGCTATAATCTCATCTTTTTCCTGAATTGTAGCAGCTACCACTACTTTTCATATATGTGATGCCTAGAGAAAACTATAATGCACAAGGTGATTTTGTTGGCCACTAACTGAAATGTTTAGGTTAATTAAAGAATCTCCTAGGCAATCATTCCTTGTAAATGGCAGATGTGAAGGGTGACAGGAAGAATATTTGCTCCTCAGTTATAAATATTCACTGACCCTCTGGGTCTGCTTGAAAAGGGGAATAAGGCTTTTACAATTTTTATTTTATTGCAATAAACTATGTGGTTTCACTGCATGCTTCAAGCATTTATTAAGGTTAACTATTGTGACTTTTTTCAGGCAGCTATGCCTAGAGTCAATAATGGACATCATAGGCACCTATAAGTTAAGCAATTCAATCTGTCATTTTTTTAGGCTTTCTAATGTGAAGCCTGAACGGGCATGCAGGGCTCTGCACTGGCCCTGGGAAGTGTGAGGGGTCACAGCGGGGAAACCCCAAAGTCCTGGGTGCTGGTGGTCAGGAAACATGCTGGAGGGCATCTGTCATCAATCCAGCCCCTTCCTGGGGAGTCCTAGCCATGAGACGAAAGGCAAGGTTGAAAGGTTTTACTGCAGCAAACGACAAGAGATACAGGAGATCAGCAGGAGAGAGAGAGAGAAACGAGTGCTCAGGATATGCAAGCAGAGGTAAGCAGACCTGAGCTTACGTAGGTTTCAGTTCTTTCAGTCTCGGATAGGCTGATTTTCAACTTTATACCTTATGCAGTGCCTTTTCTCTCTGTTTTTTTGGCTTTGTACTTCAGATCTCTGGGTTTTTTTCAGTACAGATTCAGGTATTCTTATATGTAGGGTGCATTTTTACTGAAAAGTTTCAAGGCAGAATACACAATATTCATTTAATGTATTTATTTTGATTGATTGGAAGAATCCTGTAGAGCTCTTGAGTAGAAATGCCTGATATTTCATTGATTGCTTCTCATGTTTCCCTTAGAGTGACTGTTCAAAATGAGTCACGTAACTCACTTGTTCCCTCTAGTTCTTGTCACAGGCAGACAAACAGATCACTGCTGCTTGCATTAAAATGCCGTTGTGTC
Source organism: Harpia harpyja (assembly GCF_026419915.1). Classification (NCBI taxonomy): domain Eukaryota; kingdom Metazoa; phylum Chordata; class Aves; order Accipitriformes; family Accipitridae; genus Harpia; species Harpia harpyja. The sequence goes on from NC_068962.1 coordinate 6,252,997, forward strand.
CAGATTATCTGAAGTGTTTGATGGCCTCTCTAATACCCAATAACCCCTCAATGCTGAGAATGGGACCATACTGCTATGCTTCATAATAGGGACAAAGCAAAACGTTTTTGTTCCCTTAGGGCTACTCTAGCACAAACTTAAGTCACAGGTAAAATGTTGCACAGATTGCAAAAGAATTGAGGTCTAAAGCAGAGAGGCAGGTCTGTAGGACCCATGTCTTGATGGACCTGCCAGGCTAGGAAAGCACATACATCTCAGGCCTGATTCTTAGTGTTTGAGCTGTTTTAACTGTGACGGTAAAACAAGCAAAAACAGTTTTGGGGGAGAAGAAATCTCTTTTATTAAACCAACAGTTACGGATAAGCATTTGAATATCTAGAAATGATTATTCTTTGGGCTTGAAATGGAGAAACAAGTATTAAATTCTGCTCATTTGGAGGTCATTCTGCTCTGCCACTATGGCAGCTCTGCAGTGAGCCAGACTCCTTCCAAGGCAGCAGCACTGGCATCCCCGAACCCAGTCCTGACTAACAACACTCCAGTAGGCAGGTCGGTGTCAACGCAGGTTAGAGAAAAAGATCATAGTGATCCATAAGCCCTTTCACATTTAAGATGTTAATGTGTTTGGGGGACAAAGCGCCCTGTGATGAGTTTTGGTCTAGCACCGAACAAACCAATGATTTAAATAGTGCACCTGCAGATCAAATGAACTTGGAAAAAAAATGTTTTGATATGAACCAAAGTGAATTTTCCCCCAGTTTTTTAGAAGCGTACTAAGTAAACCAAACCCTCCCTTTTGGTCAATCAAAGCACACTGATTTTTTGGGGGGAGTTTGAAAAAAATGCATTTTTAAAATTTCATCTAAATTAAGCATTCATTGAAATACAAAATCACTTTTGACTGAAAAATCAAGCTTGTTATTTATTTTCTCTGAAGAATTTAGGGCATACTCTTTGATCGCAGAATACAGCAAAACAAGTTTCGACAGGAAAAAAAGTGCTTCATCAGAAGCACTCCTGCCACAGGACAAAGAGGCAGTACGTATCATGACTTAGACCAGTAATTTGTCTCTGCTTTGGAGACACAGCTCCTCCTCTTGGGACCCTGAGATACTTGCCTGCTTTGAAGGACCTTTTCAGCATCCCTCTGGCCTCACTTTTGCTCTGGTCCTGGTCTCTCTGTGCTGCTCCTGGGAACTACTGACTGCTCACCCTGCAGCCCCTTTTGAACACCCTAGACTCTCCAGGTCTTTCCTCCCTCATCCCTGGCCACCATTTGGTGGTCTGGGTCCCCCTTCCAGCTCAGCCACCAACTTTGAGTCCCCAACCACTGCAGAAATATTCAACTGTAGCTGATGTCTGAGTTTTACCTGCACTCTGGCACTAATTTGCATTTCTCTCCTTCACTCAGCCATGAATTTTCACAACATTTTTAGGAACTTAACACATTTGAGAGTAACATCTTCCCACGTGAAAGAGGCCAGTTGTTCAGAAATTACAGGCTGAGCCTGACACCCAGCCAGCAGGCATGGCTGAATAAACTTCATTTCCTATAAGCACCTAGGTTTAAATCAGGATTAGGGAGTCTCAAGAGATCATCTGGTTCATACCGAATCTGTTATTGCTGTTATAAGAAATTTACTTGGACAAGTTGAAGTTCAGCTATCTCTGCCTTTCCAAGTACATTAATGTTCAAGAAATTATGAACCGCACTGGCCAGAATGCCTGAAACAATGCCATTTACCTTCTCATTCTACACATGTAACCTGACCCAGTTAATTTCTTTTCATAAATCTAGAAAAGTGATATTCTGCAGTTCCCACACTACTTCATAATGTAATGAAAGTTTTTAAAATATAGCGCATTGGTAAATTGGACTCCACAAAGAGTTTTCATGGGAAGCACTGCATCAGCAAAACTTACTGAGGATAATAATATGTTATACTGCTTTCTCAATAACTTCTCAGCATAGACTCATTAGTTTGATTCCTTTGGCTGATGGGGAGTTCATAAAGAAGGAAGAAGAGAGATATTTTTACATAGAAATCTTCCTGATAAAATAACCCATTCTTCTCTGCTATATTACCTGTCAGCAATACTACCACACCATTTACCTGTGCAAAAACCTCCATCACGTTTCACGGAAATAACTCTAGCAGCTCTATATGGCTTATTTAGCATTTTCTTTCAGCTTTGACTGGACCAACTAGAGTATCCCACATTTCCTTTTGATTTTTTTTCCCACAGATTTACAAACATTGTAACTGAATAAGACTGAAGAAGAGGTTCTTCTTTATCACCTTGAGCTAAGCCTGAGATTTCCAGTTCTGTCATCTAAGTCTTGTCTCAGAATGAATGAGGTTTTTTCTTTGCATAACATAAAAGTTCTAAATGTTATCATTTATTTATACTTGTAACTCAGAAGTGTTTTAAATTTTAAGATGGGGAATTTTTAATGGAAAATCAAAAAGAAAGATATGCTCAGAATTAAGCCTGTGTTATGAAAGGTTTCACTTTCTCCAAATCAATATTTATTTTGAAATAGATTTGGTCGAAGAACAGATTTGGTCAAGGAAAAATTATTCAAATGTTACTAATTATGTCTTTAAAAAAGTAAGAGAATGCATTTGTTGAAATAATATGTTGAATTAAAGTTACTTGCTAAAGAGATCTTATGAAAACATCTATATCTCTAAGTGCATTTAATTCTTTGTTGTGATTAATTACACAGCTCCACATCTTCTTGGGGAAGAACACAAACTGTCTTGAAATTTTGAATAATTTGCAAGTGCTGGCAATAGTGTGACAGTAATTCTCAATGAGAAATTGCTAAGCCATGTAATTATTTTAATATCTATTATTTTGCAGTTTAGTCTTTAATAATAGAAGATTGAATGATGTCACATACTCAGCATAACAAGCTAAAACCAAACCTCAATTTAGGAAAAGTTTTCATTTCTATTGACTTGGGTAGGTTTTAAGCAGAACAGTAACTGCTGTCTAAATGTCTCCCCAGGGACTCCGGGCACTGAACAACAGCCAGAGGCGAAGCCTACTCAAGGCTTCTTAGCAGGAAGGTAGGCAAAACTGAATCCTACTGTCCCAAGGATAGGGATAAAATTAGTCAGCCCTGGGGAGACAAGGTTGCTGGGTTTGTTTTCACAAGGGGATGGATGGTTTGTCTGAGAGGCAGCTGGTTCTGTTACGTTCCCTGCCTTGCCTAGCAATGGCCACATCCTTGCAGAGGGACCCGACCATCAGTGGTGGTAACAACAAAAAACTGTCCTCCAGAGATCTGGCACAGGCAAGGAAGGCAGTCCCTGAAGGGCTTTAACCTCCAGCTTCACCTAACTGTAAAGCATATAATGGTGTAAAGTGTTGAACGATGAAAAAGAGATTAAACAAAAAGACGAAGAGGTGCAGATGGTGGTGCTAGCTGTCATTCTGCTCTTGGACTGTAGAAGACAGAATCGACTGAAAAATCAGTAAGAGTTTTGGCAGTGATCTCAAATGGAGATAAAATTTCACCTGTGAGGTTACACACATGCAACAACACGCTTCAGTCTGTGTTTGGGTAAAGCAGTGAGCAAGAGAATAGGTGAGCAAGCCTTCACTTCTACTGTTTTATATCGCTTTGGAAAACCGATGCAGGGAGGAGTTAAAGGAGTCTGTTCTTTGCTTCACAACAGTTATCGGAGACAATAAAGATTCAAATGAAGGAATCTTTGAGTGAGACCCCTCCTTTAGTGTTAGGTCACATTTGGTCCTTATTTTAATATTACTCATTCTAATTTGTATTATATTTCTTTGTATGTGGATATATTGAAGTGATCCTCATTAATCTGACTTGCACATGTTATTTTTACCTTCACATTCTGTTCATTTTCATTAGTTCTTCACTGAACACATTTTCTCTGCAGACATATATTTATACTTGCCTACATGAAGCAATTTCTATTCATTTGCACTTTTTAAAGTGTTTAAAAATTTATCCCAAAGTACATTTTTTTGAAAATAATTCACTGAATATATCTATCACATGGCTCCACTCTTCAGTTGCACTCTTCAATTCTTTCAACTGTTTAGAGTTGAAAGAAGTCATATTTATATTTTAACTCATGCACATTACCTTTCCCACAATGGGGTATAATGCAATCTTACAAATCCACAATAGCCAACTTGGATAGCGCCCAAAGCTGCAATCCAGTCTCAATCCTTTACAATTTTTTCCTCTTTCCTTTGTTCAGAATAGTAATGGGGACAATATTTCTTTGCACCAGACTACCCAAAGAAAAATTCATCCACTAGCAGAGGCTTAGAATAAACATTTCAAGACTAAAATCCATTCATCTATAAACAGAGATGACATGGTTGACATTTGCTCAAAAAATAAGCAGAGATTATCTTTTCACAGTGGCAGGAGATTGAGAAAGAGTTGAAACACTGAGTTGATTTTTTTTCTTCCCAGAAAGCTTTTTTTCCCTCCTGGTAAGTTGTGGCAATCATGATCTTTACACTTAAATGCAACTCATGAACAGCCATTGTAATTCAAGACTGTGTGCGAACAAAGCTAGCAGAACCCAACTATTTAGATATACCTTCAGGAAGAAATAAGAGTCTTCTGCTACCTTCATCTGGAAAGACAGAAATTTTAAAGATAATCTGTGTCTCTAATAGCATCAAATTTATTGACTTTTCATGTTCAGAGTTGGCAGTACTTAAAAATAACTTCATGCATACACCCAGTGCATTCTTTGGGGAATCAAACCTGCCATATGTCTAATGCCTAAGTTGCATTCCAGTAATGTAAATCCTCATATTTTTTTGTATGTCTATATGGGTCTTTTTTTCAGAAAAAAGTAACTAGTTTTTTTCAGAAAATCAAATGTGGGATTTAAAAAAAAATATAGCCTGCCTAAAAGGTTGAAAATTTCCAAGTTAAGCTGGAGGGAAAAATAGTCAAAAGAGGCAGAGAAAGATGAAGACCAAAAAGCAGCCCGAGAGAACATGTACAGATGACCCTTTAAGTGTGGGAAAGCAACTCCAGGTGCAGTGGATTGGAAGACACAATTTTAATACTGCTTCAGTAAGGGCATGAAAATGCTCATGAGGCACAACAGTACTGTAATCCACACCTGTTTAGAATTACCACTTTTATTATCAATTTCAGGGACATGGATAATAAAGCTGACCAACACCTAAAATAAAAATGTAACACACTCCAGTATAGTGTCATGTTCCTTTTCTATGGGAGATCTGTACTCCTTTAGTGTGATAAACCCTGCTTTTCTGGGAAGAAAAACCTAACCTGAGAGTTGACTGGTGGATTTTTTTTTCCACATATGAAATCCCAGCTATGAAATCACCCTTTATTCCCTGAATATGGCTAATTTCCGAAGAATTTTCCAAGCATGTGTTTCAGTTTGCTCCTGCGACATCCACTGTCTGGCTGCAGATGCAGAGGATCAGTGCTGGTTCCTGCCTTCCCAAACTCCCTCAGCAACAGGATTCCCCTGGGAAATTGCTCACAGAAAAGCCTGGGTCCAACACGCACTTCCTCACCTTCTTGTCTTTTCACCCCACAGCTGACCGCAGGTCCAGGGCAGGAATAATTGGCTGTAGGAGGTTTTACAAAAGCAGAGCTTCCCAATACGCAGGGAGAAATCCTGTGGGACAGCATCCAGCTGCTCTATACTCAAAATGCAATACATAATAGATAACCATGTGCTAAAAGAGAGCGAACTGAACTCAGACAATTGGAGGGGTCAACCCAATATTTTCTGAAAGTAATAATAAGAATAACATGCTTTAGTCCTCATTATTATGCTTCATTATTTTCCCTGTCTTTTGGGTTTTGTCACATTGACCAAAAAGGTAAATGAAATGATAGGTTTAATGCTATAATTAGTGTGCTTCCTTCTACTCCAATTTGTCAGCAGTAACCCTCATGTGTGACAGGCAGATGGAAGTTGTTTTAGGTTTTTGCCCTTCCTTAATTCTTCAGGGAAAGAGCTTGTGTCTACTAACTGTTCTTCATCCATTGTGTCCAGTTCCTTCTTCCTCTATTCCAAAGTCAAAGAAAATTCAGTATCCCAACTGGAGAAAACACCCGTATTGAGTTCACTCATGTCAAGCTCTCCAGTTTATTTATATTTGCTTTGCAAAAAAAGTGAAGCATAGAAATTAAACCTGTGTAAGCCCACAACTGCCAGCAGGCAGCAGCTGTCAGCAAACCAAAACCAATCACTTTTCAGTGAGTCACAAATTGCAGCTGAAGCAACTCGCTGCTTTTTTTTTCCCTTGTTCCCTCTCCTTCCTGCCAAAGATTACACAAAACAAAACCTTCCACCCGAAAAAGCAAACAATCAGATTGACTTTTCCGAAGGGGTTGGCGTTTCATCGTCATCTTCTTTGCTGATATAAGAACATATTTGATGTTCTGCTGTTTCTGAGACTGGCCTGTCCGCCGCGACCCTACGACATGAAAAGCCACAAGTGGATCACTGCTTGGTCTGCGCTGCTTATCTACTGCTCGGCTGGGTGCAAGTGGTTGTGTGGTTGGATGAACCAGCACTGGAAGCCTGGCCAGATGCTGGCACAGATGCTCTGAAGCTGCGCTGTTGGGATGCTGAGCTCAGACAAACGGGCCCTGCTGGGAAGAGCAGAGGATTCATGCTGGCTCGTCTCCATGTGGATGCAGCTCTGGGGCTTCAGGGCTGGAGCTGAAACACCGGTGGGATCACACAGACTGCACCCATCCTTGTGAACGTGAAACACTGCAAGCTGTCTGTGGGGCTCACAACCTGCACTGCTGCAAACCCACATATATCATGCCAATTATAACTCTTCGTAATTTAATGCTATATTATGTTAGGCTCCAAAGGCCCCCGTTAGACCCACAGTCCTGTGCCAGGTGCTACAAAAGCATGCAATTTGGAGATGGACTGACAGGTACACCGACACTGATGAGTAAAGCCTGTCCTCCACCTAAGCTGTCCATAAGAGATAAATAAGTTGCTGAGGTGAGAACAGTCTCCAGATAAAAATGCAAGCATATATCACTGTCCCAACCAAAATCAGATGTGAGGAAGCACTAGAGTTTAAACTAGCTGGGCTTGATTGAGTCCAATTTTAGTTAGAAGCCTGCATGTGTAAGAAGCACCACAGAATAAAGCACAGAGAGGGAGCAGAAACATAGCCTGTGACTGAACAAGAACTGGAGCAGTCACTTACTGAGGCAGCATAAAGAGCTTTTGAATGGAAGGGACTTAAAGTTGAAGCAAAGCAGCTCAGTGCTATTGTTTGATTCTTGTTGCATTCAGAAAGTCAAGACTTTGTTTACTGTTTGTGAATAGCTGTGATTGCTCCTAAGCTGCCTGAGACATAATCAACTTCTCTTTTCATTTGGAAGCAGCACATGGAGCCCTGAAACACGGTGAGCTGCTCAGGTCAAAAAAACCCATCGTATAAAAGGCATAACTTTTCCTGACAGTGTTAACGTTAAAGTGGCAATAGAGCCACTATGAAGGTTGATGTCCCGCTCTTGCCACAGAATGTCAATTTGAATCTATGACTTAGGGCTTTTCCCTTCTTAATTTTCACTTGAACCTTGAATGCCAGAGGTGTTTAATTTGGGCAGAAAAGCAAAGTTTGGACAACTGTGTTATTTTCAGACTTTGTCTATGCCTTTGGAATGTTTTATACAGCAATTTTAATGTAGCAAAATTCCCTAATGTGAAGCTGTGGATTGAAAAATCTCTTGTGTCACTACTTTTAAGAACTAATAATCCCCTAACCTTTTAGGGTAATCTTAGAGTGCCTACATGTCAAACCTCATCTGAAGATTCTTCTTTCAGTCAAACAACAGTGTATGTGATGTTGTTTTCTCTTCTCCTAATTGTTGTGAATATTAATCAAATAATAAGTATGTTGAAATGTTCATATTTCCACAACATTTAGAATTGGTTCCAATGAAATCTTCCTTATGGGGGGGGGGTGGGTGCATATCCTGGGCTCTCTTCACTGTAAATACTTAAGGCTCATGATGATGTACAGATGTTAGAGGCTGAAATTCATGTTTATGAGCTTGGCACGTCACCATCGGTGGAGCAGTTTGCTCCCATGATCAAGGCCATCTTCACTACACTATACTTCAGTCATCTCAGAGGTCCTTACTTCTACTGTTGTCAGACCTTCAGGGCAACCAGACTGTCTGTGCAGCTTCCTATGCCTGCAGTCTCAGGAGAGCGAATCTTTATGGAAAAGCCTATTGCAAATGCAAATATGATATCAGGCATGTTACCTTGGTTTTGCATTTGGACTATAATTCCTATATGTCTACACTTCTGTTTTTGTGAGTGAGGAGCAAATGCACCCAAAGCACTTAACAACATCTTATATTTGCATTAACAGCCTTTTCTGATTTTTCTGATATTTATTAATAATGAATGAATAACATAAAATAACAACAATAGTACATTAGTTTAATGTTGATTTAAAAAAACATGGTAGAAAGCTTAAGCTGCTTCTTCCACCTCACTGCCTCATTGGAATAGTGTTGTATCGTCCTTTCTACTCTGTTCATAAGGCTTATATAAAACATTATCCCTTAACTGTTTTCTAGTAAACTATTTAGGGGTAGGTGACTGCAAAACAAATTTGGATCACGGTACAGAAAGCAACATCAAAAAACCAAGCACAAATATTAAAAGAGTTTGGCCCTTGGAACTAGGAATCCAAACATGTGACGAATGCAGCCTAAACATCCAGAAACAGCCATGACAGTGTTTTACACAAAAGCATACTGTGGCTTCTCTTGCAGTATGGTATTACATAATATCTTGAAGGTTTTCTGAGAATAAAATCTTGTACATATGGTTTAGTGGTGGCCTTTACACTTTCCTGGGAAATTATGTTCTTTATGCATTAACTCATTCACAGATGAAAGGCAGATCCTGTAACATCATCATGTTCAAGGCGGAATGCTCTAGATGGATTTTTTTTTTTTTTAACTCTCAGCAAAGACTAGCACAGTCAATTTCCCAGCAGCCATAGTCTGATAAAGAGGGGAAAAATAGTTAGCCTTACTTGTCAAAATAGGCTCTTTGGATGAGCTTGCTTCCCTGCTGCTGCTTTGGCAGTGGCTTCATATATTGATGTCCAGCTCTTGAAGGACATGGTGCTGTGCCTCAGTTGCTCCTCAGCGACCATTTCAATGAACATGACATCTACACAATTGCCTCTGATCTAAATTCAATTTCTCTCTCTAATCTCCTATTTCTCTTTAATAGTGTCTGTTCAAAGAAAAAATTTACTGGGCAGTAGAAGATAAATATGTTTCCTCTTTATTGCTTCCCTGACCGTTCTTCCTCCAAAATGGAATAGGGTGAAAGAAATGTCATTTACTTAAATTTTTTTCATAAAATAGCCACCTCCTTTTCTCTCTCTCCTGCTTTCTTTTTCTATGGGCTTTTTTTGGCAAAGCCACAAAAAGTGAATCACAGTGCCATGAAAATCAATTCAAGTTTTGCTTTTCACTTCAATAAAACTAGGGTTTATCTATTGACTTGTATGATGCTTTTCCCTGAGCTGAAATAGAAGTTACCTGGATTATAAAAACTCATATTCTAGATTAGTGTGTTGGGATAAAGTTTAGTTCCAAACTAGTTATATAACCTGTCGTAAAACCTCAGTGACGGTGAAATGTGAAATACAGACTTTAACAGTAGGCTGATAATATTTCATCTATTCTTCACCAGCCCAGCTTTCTCAAATATATTTATATATGGTTTTGACTGAACTATTAAGAGTTAATTTTGCAAGCCTTGTGCTGCCGAGAGCACAGAGGCAGAGAGTTTGAGAATTCGTCTTTCTTATTCTCACCATTATTGAAAGCCTCATACAGCAGGCTTTCATTCCAAGCCCTTGATAACTTTCATTAAAACTGTTTTCTTTTTTTGAATATTACATGATCTGGGAATAGATGTGCTTAATAGGTAGAAGCAGCAAGTGAAATTCACCAGTACAAAATGAGCAAATGAAGCACCTTGCTTTTTATTGAGAAAATATGATCTGCATGAAAGGTGCAAAATGAAGATTTTAATTTTAATACAAAACATGTGGAAAACCCACCAGTGCTGGTGCTCTCTGTCTCTCATCTTATTCACCAGAGTGATCCCTATTGCTTGTATAAGGATGGCCACATAAACTCTGTTGCCATGGTTTATTTTATAACAGGTATAAATTTGGAGAGGATATTACAAGACTTTAAAATCAGATTTGCTTACACTGGATTCACTTCTGTACTTTGAAAACTAACATTACATTGTCCAGGTGACTTTTCTCATTGTAGCTTAAAAGAAAAGTCCAAGACTTCTGCTGCTGACACAATTACAGTATAGATCTTCTAAACGGTTCGTTACATAAATGCTAAATTGATTAACTCTAATAAGCCTAGGTTGCAAAAGTGCATTGCAATGTTATTCCTTTAATGTTTCTTTTGGCAATCTTTAGTTCATTTAATCTAATTCAGTAAGTACATGTAAAAATGCATCATCATGACCAAAGAGACAGCACTGTCACCAGCAGGCAGTGCTGCATCTTAGCATTAAGTTTTTATACTGCTTTATATAACTTTTTTTGTATAATCTTTAATTAAATCAAAGACCTAGAGGAAAGTGAGGGGTGTGCATGCTATTTGTGTGCTAGTTATCGTGAAGAACACCCAGAAGAAAGTGGAAGACATCTGTTTGCCAATGTTGTTATTTGCAGTGCCCCAATGAATCACTTGATTATTGTAGGCATGTGTTGCAGCCTGTGAAAGGAGCTCCTAAATGGCACAAGGACTTTTCCCAGAGAGAGAATTTACTAGTCATGTGAGAGAGCCTGGGCTCTGCAAGCTCTTGGCAGGCTGCGAGCTTTTGCTGTCTATGAATGGGTGAACGGAGGAGGAAGCAGCGATGCCTAGGAGTCTTTTTTGATGACCTTTTATCAGCAGATTCCCCAGACACACAGTGGCTCTCCTAGGCAGTTACCCAAATGCTTTTCTGGGTGAAGACCAGCCCTTCTGAAACCCCAGGAGGATGATAAAAGGGAGATGTCATTGAATGTGTCACTGCCTATTCATGTACATTGAGAAGATTATAGAGAGGGGTTTTCCCTGAAGCACTCTGGCCAGAAGGTCGCTTAAATACAGCAGAGCCCATGTTTGACTGAAACTGGTGGTGCTGAGAGGGAGCCAGCATCCAAGGGCAGACCGGAGAGAGCACTGGCAGAAAGTCATTTTATAGACAGTTTTCCAGGGGAGTGAAGAGAATATGCTGGAGTCATCATCAAAGCAGCCCATAATTAGAAGCATGAGCATGGGAGTAAAATCTGGGGGTTTCTTGAAGGTATCAGGTGTTAATTCCCATACTCCTTCATACCAGAGGTATGATTTTAAGAAGCGATTGTCAATGAAGAGGCTAACGGAATCACTGACAAATTGTTTTTCATTTTGAACCTCATGAAAGACCCACAGTCACAAAGTTAATGATAACACAGCTAAGAACCTTGATTTTTTAGAATTTTTTTTAATTGCATTGTAGACTTTGGGCTTCACTCTCTCTCCTTATATCAAGTGGACACAGCAACTTCCATCTCCATCCTCTCCTAGCCACAACGCACACTGGTTTCTAGCTCTCTCCACCTTTGCTCTTTTCCAAGCCACCTTTCCCATGCCTCTTGTTCCATCTTACTGAAACTTTGTCTCAGAGGGTTCCTGTCTTCCTCCTGCTCTGCTCTTACTCTCTCTCATTTCACCTCCCTGACAGCACATGCCAGTCCTGGTTTTGAGCTAGCCAAAGGGATATACCACACCGTAGGATGTGATGCCCAGTATATAAACTGGGAGGAGTTGGCCAGGAGGGACTGATGGCTGCTCAGGGACTGGCTGAGCATTGTTCAGCAGATGGTGAGCAACTGCATTGTGCATCACTTGTCTTTCTTAGGTTTTATTTCGCTCTCTCTTGTTATCTTCCTTTTCATCACAACTATTATTATTATTATATATTATTTCAATTATTAAACTGTTTTTATCTCAACCCACGAGGTTTATTTTCCGATTCTCCTCCCCATCCCACTGGTGGCAGGGGGCAGGAGTGAGCGAGTGGCCGCATGGTGCTTAGTTGCTGGCTGGCGTTAAATCACGACAATGCCTCAGAAAGAGGCAAATTAAATTGAGTAAATACAAACCAACTTACAAAATAACTTAATTTACTGTTCTGTTCAGACAACTGACAAAATTTTGAAATCTGATATCTAGAAACCCTCTAGGACATGAGAATATTGGGAAGCAGAAACGACTTCTACCAGCATATAAAACTTTTGTTCCTAACTTTGTGCGGTTGGGAAAGAAAATGCTAAACACAGCCACATTTTCATCTGTAAAGAAAAACTGTCATTGGTCCAGAATTGAATGTTGCCCATTCTGGGCCTTAAGCCAGGATGATTTAGTGAGGAGGAAGGGAGCCTGCATTTGGAGAGAGAATGAGGAAACGTTTCTCTGGCAGGTTGATTTAAAGGAATGGCAGCTGTCTGAAACTGCTCAGGGAGGCATCGTCGTATAATGGATCTTGGGCGCGAGGGGTGACCAGGCACACCATGCAGACAGACATGGGCCTGCAATAAATGGAAAAGCATGTGAAAAATGTTACTCGCACACACTTCTGAAGCTTTGGGAGAGTGTATATTTTGAGGGATGATCTTTTCCTCTGCAGCTTAATATGTCTTAAATAATGAGGAACAAGCTGAATCCTTGTAGTGCCCAGTGAAGCTGCACTGGAACACAGCAGTTGTCCACTACCTCCCTCTGGTGTGTCTCCAGGCGAAGGAGATTCACTGGCTTTCCAGTTCAGCCAAGGTTGTAGGAGTTTTCAGTAACGTGATCGAAGATTAATGAACATAAAAAATCCAAACCTGAGTTCCAGTAGGTTTGAGTACAATATTTTGCACAGCTTGGTAGATGATTCATGGAAAAGTTAACGCATAAAACTGCAAGACATCATCTCTTCTGCCATGGTGCTGCTCCAAGCCCCTGCGTGAATGATGTCTCAACAGATGGTGCTGCTACAAACGGGAGACCAAAGGCTTTCATTTTCATGCACCAAAGTCCAGCATTTCCCGAACAGGCACAGGCTGCTTTAGTTTGTCGTCCCAACAACCTTCAGCTCAGATGGTGCTGACAGACAGACTGCATGTGTCCAGGCTGCTGGAAGCGCTCCAGTGGGTCGTGTGGCGAGCCTGGTGCTAAGATGCTTTAGAGAGAGGGCACAAGGTGGATGTGGCAGGGTGGGTTTCGGGTATATATTGGACTAAATGAAGGAGCAGGGCCATGGGAGAGGCAGAAGGAGACCCTGGGTGCCACTCCAGCCAGTATCCACTGCCCACGAAGAAGGGCTTGTCGGTGTGGGTTCGGGGGCACATCTTGTTGGCACCTTCCTGCCCTGTCTTTCATTTATTCTCCTGCTTTCCTACAAGACCTGCGGACTGTCTGTGCATTGATCTTCTCTGCTTTCTACGCTGAACAAATTTTCCAGAAGGCACAAGTCAATTTTGGATGCATGGGTTTTATTTCAGAGATTCAACATCTTCCCTTTCTGCTAAGGGGTTAAGGATGTCCCTGCCAAAGTTACCTCGCTTAATCCTAGACATTGGTGAGGAATTTGTTAAAAATATTGTCTTCTGCGTGACAGAGCATTGTAATACACAGAGTATATGATACTTTAAATCCACTAAATTTCATTATCTTCATGCACAATATAGTATCTAGAAATTTTCCTCAGTAAACTTTATTAGCATACAGTTAGTGCAGTAAGTCTGGAAGGACAAGATCTTATGTAGCTCTGGGAGAGTTATGAGTCATAGCTGTTTTATATCCCTATGAGAAAATACTATAATACATGTAAGTCTCTACCCCAAAGTGTAACTAGGTTAACAGCATTTTGCCTTTCCACATTCCTCCATAGACTCAATTGATATGACATTCCCCATTTCTTGTCTTAAATCATTGCATAATGCTGAAATGTGCTGTTAGAGACTTCTTTATTTCACCCTACTTTTCTGCAGTGAATGAATGAAATAACTCCTGCAAATAATTTATACATGGGTTGGGTAATCCATAAAATATTTTGTGAGGCACTGAGATGCAAAGGTAACATGTAAAAGCTTTGGATGTTTACAGTAACAATTCATATGAAATTAATTTGTGAAAAAGCTGAAATATAAAGATATAAAGGAGAAAAATAGAACAAACAAAAGCTTCAGGATAAAATATTACATTTGGAAAAGATGGCAGAAGCCTTGAGTTGTGAGGAAAGATTTATTAGCCCATGGAAAAAGAAATTTGAGAGAAACTGTAAGTCATGTAAAGTCATTAGGGATAACTGCTGCAGATATTGGAGATGCTGGAGAGGCAAACTTGCTTTAGTAATACAGTCCATCCAAACCGTCAGAGAAGTGAGCTGTGAAATGAAAGAGCACATTTTTAAAGAACAATGTAAAAGAGCTGGAGCAAATAAATGGCTAATTGTAAACATCCACGTAACCTCCCTGCAAGACTTGAAGTGCCTCTGATGGTTTTGTATGGGAAGGGATGAATATCCTGAGTTTCCCATAATTACAAATAGTATCTATGTATTTTATTAAGGTAGAGGGAGAGAAAGAAAGGAGCTGGAGAGACATGGAGGGAAAAATCAAATGCGAACCAAAGGGACAATGTGAGCCACTTTTCACAATCCAGCATTTAGCTTTCATTAGTACCTCATATATGAGTTTTAACATAGCCAAATATAAAACCTACTTGTTGTAGAGTATTAGAGAAGAACAGAGGTGAAAAGCCTTTGCAGATGAAATGTTGGAAATTTTTCCACTGATGCCATGATTTCTGTTAGAGGCACATTCCCCATTTAAAGGTGGGATGTCAAGGGTGAGGGTTGAGGGCTGAACTGCATATTCATTGGCAAGGGCTAATATGGATCCAGCTTCTGTACTCTGTTTTCAACCCCTGCTGTAAAATTTATACTTATCTTAAATTACTGCACATTTGTCCAGAGTTGATATATTTTATCTTTAATCTAATTAAAAGCTATTTGAGGCAAAGATTGCCATTAGTCATGCAAATTTGCTAAAGCGGTGCATCTTTGTGTGTTAAAATTTGAAGAGATTTCCACTTAATACACATATCAATATTGATTGAATTATAAAAGTAGTCCGAGGCTATTGTGAGGAACAATATAGAAATAAATGGTGTTACTGTTGTATTTTAATTTAATATGTAAATCAAATCACCAACAGCATAGCAATTTTAGTTCTAATACTGTCTTGGGAGTGATGCAAAATGACAGACAACATAAAAATTAAATGGTTTGGAAAACAGTGATCTGAATCTGGTTGTAGTTAAAGAAAGCTGGGAACATCCTGACCTTCCGTAGAGCCAGATGTGGAAAATGTACTTCAAAGTCTTTAAGACAGAGCTAATGGCATACAAGATTAATGGGTGCTGTTCCTGAAGGAAATAAGGGGCCTTGTAATCTTGGAATCCACAAAAACAAGGCATATATGTGAAGTACAAACTGATATTTTTTAAATAATCTGGAAGAAATTATATTTCCTACCTACAGCTGGGCAAACATTTTAGGAGAAGTTATTACCTGTTCAGCTAGTTTTTTCATTTATTTAATTTAGCAATTATTTAACACCAGATGTATCTTTTACCGAGATTATTATGTGTTTAAGTTTTACCAAAATAAACTAATTATAAATAAGTGTTTTTAAAAGGTATAAGTTGAAATATTTCCAGAATTTCCATTATTTAAAGTTAATGCATGGAAACATTCATTTCAGTTTACTTGTGTACTAATTAGACAATAAAATAATTTCATTCGCAATCAGAGAAAAATAATCCATAATGCTTATTTATCCAGTTGTAATGAATGAATACTTCAAGTTTTAACTACTAATATACATTAAGACTTTTTGATCAAGCCAGGCTACCATTTAAAGAAGAAAATATTTTGAAAAAAATAGATTTTATAACTTACTTTGTATTACATCCTGATAGATAAATTAAAGTTAGTAGAATTTCTTATTATGAATTCTTTTGCCTTTTTGAGCTATTATTTGATAAAAAATGCTGGCATTTAGTAGGAGATTCACCATGTTATTGTATAGCCCTGTATTTTATAAATGGTGTCTTTTCCTTCAGATTTCATATTTAGGGTGTCTCATCTTTGTTTCTTTTACTAAGAAGAGTAACCCCAACCCAAAATGACTACACAGATTTCCTTGGTACAAGGAATAGCGTGGAAAAGCGCAGATGCACATCACAGCCGGTCTGCACAGAGAGGCTGTTGACATCAAACTTTTAACATTTCCTCCTCTTCATTCTTCCCCTTTGAAGAGAAAAAAAACCAAAACCCCAACAAATACCACCACAACTCATATCCAGTCAGTTCTACTTTATTCAACAAAATGGAGGAGCAGATGGCTTGAAGAACTGGTAACAAGATATGAAGCCTTTTATCTCCATGCCAATGATTTAAACACAGCTTGGGTTAATAGTGACCGAGATCTGTTCCCAAGAGACCGCTGCCCAAGTGAAAACCCTGTTGGTCGTTGCGATACAACCTCAGTGCGCTGCGTGAATGCATCTCGGTAACCAGCATCACATCTGTCACCTCTGCAACCTCTGCAAGGAAGCTAGAAAATAGCCCTGGGGAATGAAGTACTGTCTAATAAATCATTCCCTTGGGAGTCCTGGGACACAGTGAGAGAAAAATGCAGGTAAAGCTTTCACTGTGGCTTTTCCTCTATATGTACTTGCATGTACACATGTGTATTTGCCTGGTTTTGGTCTAGAGCAGGAATGAGCGTGCCAGGCACAGCAAGGAGACCCATCTGTAACCCATGCAGCACTGCACTAGGTGAACTTTGTTCAGGGATAAACTTTTAGCAGTTCCAGTCATCGACACACACATTTCCATTCAACTATTTATCCTATCTGTATCAAGAAAAAAAAAATCACTCCTCAACCCCACCTTGTCTGTACTTAAATAAATGAATTCCAAATAGAATTACTGTCAAACAAGTCAGCAGTTCTGTAGCTCTAATGAAAGCTTTTTCCCTTGGCCCCTCCTTGCAAACACTTAAGTAAATTAGCACAGGATAGACAAAGCCATACACAGATCAAAGGAACAAATCATACTAAATGGCGTAGGACTATTAATGTCCTCATTTTAGACACAAAATGAACTTTTGCTTCTGTTCTCCTAAGGTATGGCTCCACTGTAAAAGCTGTCAGATCAGGATCAATTAACTCTCTCCACTTGTCAGTGGATCTGTGCATCTATTCCTCTCCAGCAGGACATTTATCTGGCATGCAGAACCAGAAAAAAATGCTATAATCTGGCTGTTCAAATCCTAAAAAATTTAGAACTCCCTAGTTATGATGCCATGTGCTCTCTCTCCGTCATCTACCCACTTCCCCTGTATCTTCTGAAGAGATTTTCTTAGCCCTGTCTGCTCCAAAGCACCTTATTCACAAAATCCCAAAGTCTGCTGATCATTTTTGCACTGTTTTGTATTGCTTCTTTACCTGACCATTTCTACTGCTCTTCCACACACAAAGCCCTGGGTTTCTTAAATGAAGGAGGTTACAACTCTCTCTGCTGCTATCTTTATGACTCATTTTGTTTTTTTCAGATGATAATGTACCACTATTGTGTTGCTTTTGTCGTCTGTAGTTCTGAAACTTTAGAAGTTAACATGGTTTATTGCCTAAATATGGGTATAATTAATAGCCACTGAGGGATGAGCTGATTCATTAGCTGCTCTGAAAACTCCTTTCCAGCGGCAGGAGCATAACAGGGATTGCCCTCTCATGAGACATATGTGTGTGGGTACAGTGCTTAGGAAAAAGAAACCAGAAGGGCATTTAGTTATGGGAAGAACAAATCTTTCAGAAAAGCACACATTTGGCATCCCAGACAACCCCCATCACCAGTAGAGCCATCCCCGGCTGGGAAATGCCACCCCACTGCCCAGCAGCAGAATTCATCAGAGTGGAGACCTGCGGTGTTTGGTCACCCCTTTTTGAGCCCCTTTTTTAGGATGGACCCCAGAGACTCGCTGGTACCATCTCCAGAAAACAGCGTGTGAACGCGGCTGCCGTTGCTCCCAGTTGGGGATGCAGGCGGCAGCGCGTGGGCACAGCAACCACGTGCCTCGCAGCCGGCCAGCTGTGGAAGGAGATAAATGTCCGTCTCTGCAACAGGAGAAATCGAGCTCCTTCAGCCCAAAAGAAACAGTCTTCATCTGCTACATAGCCCTTCAGCTGGGATTCGTTAAGGAGCAGATATTAAGAAGTTGATGATGGCTTGGGGAGACGTGTTTTACGTCTTTCTCTCCGCTCTGTGCTGGAAGGGACTTTGCTAGGCTCTGAAGGCAAGTGCCCGCCTGGAGCTGTGCCAGAAAAGCCAGTCCTCCCTCCCCAGCCCCGTCAAAGGGACCTACATTGCCCCTACTAAGAGAGCTACTTAATTTAAATACCTTGAGGCAGGGACCTGATTTAATTTCAAGGCCTCCGAGGTTAGAGGAATGGTTTGTCTCATTAGCAAAAGGCAAGGTCAAAGGCAGGTTTGAATGCGCGGCAGGCCTGAGGACATTTTAACCCTTCGGTGATTGCTTTTTCTTTAATTTTGCATTTCTTGCTGCTTTATGAGAAATGGATCTAGCCAAAAAGTGGACTCAGCAACTACTCACAATTATTTCAGCAGCAATTTTTAAAGGCATGGTAAAGAAGCTCACTTCTTTTTTGTGTTTTGATGTTTTATCTCTCAGGCTTTTTTTAGTCTGAGTGTTTGCTAAGTTAGTGGCACAATACAAGTTTCCTCAGAATGGTGTCTTTGCGCAGAACCATGAAATGTCAAAAGCTAAGATGCTGTGAAATGAAAATCTGTTATTATAATTCATAGTATTCCCCCCCAAAAGGCTTGCAGCCCAAAAAATAATCAAACAAGACAACCAGCAAAGTCCACTGTGATCTGACTTCAGCTTACAATAGCCTGGCCCTCAACACGGAATCATCCCCATCCTAAATCACTCAGGCTAACCCGCTTTCTTTCTCATTCTCCTCATTTTGTGCTCCTCTTGAATTACTTTTCTTTCAGCACTCTGCTGCTTGGCTGCTGTCTTTCGGGTAGAGGAGTCTTACTTTTTTCCTTCTGGCTGTGCAGCTTCAGCAGAGATATTTCTTTGAAATGACACAAAATGGTTGTTCTCCTTTTTTGAATGACTGATTTCTTGTGACATACATGACACTTGTCAACATTCACTTGTGAGATACAAGTGAACACTAGAGAGGTTTGAAAGAGTAAAAATAAGTCAACGCCAGAGAAGGACACCCAAAACTCAGGTGCTGTTTTTTCCCTGGGACGTTTGAGAGTCGAACGGGAAGTGAAACAACCTCATTTGCAGCCTTCCAATTTCCATATTTCTCTTTCTGTTCCTATTATATCAGAATGAAAAACAGCTGTTTATCAGCTCATAGTTTGCTTTGCTGATTGTGGTTTTGGCAGACGAATGAGATTTCCTCTTTTGTGCTTCTTGTATTTTCCACAGTACCAAAATCTATTAGAGGGGAAGAGTACTGAATATTAATTCCAGACACTGCATTGTAAAGTTGTACCTGGCATTCCTGTTCAGATGCATTAACATTCCAGTTCAAATACATTAACATTCCTAGACCCTGGTCTGACCTCACTTGTGCTGATTTTACACTTATATAACTGCTGACTGCTAAGGAGTTGTCCTTAATTTACACTGCATTGCTTTTACTGAATGTTTGCAAGTACATTTACAAATGCTTGGTTATTTACTGTACTTCTATTTATAATCTCATTTTGCAAAGAAGAGGGGGGTTTATCATTTATCTTGTGAGGCTGTTGCATGCATCACCGTAGATAGCACATTTTTTATTATTTTACTTACATTTTAATTTCTTCTAATTCTTTCTTTTAATATTCTTCCTTTTAATAGTCTTCCTCTTAATCATCCTTCTTAATCAATATTTCCACTATCTAAGTGAAATAATTGGTCTCCTCCTTTGACGTCCATCCCTTTCTAGATCTGGTAAAACATTTCTCATGTGAGGACCAGAAACATTCAGTGGCTTATTTCAGTCACCATGAAAGCCAGCAGCAGAATTGAGACACAGTGCTTCCCACCTCTGAGCCAGAAGACCACATTTCCCTGCACTTTTCACTGTTCTTATCTTGGCTGCTTTGAATCCTCTGAACTTCTGAGTCCAATAAGTAATTTGCTAGAAGCTGATGAATAAATCTAATGACTGTTCTGTGACCAGTCAAATGTGTGCACTCTTTGCTTTCCCTCATTTATACCCAGGGGGGATAAAATGACTTGTATTTTAAGTTTCTAAAGCAAATTAAAGGTCATTAACAGCCCTCTGCTGTTTACTACTGATGATTATTGAATGAGAGTGAAATGAACTAAAAAGCAATGTTTCTAGACTGATCAGGTCTAACTTCCATTTTTCTGCAGGGTAGATGGTCTCAGGGTGGGAGAGGTAAAGAAGTGGATTTATTAGCATTCTTCAGCCTTTAGTTGAAAGGGAAGGAAACAGAAAGAAGAAATGATCTGTCAATACCCTCAGGATTTTATTTTTTATTATATATATTTTGAATGTATTATAGAGCTTCTGATAACAACATGTAGACCAGATAAGACTAGCAGGAAATAGCAACAAAAAATCTGTGACAAAATATTAGATAACTCTTGGGAGTAATTTCCTCAGAATCAGACAAGTCATCCCAATATATATTTTATCTTGTTTACTCATAGCATGTTATTAAAATAAAACATAAATTGTCTCCATGCAAATGCTATTTCAAGGCAAGAATAATAATAAGTTGTTGTGTTCTTATCATAGCCCTGTATTGTCTTGTCAGCTGCTAGTACTATTCAGGAATACCTTTTCTCCCCATTTCCTTGTGTAGTGATTCAAACACAGCTACTATTTTGAGCTGCTTCATGATTTGATTTTAAATGTATTCAGCTGTTTCCCATTGGCTTACAAAGACAGGAATGATGATTAAAATGTGAATTAGAAAGCATCTTGATGCAGCATGGGGAAAAACCAGCTTGTCTTTTTAGAATTGGTTGGAAGATTTCCAGTGAACTGGATCTCAGCTGGTAAATGGTGATTGAACAAAACTGAAGCTTTCTGTGAGATCATGATGATTCCACGACAACTGCGGAAACCTGGGAAGCAGGTAGGTTCTAAGCTACCTTCAGACCTACCTGGCTGAATATTGTAATAGACACTTCTTGGGCTCTCTGTTTTACCACAACGACCTAAAACCCTTGCCATCTCACTGGCTTGAAATATTCTTCAAAGAAATACATGCTATGTTGTGCATTTCCAGTTTTGTGTTTGCTTGGGTTTTTTCTCACAAAAAAAAAAAAAAATTTCCCAAATGTTCCATAAGATGAGCATACTGATTCCTGTGTAACTTTATCCATCTGTGCTTGGAAATTCAGACTCAGTGCAATTCCCAGCCTGCCACCACCCATAGACCTGCAGTCAGCTATGAGTAATTACAATTGATCAAATATTTCCCATGTGCCATTTGTGAATAATAAGGGCCAGACTTGAATGCGGTGAAGTGAATTCCAGCTCTGCTGACATCAATGGAATGAGGTGAATTAACATCAATTACTGACTACAATGCTTTCCTGCTAAAGTCTTGGGCATCAACTACTGACCACTAGCTGGCACAGATAACCTCTGTCATATGTGACAGGTGTATATATTAGAAGAGCTCCTTTCCATTTTAAAGGTTCTAAAGTGATCCAAAAAGGTCTGTCCTCTAATCCCCAAATGTCATATTGCTGGTTTTGTCATTAATATTATTGCCGTTATTATTGCTGCTACTACAGCTAGTTTTATTCTCTAATCTGTTGCAAAGTCATGCACAGATATCAGAGAATTCATCATTTCCTTTGTCTTTCCATTATTTCTAAGACTGACAGCAACTTATTTTAAATGACTGAATCCCAAGAACACCCATTTTCTTTTGAGAGCTTATCAAATATAGCAAACTATGATTAATGAATTCTAATCATTTGTATTCACTGGAGAAATTGATGTTTAATCAAGTTAATCTCATTGTCTATAAACAGTCTTTGACATCCTTTAAAGAAACAATTGTATCTTCTTTTAGGGCATTGATTCAGAGGATTAGGAATGGTTTATCTACAACCTTTTATCTCTTAGGCTACCAGATAAAAACCAGCCAAACTTGCTTTGAAAAAGTTGTTAATATGACATTCTGTGTCTTAAATTTATTTGCCTAGTCACAGAGATCATACGTTCTGGCTGCTGGTCTTTGATCTACCTGTCACGTGAACTGCCCTTACATATCTGCAGTACATCCAGAGAGTGACGGCAGAGGGAGAGTTGGGACAGGGAGGAAGAGAGAAAAGCTTGAACCTGTGATAGCCCTTTCGTGTATATCGTAGCGGTCATCTATCCACGGTGCCGATGGGCAATCACAGTGTCTGTGGCCTGACAACAGCAGGTATCCTATCTGCTGTCATCACAGAGGCAAAATTTAGTTGCCTAAATATAGCTTTCTGATGCCATTTTAGATACTATGGCCTCCTGCTGTCATTCCAGAAGGGCAGTTCTTCTCTGTGTCCTGTGTCATATGTCTTAACCTCATGCAGAAATGTTCAAAACTTTAGGAGAGCACTAATGGCACAGGACATTGTCATTGCCCAATGTTTAGGTAGTTGAAATGTGCCTTGTGACAAGATAGTCCTCATCTGTTCCCAAGGCAGTGGGATTTCTAACCAAAGAAATCCAGTCGGTCACTGCCCTACAGTACAGAGAGATCTGCCATGGACATTTCAGGTGGATATAAATGCACAGGTTTAAGTCAGGGATCACATCAGGCTTCAGCATCTCTGGATACAGCTCCTAAAGACAAAGCAGCCATAACCTGGCAGGCAGGGGGAGTTTGTTCTTTTGCCTGAATACCAGTGTGCAATAATTTAAAATTTATTTTCCATGAAAACTCACCCATATGACTTCCTGTAAAGCTTTAATAAGGAAATAAGGTTGTTGGGATTAGCCTGAAAAGTGAGCAGAGACATGGAGAGAGCAGTATAATAACTAAACACATATCCATGGGCATATTTCAGTATTATTTTCTCAGCTCAGTAAAAGGGCAATACAGAAAGCTGTGGTCAAATATGGGATTTTATTTCATTATTGTAGTCAGTATTTACTTAATTAGAATCATAGAATAGGATCATAGAATCATTTAGGTTGGAAAAGACCTTTAAGATCATCAAGTCCAACCATTAACCTAGCACTTCCGAGTTCACCACTAAATTATAATTGTATTAATTAGTCAAACATTAGTTCCAATACCTCCTTCACCAACTCAAGAAATTGGAAAAAAGTCAGCCTTTTGGCAAGAAAATAATCTTCAGGAGTATTTTCACAAACACACATGCACAAATGCCAGCCAGTAATTTATGCTCTTCCAAATACTACAGGTCAAATTGTGTTATTATTGCCCAGTTGACTACTTGAACCAGTGGTTTATCATAAAGCTTTTTTGTTTCTGAAGCAATAATATAAGGATTAATTGTTGCAGGGAAGAAATCTTAAAAGCTTTTCAGACTTTCTCTTTGGGCTGCCAATTGACCTTCTGTTTACTGAACCATCATCTATTTATTTCAGTCTCATCTGATGTAGTTAGTTTGTCAGGACTGTTCAGTCCTCTCTGCTATTCGATCTGTGACATAACAATGCTGAGCCACAAAAGCAAAACCAATAAGAAGTTATGCTTAATGATAAGACAATGGGCATCCTACTAGTTTAATGTAACGGCATAGAAGTATTATAGAATATAAAGTATTGTAGAATCCTTCTCGGTGGAAATCCCTGATGGGATTACCCCTAGTGGTAAAGATCGTCGTATCAGAATTGCACTTTTGAAGACTTCACTGGGGCAATGGGGCAATGATGATGATCAGGAAATGTTGAGCAAGTTAAGAGAAACTGCAAATTTGTGGCAGGTAGGAAGAGTAAGAAGATCTCAACTGCCCACATACAGACTGGATAAATGCCTATGAAGGACAAGGGACAGAGGCACAGTTTTGGCATGCAAAGAAAAGAAATGACTGTTTAATAGAACACCTTGTTTTAGAATCTACAGGAAAAATGTTCTAGATTTGGAGTGAATCATAGGACCTAGTTCAAAAAATATGAGTGGAAGATCCACTTTGTGGTACCAACCACCATTGAATTGAGAAGGCAACTTAAATAAAACCATTGCATGGATATGCAGTTCAAGAAAGATTACTGTGTAAATGAGGCAAATTTCCAAAAAAGAAAAAAGAAGAAAAAAAAAATAAAAAAACAAAGAGCACTGCAAAAAGCAAGAAGCCTCTAAACAACCTGGAATCTGTTTAAAAAATTATTTGTTAGAATCTCAGGAAAAAATAGTGCCAAAATTTAAAATTAAAAAAGAAAAGCAAAGATTTGCATGGATCATGGAAAAGTTTGATATAAGGAAAAAGTTAGATGTTTAAAAAGCAAAATACCTGTACAAATGAAGACAACAGGAAAACCCATGAAACACAACAGGTCAAATCATCCATCTCAGTGGAGACAGGGGATAGAGATCCCCACAGCAGTAAAGACACAAGGGTTGTTGGTGTATTAGAAACCACGGAAGTCCCTGAGAACAATAACATAGGAATTAGGGCTTCTCCCCCCAAAAAGGTAGCAGGATCAATATCCCAACTGAAGTGCACCTACACGAATGCACGCAGCACGGGCAACAAACAGGAGGAGTTGGAAGCCGTTGTGCAGCTGGAAAACTATGATATAGTTGCAATCACAGAAACATGGTGGGATGACTCACACAACTGGAGAGCTGCAATGGATGGCTCTAAACTCTTCAGAAGGGGTAGGCAAGGAAGGAGAGGTGGTGGGGTAGCTCTGTATATTAGGGAGTGTTTTGACTGTCTAGAGCTTGATGATGGTGATGAAAGGGTTGAGTGTTTATGGGTGAGAGTCGGGGGAAAGGTTAACAAGGCAGATATCATGGTGGGAGTCTGTTACAGACCACCCAACCAGAATGAAGAGACAGATGAAATATTCTATAAGCAGCTGGGAGAAGTCTCACAATCGCTAGCCCTTGTTCTCATGGGGGACTTCAACTTACCAGATGTCTGCTGGAAATACAATACAGCGGAGAAGAAGCAGTCTAGAAGGTTCCTGGAGCGTGTGGAAGATACTTCCTGACGCAGCTGGTGAGGGAGCCAACTAGGAAAGGTACCCCGCTGGACCTGTTGTTTGCGAACAGAGAAGGACTTGTGGGTGATGTGATGGTTGGAAGCCATCTTGGGCACAGTGACCGTGAAATAACAGAGTTTTCAATTCTTGGGGAAGTAAGGAGGGTGTTCAACAGAACTGCTACCTTGGACTTCTGGAGGGTAGACTTTGGCCCATTTAGGAGCCTGGTTGACAGAGTCCCTTGGGAGGCAGTCCTCAAGGGGAAAGAAGTCCAGGAAGGCTGGGCGTTCTTCAAGAAGGAAATCTTAAAGATCCATTAGCAGGCCGTCCCTATGTGCTGAAAGATGAGCTGGCAGGGAAGGAGACCGGCTTGGCTGAACAGAGAGCTTTGGCTGGAACTCAGGAAAAAAAGAGAGTTTATGACCTTTGGAAGAAGGGGCAGGCAACTCAGAGGACTACAAAGCTGTCGTGCAGGTTATACAGGGGGAAAATTAGAAGGGCCAAGGCCCAGCTAGGACTTAATCTGGCTACTGCCGTACAAGACAACAAAAAAATGTTTCTATAAATACCTTAACAACATAAGGAGGGCTAAGGAGAATCTCCATCCTTTATTGGATGTGGGGGGGAAACATAGTGACAAAGGATAAGGAAAAGGCTGAGGTATTTAATGCCGCCTTTGCCTCAGTTTTTAATAGTAAAAGCAGTTGTTCTCGGGGTACCAGCCCCCTGAGCTGGAAGACAGCAACAGGGAGCAGAATGAAGCCCCCATAATCCAAGGGGAAATGATTAGCAACCTGCTATACCACTTAGACATATACAAGTCTATGGGGCAGGATGGGATCCACCCAAGGGTACTGAGGGAGCTAACAGAAGTGCTCACCAAGCCATCTTCAATCATTTATCAGCAGTCCTGTCTAACTGGGGAGGTCCCAGTTAACTGGAGGTTAGCAAATCTGATGCCCATCTACAAGAAGGGCCAGAAGGAGGATCCGGGGAACTACAGGCCTGTCAGTCTGACCTTGGTGCCAGGGAATGTTATGGAGCAGATCATCCTGAGTGCCATCACACAGCATGTAGAGGACAACCAGATGATCAGGCCCAGTCATCATGGGTTTATGAAAAGCAGGTCCTGCTTGACTAACCTTGTCTCCTCCTATGACAAGGTGACCTCCTTAGTGGATGAGGGAAAGGCTGTGGATATTGTTTTCCTGGACTTTAGTAAAGTCTTTGACACCATTTTGCGTGGCATTCTCCTGGAGAAACTGGCTGCTCGTGGCTTGGATAGTCATACTCTTCACTGGATAAAAAACTGGCTGGGTGGCCTGGCCCAAAGAGTGGTGGTGAATAGAGTTAAACCCAGTTGGTGGCCGGTCACAAGTGGTGTTCCCCAGGGCTCAGTACTGGGGCCAGTTTTGTTTAATATCTCTATCAATGATCTGGATGAGAAGATCGAGTGCACCCTCAGCAAGTTGGCAGATCACACCAAGTTGGGAGGGAGGGTTGATCTGCTCGAGGGTAGGAAGGCTCTACAGAGGGACCTGGACAGGCTGGATCGATGGGCCAAGGCCAATTGTATGAGGTTCAACAAGGTCAAGTGCCGGGTCCTGCACTTGGGTCACAACAACCCCATGAAGCGCTACAGGCTTGGGGAAGAGTGGCTGGAAATCTGCCTGGCAGAAAAGGACCTGGGGGTGTTGGTCGACAGCCGGCTGAAAATGAGCCAGCAGTGTGCCCAGGTGGCCAAGAAGGCATCCTGGCTTCTATCAGAACTAGTGTGGCCAGCAGGAGCAGGGCAGTGATCATCCCCTTGTACTCGGCACTGGTGAGGCCACATCTCGAGTCCTGTGTTCAGTTTTGGGCCCCTCACTACAGGAAAGACATTGACGTGCTGGAGCGTGTCCAGAGAAGGGCAGCAGAGCTGGTGAAGGGTCTAGAGCACAAGTCTGATGAGGAGCGGCTGAGGGAACGGAGCTGGTGAAGGATCTAGAGCACAAGTCTGATGAGGAGCGGCTGAGGGAATGGGGCTTGTGTAGTCTGGAGAACAGGAGGCTGAGGGGAGACCTTATCATTCTCTAAAACTACCTGAAAGGAGGCTGTAGTGAGGTGGGTGTTGGTCTCTTCTCCCAAGTAACAAGTGACAGGACAAGAGGAAACGGCCTCAAGTTGCACCAGGGGAGGTTTAGGTTGGGTATTAGGAAAAATTTCTTCACTGAAAGGGTTATCAAGCATTGGAAGAGGACGTCCAGGGAAGTGCTTGAGTCACCATCCCTGGAGGTATTTAGAAGACATGTAGACGTGGTGCTTAGGGACATGGTTTAGTGGTGGACTTGGCAGTGTTAGGTTTATAGTTGGGCTCGATGATCTTAAGGGTCTTTTCCAGCCTAAGTGATTCTATGATTCTATGAAATATAAAACAGGAATTAAGAGGGGCAAAAAGCGTTTTGGAAGTCACTTAGCAAAGGACAAAAATTGATGGTAGAAAATCCATTAAGTACATCAAAAGCAGAAAGCCACCTACAGAATAGACAGGGCAGCTTGATGACAGAGATGTAGGAGCAGCACTGAGGGTTGATAAGGCCATAGCAGGACAGCCCAATGACTTGTCTCCGTTGGTCTTCACCGCTGAAGAAGCTGAGGAGATTCCCATAGATGATGCATCCTTTGTAGCAGATAGCTCAGAAGTGCGAGGTGAGTTTGAAGCAAATATACGGGAAGTATTAGCCCAAATAATTAAGTTAAATGTTAATAAATCATCAGGACCAAATGCTATTTGCATGTGAAACCACAGGACTGCTAGCCAAGCTGTGTAACTTGCTATTACAAGCAGCCCCTGGATTGGAGCTGGATGGCAAATTTAACTCCTATCTATAGAAAGGGATGTAGAAGGCATCCTGGGAATTTTAAGTCAGTGAGCCTGATTTCCATTCCTGGCAGTGTAGTCTATGACAAAAAGTAAGAGCGTTGTGCTCTTATTCTTCTCAGCGCACACCAAACAGTTAGTGAGTTATATGCATGTTGTGGGGGAGTTAATGTATGAGAGATGATCATCATGCAAGGCATCGCTTAGTAATTTTCTTCCGTTTACCCTGACTGTTTGCCATAGAAACGAAGACATAAAGCCCAGCAAATCTAAAGAAAATAATCAACTGCAGCTTAATTTCGGATTAATAAGCATGTTATTTACTATTTTCATGTTGTTTCCTCTGCCTTTTGAGTTATGAGAGAAAAATTGATCCTCTTTAGTACTACATTTTGATGGATTTTAGACAGACTTGCTGATGTCACATTATACCTAAAAACATGCTGCTGCACAGTGAGCAAATCCTTCCCTGAGGTGCTGGGCCTTCAATTTATCAAACTACATAATCACTGCAGTGCTTAAAATATGTACCAAGTCTTGTAGCTTGCTTTTTTTGCCACTCATACAAATGTGGGTTCCTCATTCTCACAGTCTTTGTAGTCTGACACTACTTGAATGTCACATTACTTCCCCTCAGGAAAGAAGAACTTTCATAATGCTCCACAGAGGTGGACTGGCCTTGACCTGAAGATCCTGGGAAGTTCTCTGCATGCTTGTGTGGACAGTTTTAATGGTACACACAGCACAGGTTGAGAGGCTCCATGGAAATCAGCAGACATCACTGAATCCATGAGGAACTCATAGTTGTGAGCTTACTTCTCTCAAGAATTCCCAAAATAGGCTAAGATGATTCAGGTAGGGAACCCTGGGATTTGTTGCACCTAGGAGCCTTGTTATTTTGTCTCAGTGATTATGTGATTTTACACTGATGTATGGTTAAAAATTATGAAATCATGACCATTTTTGTTTTATTGATGAAGAAATTACTGTCACATGTAAAACTAACAGAAATGAGGAGAATCTAACTGAACACAACTATGTCTTTTCTAGGGAGAGGATGGATAAGAGGTTAATGTTTCAATATTCTACATTTAAGAGGGTAATCTATAAATTAAATTAATTTCCTCCAGAGACAAGAATGTTGCACACAGTCTGTATGGCAACCCCAACTTAAGCTTTATGTGAGAACAGTTCAGAATGTTGTAGTTCAATCCACTCCACTTTCTAATTGGATTGCAGCATATCCTGCCCCGAATATAGATAGCATTAGCTGAATCTTTACTTTCATGACTATTATTATGTCACCTATGATACTTTTCAGTAGAATATGACTGAAAAGCTCCTTCCACAGGAAAAAAGAGACAATGGAAAGAATCTGGAAGATTAAGAAAATCCAGTGGGCTACTAAATAATTTACTGAAAGACTAATCTTCAGAATTCAGAAAACAGTCATTACAAAGCAAGTGCAATAGAAGACAAACAAAAAGAAACCTGTGTGTTTAAGATAGATTACATGGAGGTTGAAGTTTTACATTCTAACTTCAGTAAAGTCAATGGCAGTGCTGTCACTCTCTTCAAACACTAAAGAGCAGGATTTCTGGAAAAGAAATTCCAGTTTCTGTAAAATGATACAAATTATCAAAACCACATGGTCACTGTAGATAACAAAGTGTGGGATAACCCACATTTTTTACCATTAATGGAAATAACTTTGCAACATTTCAGTAAACAGAGGCTGCCTTATTATTACTACTCTTATCTAAACTTAAACTTTGAAGAGATTCATGCCTGTTAGTGGAGGAATAAACATTCTGACATTGACAATAACTTACGGTGGTGTAGAACACAATGTTGTAAAATTGTACTTGCTATTCTATATATGTACAGATGAGAAACGGGGTACAAAATAAATACTTAAATAAACACATCCTTCATCTATTGTTTGTAGGAATTCTAAGTATTTAATATTGAAAACAAAACATTTATTTTAGATTTATTTGTAAAATGAGCAGTTAAATGCCTCCAAGTTTCATAATACATGTAACACCACCAAATTATAATCAGTGCTGGAAAGGGGAACGTCCAAAGGGGACAGCTATGTATGGCACCAAGAATTTCTTTTATCACAAGGAGCCAGACTTTGGAGATGACACTTCTGAGGTCAATAAAGTCAATGGCATCTTGCACTATGTGCAGCCTTTCTTGATCACATGTCTATGGAAATGAAGGACAATGAAGTTAGACCCTGTCCCACCTGCCAATGGACCTCATAGGAGTATAAAACAAAGAAATTGTCCTTTGCTGGCTGAGTTCTAATCCCCTAAGCCTACTTAAGGTTTCAGATTTCTTTTGCCTCAAAAGGCAATAAATCAAAGGAATTAGCTTGTAATATTGTTCTTTTGCCCACCCAAAAAAATACAACAAATGAAGAATCACCTTGTCCAACTTTATGCTCTTAGCCGATCTAGTATGAAGATCAGCGCTGGTTAGCATTTGCTTTTTTAGAGGCTAAAATATACGGCAAGAAGTCCATCTTCTTAGCACACATCATTTAATCATATCAGCCTGAACCTATGTGTTCAGTCCAATTGATTCTCCTATTAAGAAGGAAAATGGCTTTCGTCAGATCTTTAATGTTTTCAGACCTAGTGGGAACCCAGATAGCCGTCAAACAAAGACTACTATGGCACTGAAACTATTGAACAGCTATCGCAAGCCCACTGCAGTGATCGTTAAATAAGGTTGCTATTTATTACTTGTGCTCTCAGTAGGCAAAAAAATCAATTGAATCAGGTTGAAGTAGACTGCCCTGTTTAGTTGGTGAAAAAACAAGAGTGGCTGAGGTGGATAAATTGCATCTACTTTTTAAAATTAATGCACAGCAGCTCTTTTATAGGTAACAAAGGGAAAGGAGGTTAAGTGTCATTGCCTAAGAGATTGACAGTTTTTCCCAGTGTAGTAATAGGGACCTGTGAAAATAAAAGCTCCACTTGTCTATGATAACTCTAGAAGAAGGAGGAAACTAATGTCATGCCCCAGTGCTTCTAAGTGGAGCTCCAGCATTTGGCTTCAGGAGACTTTTCTCTTCAGAAAATGGCCCAGGAAGTTTGGTCAGGCAGCAATTTTTTCAACTGATCAAAACTAAAGACCTTTTCAAAGCTGAACCGGTCCCACAGCTTTGAACGCTGGGAACGGTAACTGGCTGCCCACAGCTCCCACACCGAGCCCCCTCTTCTTCCTCAAGCCAGCCAGCCGACCAGAGAGCTGTTCGGTTAGAGGCAGCCTGGCAGGCCCTTCATTCTAAAATAAACATCAGAAAGGAGATAGAGCAAATGAAAAAAATACACATCCCTCACGGTGGGTGGATTTCTGTGGATGGGATTTTTCCACAGCTTTGGAAATAAGCGCTACCGCGTGTGATCGTTCAGGCTGAAGGCAGATGTGTCAGCCTTTTTGCCTTACAGATCGCCTCACTATCTGCTAACTCTTGATTTGTACAATGCTACCAGGTATCTTTCACTGATCTCTATTCTCTTAGCAGCGAACAGTGAAAGGCTGTGACATTTAAAGTTGTTTCTATTTTCAGGTGTTGGGACATGGAGGATCTATATCAAACAGGCATGAGAGCAAGCACACTGGGATTCGATTACAAGATGTTCAGCCTGAATATTGACATTTCCCTTGAACTGAGGGACAGTCTAAACAACTGTTTTCCTCCTCACTTCTCAAGGTACATAGACAAATGGCAGTAAGAGTCTGAATCTTGAGTTTCAGCTGCCTCACTCCTCTTTTTTGTATTGATGTATATATTTTCTCACGCTTTAAATTAACAATAGCAAAAGATCTGTGTCAGATTCTGTGTCCCAATATGGGAGCTTTCGTTTGTAAAGCTGCCCAAAAGCCATCCTGTAAGGCAGCCTTAGAATTTGCCAGTTTATGGCATCAGAATTTGGGGGGGAAACTGCTGGGCAGTGAGAGGGGAGCACAGCTGGGGAGCCCCAAATGTACTGCCTGCTGTACAGGAAACTCCTGTTGTATTTCAGAGAGAAAATTCACACATGGTTTGAATTCAGAAATGTCAGAATTCAGAATTCATTATACACTTGGCACTTTTGAGAAAGCAGAAAAACACCTTCTATGTCTGTTTCATGGTAGGAATAACATTTCGGGGGATTTAAAGAAAAATACATAAAAAATTATAACGTCATTTCCCCATGATTCTGTCAGAGAATATACAGTTTGGGGACAATTTGGAAATCATCCATCTCAAAACCAATGAATATGGAGCTACACAAAAATCTAGAAGAAGGAAACCCTAAAAATCCAACAAAAATGGAGCAGGAAAATACTGATTTAAACCTGAAGCAAAGCTTTGGGGTAGGTGTTTGCAGTCCCAGCTTATCCACAGAAATGATATGACCATTAGTACATATTTTACTAGTATCCCCAGATTACCTATTGTGTGTGAAAGTCAAATCTCCAAAGCACCACTAACTTCAGGTAAGATCTGTCCTGAGCTATTAGAACATGTTCACAAAGATAAAACTAGTAGTATTTAATTTTTGGTATCACAACAAAATGAAAAATAGGAGGGATGATTATGTGATCAAGACTATAAGTCATTTAATACTATAAAGCCTCAAGCCCCCATTATTGTTTCCTGTTACCCTTACTCTGTCTCAAACATTTATATTCTCAGGAGTAAAGGTAACTGTCTTTGGTAGATGCATTCACATACTGCAGAGAGTTTGACTATAATGGTCAATGTGTATCTGGTGATACTGAACCATTATTTACTATACTTTTTCAGTATACAAATCACTACTTAGTTTTTGAAAGCCCTGTTTTCAAAAGTAAATATGAAATTAATTATTATTCATGCAGGTTTGTTGTTGCCATTTGGACTGAGTCTGACAACTGTTGGTTACACCTCATTATAAGTGTTCCATGTCCAAAAATTTAATTTCTCTTTAAGGACACAACCTACACACTTCCCCTGTAAATATATCTGATTTAATGAGCTTTTACTACCTGATTAACAGTAAGCTACAAAATTTTTGTTTCCAAAGGGAATGAAGAATAGCAGTTTCACATCATTTAATGGTATGCATGAAAACATTAATCTCTTGTAGACATAGAGTAAGTACATCACAGAAGATACCTGTTATCTTCAGCATTTCACTGCAAAATTGAAAGTCATTATTAATTCATTCTATATTAATTTTGGTAGCCATTAATCACAATGATCTTGTTCAGCATTCAGATCGCTAGAAATAATATAATTGTTTGGAAATTCAATGCTTTATTCCAGAAGGACTGAGTGTGGCAGGTACACTTGCCGTGATAGAGACCGAAACTCTTCGACTGCGGATAAAAAACCCTAGACACCATGTTTTGGGGGTCGAGCCACCCAGCCCGTGTGGTGACTGTGGTCAGGTACATACTGCGGCCAGTGACGACCATCACATACACACTTCAGTCGAAAGGCAAGACCCTCAGCCAATGAAACAATTCAGTCAAAAGAAATTTCTCAACTGTTGACCATATATGCCCACAGATCAGATTTGAGGAGGGTATAAATGGAGCCCCACCGGAGGGTAAATTGAGCCAGTCGTCCTCGGAGCAGGGGGTCTGCAGTCAGGGACTCTCCCCTTGGGTTGGGACACCGCCTAAGGAAAGTCGTCTAGGTTGAGAGCCCTCATCTTTTATGTGCGTGATATTGGCTCTTCATTTCTAAAGCTTAAGAATTCTTAAGCTGGTTGTGCAGTATTAGTTTCCCCTTACATCATTGAACCTGTGGTTTATTAATGTTGTCAGAGTTCTAAACGACTTTGATTAAAGAATAAATTTCATTGAGTTTAACACCTGTTTAATTTGATTATGTGAGCCTCCGCAACACTGAGTCACTTAAGGTGACTTAAAAACATTATTTTCATAGCAATATAATGTCCAATTATCAACTTGATTAATAGTTTATAACTTGAGCCATTTACTAGGTTTTCACTTTGTTTGGTTCATGGAAAAATGCAGTTTTTGCAAAATATTTTTTTTCCTTATGAATATTTCAGCCCAATGGGGAATAACAGTGCCTTTTCAAAACTGAACACATCAAATTACGAGGCAAAAACTTGTAAGTGTTTTGTCTGGGTATCCCAGCCAGAATACCCATTACATAATAGCAAACATTTTACCCAGATTTATTTCAAATACATCTAGGGCACATAGTTAAAAAGAAGAATTCGGAACACTAGTCCCAGCCTGTTGTATGACAGGTAATGCCATACCCACTGCACATGCATGCCCAAGCAGAGGCCACATCTTGCTCATTTCCACTTAAATTCTCTGCAGATACTTCCCCACAAATGAAATTGTAAAGCTTGTCATTCACTATCATAACAAGAAATGCTTTGCTCTGTCCAAAAATATATTGGCAAAGAATTAGAAGTGTCTTTCAACAACACATGTGACAGGTGTGGATGATACTTAGTATAATAAGACTTGACAACTCAAATGACACCCCAAGCACTTGAGAGCATAAACACTTATGCTATCTCTTTATTTTAATGCCAATTCTAGTACAGTTCTTACCTTTCTTCATTGCACAGAGAAACATAACAGGTGGAATGGCCTTATTACAGTTCATGCACAAAATCCAGATCCTGAATTTCTAAAGTTTCTTAATCAGTGCTAACGCAAGCCTAGCTGTTCCCATTGTGTCATGCGTCATGTGTCATACAATCATCCACAATGAATTTGTGCCTCTACGTAGTCCTGCTCAAGTCAATGTGATTTTTCTCATCTGCACAACTAAGCATGCAAATTTGTAGTACTGTGGCCTGCTAGAACAAAATCCTGCTTGACACAAGTGTTAAAAATCACTCTTATCAGAATTCATGATTACAAAATTCTCTTGGAAATGAAAAGTGAAGCTGAAAACCAGCAGAAACAAGGTGGCATTTGAACCCCAGAGAAATCTGTATCAAAATCCTTCTTGGTTTCAGTGGAACAGCAGTTCCTTCACGCACTATAGCAAATCAGTAAGACTTAGTGTGAACTTCAGGCATCCTACAGCTTTGCAGAATGCTCTGAAGTATTTCATAAAATCCCCCAAAGCATCTGAGAAAAGGTATTGAGAAATGACTGAAAAGGTCAAAAGTAAAAAGAGGAATGAGAGAAGGGAAAAAAAAGACACGCTCAGCCAGAAGAGCAGATGTAAGGGTTGAAAACAGGTGAGGTGCACTGACGATTATAGGAAGAGAGAGATCTTGCTTAGTCAGAGCTCTTTTTCCCTGTGACTGAGCAGTAAAGAGAAAATGACTGAGTAGTCCATTTTCACTTTTATGTTGCTGCTGAGCTATAACAGTATGTTTCAGCTTTTGTACATAAGTGAAATTAGTATGGTGTAAAATGGAATTTTCTGTAGTCTGAATGAAAGTGACAGGTATCAAACTTCTTATGTTGCAAACTTCTAAAGGTTAAAATCATGTAAACTGTCAGAAAAACTCCTGAGGAGTACAGGAAGCCTCATCCTTTGTAAATCAGATCTAGACTGGACAAAGGCACCGCAGAATATGCTAAATAGTGCAAGATTGCACTGCTGAGAGGTTCCACTGGATGACCTACTTGGCCTTTGCTGTCTTTAAATTATGTAATTCTCCTTAATGCTATATTAAGATTTTGAGGCAAAGCCAAAGTCTAAAAACATTTGCCAATCCTTTTAAGAGAGAAAGCTAAATAAACCCTCAAAGATCCTCCCAGAAAATCTCCATGGCTGGTAGAGTAGAGAGGGCTTCTGCAGGGAGGCTGTTCTTTTCCCCTCTTTTTCCTGAACATTTCCTCTGAAATGCTTCTAGGGCAATATTTTATAAATGCAAACTCTCTGCAAGATTTTGAAATCTGTGCCAGAGTGAGAGCCACAACTGCTGCTGGGAGGACGTGGGTGGAGAGGAGCAGAAAGGCACAAGGAGATGCCTGGAGTAGTGGTGGCTGCCACATGGGACAGGCACTGCTGGGACAGAGGAGCACAGCAGCCTCTGTGCCAAAAGCTGTGCCTCCTGGAGACAGACATGGGTAGGAAGAGGTGGTGGGGAAGTGTCAGGGAGCACGAACCTAGGCCGTTGAGTCAGGAAGGGATTTGGGAATAGTTGGGCAGAGGGCAGGGAAGGCGTTGAGATGGGAAGAGTTGAGCGATAGGAGGCAAGGGGATGGGCTAAAAGGGCTCAGAGCATCTCTGAGACAGGAGAGATGAGGGACGGGAATCCTGAGGCAGCCGAGGGAAAGATGGGAGGCCTCTGCGTTAGCGAGGGTCGTGGGGCTCAGGGCAGCAAGCACTGAGAAATTGCCACAGGACTCTCCCTCATCCAGGCACCTGAACTCTCATTTGGTGGCAAGAAAATTAGAGCAAGAGTGTACAGACCTTCCACTTCCCCTTGACCTGCAATTCACCTTCACTTTTGCTTTCAGAAATACAGACAGGCTAAACTTTGTGAGCAGTAACTGCAGCGTCAGATCTGAAGGTAATTTGGAACTGATAACTTCTTTGCCTCACACCTACCCCCCTCCTGACACAGTTACCCCATGGAAGCTCTCTTTTTGGCAAGCTGGAATTTTAACTTGACAATTCTCATTGTCACTGGTTCTCTCTCCACTGCTCTTTTTGGCCACTCTAAAGACCGTGCCAGCAAGAGCACCTCTTACTCTAAAATGTCCCATCATCAGTCTCTATAATGGTCTCAGTGCACTAGTATATGTCACAAGCAATCATAAATGACGTTGGAAGACAGTAGAAATGTAAAGGTCCTACAGAGCACCATGCAAGAAGAGAAGAAGGCATATTGTCGTGAGGGGCTACACTGCCATAAACCCTACAGGGCATATCTCCAGGGACATGACCTGGTGGTGTGTCAAGAGCAACAGCAGATAAATCTAAGGATTCTGAGACCCACCCCAGAAAGAGGTTGCCCCAAAAGGGCAGTTCGTCTTTTCCTTACTGGATGTGCTAGTTGTGGCTGGACCCAGATGGAGACTTGTGACCTGTTTCCAGGCTGAGAAGTGACTTTTTTTCAGCCTTGGAGATGAGTGAATGGTGGGGGGAGGCCTGGATACTGGATAAGAAGCTTGTGCTTGCACTGTTTACAGAAAGACCATGTTTGCAGGGCCTTTGTGACAGCAGGACGACGGTCTCTTACACGTCTTTTACTCCTAG
Organism: Harpia harpyja; assembly: GCF_026419915.1. NCBI lineage: Eukaryota > Metazoa > Chordata > Aves > Accipitriformes > Accipitridae > Harpia > Harpia harpyja. The sequence continues at coordinate 6,290,428 of NC_068962.1, forward strand.
TAGAGGGCTGACGTGGGCTACGTGGTGTGCAGGTATGTCCTTGTGATACGAGACTGCCACATGAGACTAGAGATTCATCTGTGATGAGAAGACCCTGAAAGTATATGGATTTGCTGAATGGCTCACAGGTGTTCCTTATGGAGATCCACCCAGTGAGAGGCTGTCAGTGCAGCTCCTCCTTTTTCTCTTTCTCAGGTGGGACCTGTGGGCATTTGGCATGTGTCAGGGTGATTCACAATACGCCTAAGGATGTTCTGACTTCTCCCTGCCAGTTTCCTCTAGCCAGATTGTGCTCAGGATGTCCTGGAGGGCATTCCTGGAGTCAGACGCTGTGGGCACGCCGAGGATGTGCTCTGAAAGCCAAATGAAAGCTTCAGGGGTACCATAGCTGTACAACATGGACAAAACCAGAAGCTCCTCTGTTGCTGTTATATCCAAACATGCACTCAACACAGACCCACTGTATCTGCTGTATCTGTGCCATGCAGAATGCCTCTAAAACTCCTGAGACTTGCACTGCTTTCAGTTTGAGAAATGCAGCATAAATAATAGATGCTTTATCTTGAAATCAAGGGAATATATTTCAAGTGAGCCTTAATATATATTAATATATATCACTGATGTCTTCAAAAAGGAACAGTTAAAAAACTTCCTTTCTGTGTTTAACAACTTTTGTACTGTTTTCTCCAGAGAAAGAGAAATGCTGAAAGTAGGTCCTGGAATGAGGGCAGTTATTGGATGGAAAGAGGGCTGATATTTTATATTTAATCACATATAAATAAATATTTTCTATGAAAATGTTGATGTAATACCATTAATTTCATTACCCTTAAAACTGTTTGCGTATTAGCTGGAGAAAGGATAAAATGTATACATTCCTTGCATGTTTCTGCAATCAGGTAAGCAGCTGCATCTCAAACGAGCCCTTCACAATCCCAGTGTTGTAGTCTGTGGCTTCATTAAAGCAGCGCGCACCACTCTTCCATAATGAGGTGTGTGTTCTGTTGTGGGTAATAGAATCATTTTCTGTGTTGAGCAGATTGCTATGTAAATACGGAGAACTGAAATTCAAGGAGATTTGTTTTCTTTGCTCCTTCATTACCCCAACACTGCGTTCCTCTTGGTCACCATGCTAAACCTGAAAAGGAAGACTTCTATTAATAAAAAAATTGAATTGGAGAAAACATATTACACCATCTCTGTGCCTGTTAAATTAATAATAAGCAAGTGATGAACAAAAATTGTGATTCATTATGCATTCTATGACAAAAAGAATAATTTATAAATTCCAAGTAATGTTATTTCTTCTGTAATAGCAAAATGAATCATCAGCTTTTAATTTTCTGCCATAACTATCTAAACCCTTTTAATAAGAGGTTTGTCTCTCTCGAGGTGTCTAGCAATGTCTGATGGAAGTTCTTGAATTTTACAGTTATGCCACTAATGTATCAGCTAAAAAAACTACACCAGATTAATTGCTTTCAAATTCAATTATCTCTTAATTCATTACAGTTATTGTTATATTAGTCCCTGAAGTTTCATCTTAGATGTTACTGTATGTCCAACCATGTTTCAGCTACTGGATTTAACATTGTATGCCTCACAGGAACAAGTAATTTACAGCATTTTTCTAGTTGAAAATAAATAAATTAATTAATAGTCACCAACTCCAACATTCAGGTACGTTTGAAAATTTGACACTGTGCTAAAGCTCGTTAAAAAGCAAACTAGTAGTAAATATATTTTGTATTGCAACCTATTATGCACTCTGGATGACCTGCTGCTTGTTTTACAATGCTGCAGCTTTAATGGTTTTAGTTCTTATAGATGTCATTGGAATTTTAAAGACTAGTTAATGTAGTGCAGTTAATATAACTCAGTCCCTGATATGGAAGAATTTGTAACACCTTCCCGTCAAACAAAATCTGGCATGCCCTGCATACATCAGCTGTATATCTAGCATGGCCACCATTTTGTATGGGGTATTAAACAGAATTTGATGTATTTATGGGTTTTGTGTGTCACCCAGAAAGGAGGAAGCAAAGTTGGCCAGAGTCAAATTATATGACCTGGCTTATAAGAAAAAACAACCAATATTGCAGAGATTTTGTTCTTTGTCGTGAACTTCTGTATCTTCTGTGATAGTCTGCACAGTGATTATGAGAGTACAACTTGAAGGAAAAAAAAGGCAAGTCATACTGGATAGACAGCGGGGCTGGGATATGTACCCTGAAATTCATAAGACTTTATCTGATTTTAGCCTTGGATCTTCAAACTAAATCTCTTAGAAAATGATGGTTCCACATACTCTAATGAGAAAGTGGGACACTATAGCCCACCTATAGCTACACAGAAACCTTTATCTTACCACTCCATACACATAAGATAGGAGTCCAGGTTCTTACAAATGATTTTGAATTCTTAAAGCATTCAGTTTGTTAAATATTTTCAGCCTGTGATGGAGTTAGACCTTTTATTGTGGGGAAGCTTGATAAATAAGGCATCCTTAAGAAGCAGAGAAGATACCAATATAATGTATTAACATGTTTTCATTTCTAATGTATTCTCTACTTGTGTTATAAAGCTCATTACTGAATTATGACTGAGATCATAGTTTTGTAGCAGACCAGCGTGGGAAGATACTCCTGCTCTGGTAGAACTATTAGTATCTTTGACAGCGGGGAATGAATAAGCTCTCTAGGGCATGGCGTGCTCTCTTGTTCTGTATTTGCGCTGTGCATTGCATACTAGGAACTCAGCTGAAGGCCAAAGGTTCTTCAGTGCACCCCTGGCACAAGGAATTCAGATAATCCCATTATCTTCCACCTCACAGTATTTTTCATGTTTCTGTCTTCATGGAGAAGTATTTGACATAAGGTGGAATTTATCTTGCCTAATTTTAGCTATCTAAATGTTAGGAATCGAGTATAAGCTGATTGCTCGAGACAGCCTGTAGTCAGAGGAGACAGGCTTCTCCAAACAGCAGTTCTTCGCACCCCACTGTAAGAATCTGAGTGAACTGCCACGCTCTGGCAATTTCCATCTCTCTTTCCCTCCCTTGAAATAAGAGACAAAATGCCTAAGTGTAAAGTGACTGCTGTAAGATATATGTATTCCCCTAAAACTCTATTTTTAAACCTTCCAAAATGATAAAGGAACTGTACTCCTGTATCTTTATCTTCCATATCTATTATCTTTAGAAATAAATTAAGTTTCTTAAAATAGATTTCTTTTTCCCTTTGTATGGCTTTTGCATTTCACAATGTAACTCCAATTCTATTCTCATCGCTGGAAGAGCTGAATAGGAGTTTTTCATTTAGAAACTTTCTTCTCTATGTGCCCATGTTCATAGTGTTTAAAACGGGTTCTTCCAAACATGAAAGTGCTTTACTAGTAATCGTCCCCTGAAATCTAAAGCTAGGCCTTAGTTTCAGCTAGTTTTTATGAAAGTGAAATACATTATATCTTTGTGAAGCTGTACTAGGATTGGCAGTTCCCACAGTTTTGTGGTTTGTCTACTACCTAGCAGATTTCTTAGATTTCACTTCTTGTAGCTGAAAGTTGGCTTTCATTAAACAAGAACAATAAAAACAACTACAACAACTGTTCTTTTTTCCCAACTCATATTTCAATGAAAAGCTTGAAAAAATTACCTATATATATATCAAGTGTATAAAAACCCAGAGATAAATAAGAATCCAAAATGCATTAAGATATTTATTGTTGCAAGGCAACATTACGCTATTTAGCATAATGCTTGCATTTTGAATATTATGGATGAGAATACTATTAAGCTTAATTCTTCTCTGGAGTCAACCATGATTTATTGTTGGGAGCTTTTTTAGTGGTAACAAAAGGAGTAAAATTCTAAAGAACAGCATTGATCTCCAAAAGCTAAACAGGGGCTTTCCAAAAACCTAGGGATAGCATTGGAAGCTTTCCTCAAAACTCTCTTAATTACAGAAGGCATAATGATCTGTTTTATTCAAAGTGAATCCCTTTGTTTTGATGGTACTAATGCACTACAGTAAGTGTATGATGATAAGGTCTATAATAATAGTATAATAATAAAGGCTCAAAAGAGGAAATAAATGCTTTCACATTGGAGTCTGAAACATTGTCATTTTTCTTCTGATTTATGATCTGTAGTGAAAGGCCTGGTCCCATGGAGCCGAGTAAAGACTACCCAAGGGTTTCCTTACCTCTCATTGTACTATTGATGTAATCAGATCTGACCTTGATATTTGACACTGTAAGAAAATTACAGAACGGTCTTGTACAGACATTAATTTCAGTTTGACACCTCACTGACACTTTGTAGATCTTAAAAATTACATTAGGTGCTTACATTTCAATTACACGAAAAACTGGAATTCATTGATCCAAGTTACTTGGTAAAGGCACCTAGTAAATGAACACATATACAATGAAAAGAAAAGCAGTAAATATTGCATAGAAAAAGAGGACACATAGTGATTTACTTTTTTTAAAGAAGTCAAGAAAAACAGCACTTACTGAATACATATTAAGTCACAGTATATATTTACAGGCAGAATATCTGTAATAATACTTGGAACCTAAAAGGTATTTGAAGGCTTTAAATTCCATTTTTTTTTAACTTTCCTGGTTTCAATGGCAACTGGGGATATGAGCTGCTTCTGTCCTCAACTTTTTTACTTACAGCAGCACATTTTTAAAGTGAGCATTACTTACTCTTATAATAATCACTCATACATTTTAAAAAGTGTATGAATAAAACTGGGCATGTAAAACTCTTACCAAATTTGCAGGCCTACATGTAAAGCACAACTCTGAAAAGAAAATTATTCCAGTTAATTAATGTGGAAGTTGAGTCTGGCCCTTGCTTAAGAAATTTTGAAGCAAAAATAAGAATTGTTTATAATACAAGGATCTACCTCTTTTCCTTTGCTCCTGTCTTTCATGCCAGAACACACCTGCATTTGTGAAAGAACAAGATTAAGAACAGGTCCTCTCTCTTAGAGGATATGTATTAAATTTATGTTGATATTTCCACTTGAAGTGAAGGGAGATGCTAATTTGGATGGTCTCCAGTGAAAGAAAAAGTTTCCATTAGTTTCCATGGTTTTGCTTGCCCAGTGTGAAGGATGCGTTTGTTACAAGGCTTCATTCAGGAGCATTTGGGAAGTGCTTTGAGATCCCCGGTGGATGCCATTCCAGCAGTGCAAACTACTCAGGATAGATTGAAAATCTACCACTGGAACTATTCCCTGGTACAAGAAGTCAGTTACACCAGACTAAAATACTACATGATACTATATTGATTCTGTCAAATTTATCTAAGGAATTAAGTGATCAAGACAAGCTGTCTCCTTCTCTGCCTGGTTTCTTACCTGCCTGCCTGCCAGACTGCACACACTGAATGGTGTGCCAGACTGCCATATTCTTCCAGCTACTGAATTTCCACCTTCCTGTGGAGTTATGCTGCTGGCTCCTCAGGGACTTAAGAAGATGGGATGTGTCTAGCTAAAGAGAAAGCTGAAAATGCAAGGATTTTCTGTTTGTTGTTGCTTTTCTTTTCAAATGGATTTTTTTGATCATGATTCCTCTTTCACCCCCAAAATAAATCCAAACTTTTAAGTTTTCATCTCCATCCAAGAATATTATAACTTAAAGTGAAATTTCTTGCCAGATTTCTGGCGAGCTCTAGGTAATACATTATCTTTTTTCTTTCTTGCTCCCTGTTCATGGGGGAGCATATCTGGAGGCCAATAGAACAGTCAATCACTTAACATAAAATCTTAGGTAAGTCATTTGAGTATCTTGTTCTATATTTTTCTGCCAAAATTTAAAGCTAGTGAAACATAGGAATTCGAAATCCATTCTGGATATCTACCTCAGTGTTGGCCTTTGATGGTACTACTTTTAAAGTATACATTTTTGTCAGGTTCACATGACAACATGAGTCTCATTTATTTTCTACTTAGAAATGGTTTTTGTATAAGAAAACACTGAAGGCTGACACAAATGGGTTGAGTTCCCACCAGCTAAAATTTTTCAAACCATCTTTCCAGCGGCAATCTTACTTTTCAAGGTAGGTCCACATTTAACTCTGTTAAGGTTCCCATACATACAATATAGATCTATGGCCTGGATATGCTTGTCTTTCCTGCATCCTCCAAAATCTGAAAGCACCAGGGAACTGTGAAAAGCACCAGTAAGTCAGCATGAGACCTACCAGTATAAGTTTTCCAGTTTAGGTTCAGTTGTTCCCATATTTTACTTCGACTGCTGTTTAAGTCACTACAGCAGTATTCCATGAAAAACAGATTTTAAGACAGGGTCTTGTAGGAGGAAGTGAAAAAGTGAAGAGGATAGCAATGTTTAAAGAAATGGATATCTTTCACAGACTAAATATTTCATGTAACAGTACTGTATAAAAGTATATAACGAGTACTATGTAATCAAATATATAATGAGAAAAGAGCAGAAACTTAAAAGTTTCACAGAAGAAAGTCATGCACAGTAATATGGATGGTAGGTAACTTGCATTGAAAAGCACAGTAAAAGACCAAAAAGGAGTGATTCAGGAAAAGGACAGTCAATGAGAAGGTGGCACCACTTTTCAAATCCTACCCATAGTTATTAGCTCTTTTTACCTCCTCTTTTTTATGTGGATGCCTGTATTAAGAGCCTATTTTAGGTGCTCATTGCCAAAAAATATTGAAAATTCTGATGATAGTAACTCTGAAAATGAGGTTACAGGTATCTACGCTTGAATGCTAAACCAAGGAAATAGCAAAAGTTGGGATTGTTTTTGAAAATACATAAGCAGCAAAAGCATACAATGTTATCCTATTAGAGTGTCAAGATTGGGATATTTCTACAGGAATACATTTCATGGGGAACACAAAATAATCATGGCAGCACATAAAGATGCCGTGGCAGAGTGGAAGGTGAGAAATATTTTATGGGACAGGCCACCAGAGGGAAGTACTGAACAGTCTTAAGAGACACAACATTTGAGCAAGTTTTCAGTCTTGAATGAAATGCCATATGGCTGGGGGGGGGGTGGATTTGCCTCTCTGAGGAAGCTGTGACAAGTGGCAAAGTTTATTTTTTGCCTTAATCTTTCTATGGCTCCAATTCTTAAGGCAGATTTTTCTCCTGAAAAACAAGTTTAGATTTTCATTCCCAAAAAGGAAATTGAATGCAGCTTGTGAACACCTCTGCTGTTATTTACATTGTGCCTGGACTGTGTGTAATTTATTTCTAGATCAACAAGAAAATAACCTGTTGATCTAAATAAGCTAGCATTTTAAGAAAGTCAACAATATTTTGCACAAGCCTGTCACAAAACTATTTTTTCATGTATGACCAAAAGAATAAAGAGATTGCACAGGTAGGTCAACCAGGAAGATTAAGCAATGATATGAACTAAAGCAGAATACAGTATACAGAGCTCAATGTGTTCAAAGATAAGGAAAAAACACCTCCGCTCTTCCTACAGTTTAAAAATGTGCTTTGTCTGTTAATGCAACTTAATCGGAAAGTCTTTGAAGGGCACAATGACTTTATTGATCTTAAAAACTTTACAGAAACAATACTATTTAGTCTCATGTGACAGCAGATGGCACTGTATAACTATTGGCATGTACATGTATGACTGCACATATGTATACATGCACACACAATCAAAAAACCATATTGCTTTCCAAATAATGAGACCTCAGAAAAGACTAGGGTCTAAATCTATGATACTATTTTCTCTCAAAATACATTTGAATTACAAAATGTCTCTCTGCAAGATTCTAGAAAGCTTTTCACAATGGAAGATCTTATACAGAAGAGAAATAAAATCTTTCTAATATATTTTCTTTGTCTTTTGCTGGCTTTCCATGTCATAAAAGTCACCTTCCTTGAAAATAAGTGTATTGCTCTTTATAGATAAAAAGAGATGTACATAGGGGTGGGTTTTTTGCAAACACGTCATTGGAGTATCAGCTCAATATTTACCAGAGACCCCCAAAAGTACTTAACGTGTTAAGACTGTATTAAGAAGAGGAAAGAGAGGAAATATGACACTATCCATTGCAGTCTTTTTAGCATATGCAATAATATGATAATAACAATATATGAATGCTGTGTCCTCATCTTGAAGTTTTGGCAAGTTTTATTCGCTAGTATTAGGAGAAAGAAAATTAGTTAATAAAGCTGGAGAAAGCTGAGAGAAGAACAATAATTATTCAAGCAAGAAGCAACAGTTCTGGTAGGAGAATAATGTCACTTGAGAATAGATAGTTACCGGATGCCAAATTACACTATTATTTTTGACCATAGTGGGTGGTTTTGCTTGAATAAGGACTGTAGTGTTAAAATCAAATATGCATATAATACATATGTTTGAGCAAGCAAAACACTTGAGAGTTTGGAGCAAGGTCTGTAATCTGAGGATCAGGCCTAGCTTTCTTTGTAATATAAATAGTCCTGCATTTCTACTAGCCCGGAGAACTGGCCAGTTCTTATAGTAGCTGTGTTAATGCCAAAAAATAAAGTAACATCAATGGTGACTAGGAGAAATTTTTTTCTGATTATTCCTGTTTTTAGGAATCTCCCACTAATGAAGGAGGCTGGAGCAGCCTGTCTGGAAGTACTGAAGACCAAATTCACCAAGATTATATTCAGCAATGGGACTCAGACCAATTTGGACTCACATCTAGAGATGTAAGGACGCACGCTTGCATTCAGGCACAGGTTTTATTTGATCCATAGTTAGGGGAGAACACTTGAGACTGTGCTGCCTCTTATTAGAGACTCAAGTGTGACCCCATGGAGGGGCTAGATCAGACCATTATATATACACAGCAGCTTTTGGGGTGATATTGCAGAACCAGCAGTGACTAAAGGCTCTGTGCATGCAGGATGGATCCAGATATCATGTCAGGTTGGGAACCATCCGCAGTCAGATCTCAGTCTCACTCCACACTACTAAGTAATCCTAGGAATAAGATATACGTGATAGTTGAGAACACACTAGACTTTACTCTGCTTCCTGACCTGACGCTCTGATGGAGGTATACACATATTTAGTTAATTTAGGACCAGCCCTAATGAAGGATTTAAGCATCTAAAATCTGAGCTGGGAGCCTAAATTCTTCTGCAGTCCCCAATGATGGCTCTGGATACGTCAGTTTAGTTGCTCTCTAATCTCCGTGGTGCCCAGCTGATGGATGTGTAGCTCTTTCTCCGTGTTGACTAAGATGGGAAGCTTGATGCATAAGGCATGGCTGGGTCTGGCACTCCTCCATCTGCATATCTAGAAGGACATGGCTTGGCAAGCATTCTTCCAGCACCCCTAAGCACACCTCAATAGTGACAACAACCAGACAAGTGTAATTATTGCTACTGTCTTCTAAAATGTAGCTCCTGCTCTCATTTTGTGATGTACAATTGCTGGAATATTCATAACAAAAATGGGAGACTTCTTTTTTGGAGTACAAAAGCACACTAGGAATAGATTTTAAGCAACATGCTACATGTAGCCTCCTATAAAAGGGTCTGGGTTTAGCTGGAAAGACATTTAGGGAGAAATAGAGAAATTCTGGACCCTATACTGATGATACTAAATTATAGACTAAAAAAACAGGATCGACTGGATTGGAAAATGGACAAAAAAATGAAGCAGAGTATATGAACTTGGGTCATAGCTTAATGGCTAAGACACTGGCAATAGGATATCTGGATCCTAATCCTTTCCCAAACAGCCTTTACACATTTTTTTACACAGTGATTTTTCCTTAAATCCTTATAAAGCCTCTGATCAGGACAAGAAACCTAGACAGCTGCCTCCAAGCTAGAATACAGAAAAAGCAGTCTGGCTTTGTGTTGCTTCTTGCTCTCTTTATAGAACAATAAATCTTTCACCCTTTTGCACAGTAACACTGCTTCAACAGGAAGAGTTGGAAATGTTCCCTCTTTCTCCCATAATGCATTAAATTGCCTATAAAGGTTAGGAAGCAGTAGAAAATACAGGTGTGTATCCAGTTGGGTAGACGAGAGCATGAAATAAGCCTTTCCCTGCTACTAGGATGAGTGCTCAAATTGTATCCCCAGGAGAAATTGGTTACCCAGCTGTCTTTTAAGAAAGTAAACGTCATAATTTTTTTCAGGAGTCTGTTCCAGGTGCTTGTTGGATGCTTTGTATGATGGCTTGTGAAATAGCGACTGAGAAGACAGAGCTAACCGGGGAGGCAGGAGGAGGAATGTGCCTGGGCAGCCCGGGACGTGCTCCTACTGTCGGGCAGCCGCTGAGCTGGGCAGCACGCGATTTCGGTTTTGGACACAGGCACCAAACTTTATGTTGTACTTGAGTGCACTCTTTTAGGTCTTTCACTGATACAGGAGGCCTTGAATGCAGGGTGCTGGGAGACTGAGGGCCTGATCCAAACCTGTGGTGGTCAAAAGTCATTGGCAGCAGTGAGGTTTTGATTCAGCTCAAGCCATTACACCTCTTCTCTAGAATATTTTCCGTAGTACGTGAAGTATTTGGAAAGTGGTTAAGAGGCAACCACAATGGAGAAAACCATGCTTGTTTTCCTCTCCTGCAATTATTCCCAAGTCCTATTTTCAATCTGCATTCTGCTTATTTTCAGCAATTCCCCCTAGTGTGCGATTCATCTGGCTTGGCAGCTGCTCTGTGTGCAGTACATTTCAAGAAGGAAGGGGACAGAAGCACAGGCACGTTTCCAAGAAAACAGATAAACTGCTTTGGTGTCACTGACTTAGAAAGTGGGTTAGTCATACTCTAAAAGACTGGTATCCCTGATTATTTTTACTCGTCCAGACCAACACACATCTGTGCTAGCCCACCTCTCACAGTATAATTCAGCAGGTGTTCTCCTCTCCTGGGAGTACAGCAATGAACTTAGAATATATTTTGGAGTTTACTATTTAAATGATGCAAAGTATTCTGCTGTTTTTAAAGCAGCATGTAAAGCTGATTTAGGGATTACTGTTATGTTGCTTCTCTTTTTTTAGATACACTAAGTATTTATCTATACATTTAAACCTTTATCCAGACAGAGAATAGGTAGGCAGATTAGATGATAGTGAACTAACAATTTTCACTGTTCCAAGCGAAAAAAATAGCATTATTCGGCTGACAGATCAAGTGAAAGCTAGCAAGCTTGTGGCATGAGAAGGTTAAGTGGAAATTAAAATTTTCTATGATTCATATTTGATGAAAAAATTAACATCATATAATCAAAACAAAAGATGGCAGGTCTATAAGACCATGATATGAAATGTGTACAGCTGTGTGTTGCAGAGAAAAGGAGGAACATGAATTATTATATTTGGTGTGCCTGAAAACAGTATTTCCTTTTCACTAATTATTATTCAGACACATGCTTAGCACTTACCTGATGAAAGCAAGTAATTTCTTTGTACAAAGAAACACAAGAAAATAAACAAAAACAGAGTAACAGAATTTGATAAGGTTTACAGTAATAGAATCACATGCTTACTTAAACTAAGGTGTGTATAATGATTCTATTTAACTTCTCTTTTTCTCTCTCTTCCTCCCACTTCTGACTGATTGGTACAAGCTTCAACTGAGATACTGATTACTCAAGGAATTATAGTACTAGGTCTTGAAGACATCTCATTTGCATTATTTCTATATTGTTGTAACTGCATCGACTTCAGTGAAGATACTTCTGATTTAACTGGTGCAACGCAATTGATATTTTGGTCCAGGAATCTTCCCATGTGGAACGTGCATATTCCATTTTCAAATGCTTAAATAATCCTGGTTGAATAAATGTTGCTGCAACGATGGAAAAACAAGTCCTGTTTGAGTATGTAAAAAGGAAGCCTAGTAAATTTGAGGAAGAAGATCAGCAGACACAAGAAAAGGAAACAGCTAAGAAACTCTAAAGCAAAGGGAGAAAATTAATTTATGAGTCTACTTTTTTCTTTTTCTAAGAGGTTGTTCACCCAGAATGAGCACACATTAAGCTCTACTGGAAACTATGGCAGATAGGCCACTGACTGTGGGATATGAGTTATTACACCGTAAATTATTAATGGATGCTATAACCAATTTGAGCTATGCACAGTTATAGAACTGTTTGAAATCAGTGGATATGCTGAATAAATGCAAAAGAATCAGTAGCTGTATTCACACCGTCCTGCAAGAGTGCCTTCAACTCTTCCCTCACCAGATTCCTGAAGAGCCCGTGCTATCTAACCACGGGAGTGAATGTCACAGGGTGTGCCACCGGATAAACCCAGGAAATGCCATGGGATTTTCTGCTTATGTGAGCGGTCCACAGGATACAAACTCAAGGCCTTTGGTGAGAACGTCCTTGCATCTGCCACGACAGCCTGAAGCACAACGCCCTTGTGTCTTTCCCACGCCACGCTGCGCAGTGTTGCTGGGTGGGTTGGCTAAAACACGCACAGGCTTTTCCAGGCTCCCCTCCAGCAGCCCAGCTAAGCCGGCAGCCTCAGGAGCGTGCAGCCTGTCCGGCCACGTCTCAGTAGCAGCAGCACACTCCCTCTTCCACCCAGGTAGGAAGGAGTGTACCCTACACCAAAATTTTGGAAAGACGACACATAGCCACAATCTTTTTTTTTATTTCTGTCACAAGAACAGAATATTGCCACTCAGGCACCTTCTACCATATCAAGTCTCTTCACTTGCCTTGACGGGATTGTTCACCTGACAGAGGCATCTACTGGCAATGAGCAACCCATGTGCCTACCTAGAAATTCGGTAGAAAGCTGCCACCCTTCAAGTGTATTCATCCAACAATATGCTTGGGGATCTGAGTATGTCCCTGGCATCTTCAGAGGAGTAGGGTTTATATCAGGTAAGAAGAAGAGCACTTGTGGATCTATCTATCAGGACATGGTTTAGTGGGCATGGTGGTGTTGTGTTGATGGTTGGACTTGATGATCTTAGAGGTCTTTTCCAACCTAAACGATTCTATGATTCTATGATTCTATTTTGGGACAGCCTGATTATAAGGGGAAGGAGGAAAGCAGGGTGAGTCCCTTAACTGGGATGCAGAGCACATTTCTGAACCTCTGGTCACCTAAGGAGAGGCAACTGAAATAGTGCATTCCTGGGACTGCTCTTGGCCCTGGATTTCATATTAGCAGTTTTCCTCCTTTTGGCCCTGAGATAAGATACTTCCTCGGGATGGCCTCGAGCATTGCACATGTACCTTGGGCATGGAAGGTGGGCTGGATGGTCAAAGTACATCTGCTCAGCAGCTGCTTATCTATGAGGCTGACGTACCACTTAGAGGACACAAGTGACTTCAGACCTTCAGGAAAGAGTGACAGCTAAGTACTGGTTTCCCCTATAACATCTTCAAAAATCAAAGCCTTAAACCTGCATGACACGTTCTTATCCTCACAAGTCTCTGACAGAGGAGCAAGAAATAGAAACCACAAGAAGTCTTCAGAGGTCCCTGCGGAAGGATGACTGGGACACAATAGGGATGATTGGACACAGCTGCAATGTAGGCATGTGTAGATGACAGAACAGCATGAGAAGAAACACCAAGGCATTCCTATCAGTAGGCATTTAAGAATCATCATTCCCCAAAACAGTTTGTAGACTTTGATGTATGCGACTATACCACTTTATCTATATGAAGGGGAGGATTTCACAGACTGGCTGACAGGATGATGCCTTGGGTTCTTTGACGAATGGGCGTGAAAAGGTTAGCCAAGTGACCACATCTTCTGGGATCAACCTGAGAGTGCGTTTGTGATGCATTTCGCATTGACTGTAAGCACTCCTGGTTGATCAGCTCGACTCAGTAGTGATGTGGCAACAGGTGGAGGCTCCAATTTACCTGTGGTTTAGCAAAGAAGGTCCAAGAAAAGATTAAGGGCAACAAATGTGAGACGAGGAAGAAGATAAAAGGGAATAAAAAAGTCCCATTTGTTTCATACTTATTTTAAAGAGTTTATTTATACACCAATGAACAGGTAAAAAAACACAGTACCTGATGAATGAAAACTACTCAGCCCATGATCTCTGCCCTTTAATGTGATACATAAATGAAGGTTGTTAACTCACGCAAAGTCTTATGAAAGCTCTGTTAAAGAGATGTTGGAGAGATACAGCTATTCAGATTAGTGGATTATAAATGTAGCTATACTTACACTAATCTTAAACTAGAGTCATATATTTACTACTGCAATTTCTTATGGAAGCGGCAATGGAAAAATGGTGTTATCTGTGAGTACATTCATAGTTTTACCAGCTACTGTTTTCTTAGACATACTTCCTCTGTATATGATGAGCTTACTCTAAAGGGGAAAATACTGGTAAGATTTTATGGCAGCCAAGAGACAGTACCTACTGCAAAAGTCATTAGCAAAAGGTCATAACTCTGCATTCACTTTAAATACCTGCTTTTGAAATATTCTGGAATCCTGCTTACCTTCTTGAGGAACTTGGCACTATGTAGTTTCAACAATCGGACATTATGCCTACCACTGTATTTACTTATTTATATTTCAAATTATAGCAAACTCTGTAACTATTCGTGTTTCCAACAACAGGAGCTACTCCAAGGGAGACATGAACGATATCTTAAGTCTCCAGGATATTTTCTCAGTCATAGCCATAATCCTAATCCTGAGGACAAAAAAGTGTAAAACATGAACAGGAAAACAAAGAGAAAACAACACAGCTCCTCTTGCATAATGGAGATACTAGGCCCAGATAAATGTTGTGGTTAAGAGTGATTTTGATTTGTTTCTCAGTCAACACTACTTCTTATGTTCCTTAAGGAACAGCAAGTTCCATCTGTAGCTGAAGTAGCAAAGAACTTTCTGAAGATAGTGGTTATTTTTAACAGTGGTTAATAGCTTGTGGCTTTGTTCAAATTTTCTACAAATTCTTACTGAGAGGCTTTGTTAAGCTAGAAAAAAAAAAGTTATAGCACAGTACCAGGAAATTTGTTTGAAGACTATTTTCAAATGGCTATTTGAACCTGTCACATATTTATACTTAAAGAGCACATAACCCAATTTTCTTTTCTTTTAACAGGTAACCTTTGTTTCTTTATGATAAAGACACTGTGAAAAAGCTTTTGCTTTTCCCTTCTAAAGGCTTTCATTCTCTGCTATTGTTAAACCATAAAAATATCAGTAATGTCATGTCAGTTTTGTGGAAAGATTCATTAACAACTTTTTTACCTGCATTCACATCTCTTTGCTGATGAAAGCTAAGAGAAGGAGAACAAGGGATGTCATTAGAGATGTTCATGTACCCTTTTTTCCAAGTATTTACGTGTACATAGGTGCTAAAAGGAAATAATCAGACAAGATTGTTTTCATCAGTGCAAAGAAAAATCACACATGTTGTCTTAGATGAATTGACTTTTTTTGGAAAGTCTGGAAAAAGACATATGCAGAAACAAAATCTGAATTTTTCATTATAGAAAAGCCAAACACTTCTCATTGCCCCCCGCCTTCCCTAAATCTGTTTTGTTAATATGTAACAAGAGAATGAGTCCCTTTTTTCCATATCATTTTTCAGACCTCTTCTATGTATTATAAAGACAGCAAAAAAGCTTAGACCCCTTATTTTCAGTCTCTTTGTACACTGCCTTTACAAATGTATAGTAGATGATTAAACTTTTTACACTGTAGTGCTACAGTATTTTATCACGGTGGTCCACTTAATAATTTCAAATAAAATGGGAAATATACATTGCTCTTTTTCACTTATCATTTGTTTCAGACACATGGTGTGGATGATGGTTTTTATGGTGTATGTGAAATGGTAACCTGATTTGCACTACCATAGGCTACATTGCATCTCTTAGGTATGAGAGGCAGCAAAAGGCAATGTGAGGTTCACTGTCCCGTGTGGATTTGGAGGGGAGACAAATCTGCCCTGGGAGACAAGTACAGTTTTAAAGGGAACCATCTTGAATCACTCCACCTGATTTACCTCACCTCCTCTGCAAGATTGGCATTGGTGAAAGAATTCTGTATTCAGTTCCTAATATGTATAAAAACAAATCAGCAGGACCAGATGACATTCACTTAAGGGGTCCAAAGAAGCCCAGATACAAAATTGCTGAATTACACATTTCACAGTTTCTTTTACCATCATCTACTCTTATGCTATCTACTGTCAGAGGGAAGGGAAAAAAGATAACACAATTTAAAAAAAAAAAAAAAAGACTTTAAAGAAGATTAAAGAAGATCACAAAGCAGTGAATATGGCTTTCAGTCCAGGCTTTTTAGTAAATAAACATAATATAATTGAGAAGATTTAAAATCTGAAGAGCAAATTTATGCCTCCCAAATTTGAGAGGTATGAGTTCTTTCAAGGAGTCAGTAATCACATGGAGAAGGTTTCCCATCTAACCCATCTTGGATTTCCAAAAAACTATTACAATGGTTTTTAAAGAAACTATGATGTCATGTGGAAAATTCAGAATTTGTCTTGTGGATCAGTACTCAGTTGAAAAATAAGTAACAAATTACAGCAATAAATAATATTTCTCAAAAAAGGGATAGGTTTGTCAAGGGAGTCCCATATGGAACTGTCTTAGGGACCGAGCATATTCTTAAACAGTCTGAAAAAGAGACTGAACAATTACAGGAAAAAATATGCAAAAGACACAAAAATAGCTTCAGTGGCCAAAATTAAAATTGACCATAGTGTTCTGCAAAAACATTTTGTAATACTGAGTGGCAGAGTGATAAAATGCAAAATAAAATTCATTGTCAGTAATTTGCATAATGCACATGGTAAAAACAACCCCAACTATACATATAAATGATGAACTCTGAACTTCTACCACTGAAGGAAGAGATCTGTAAGTCACAGGTGTTTGAAATCTCCATCTCAGTGCTTAGTCAAAAGGAAAATTGAATGCTAGGAATTAGTAGGAAGAGAAATGATACAGGAAACTGCTATATTGCTGTACAAATTCCTGAAGCAAACTGCTTTTAATTATCATGCCTTGTTCTGGTCATTCCACCTCAAAAAAGATACAGTAAAATAAGAAAAGAAATGATACAAGAGACAACAGGAGGGATCAAAATGGAGAGGTTTCTTTCTAAACAAGCAGAGCCTAAACTCACTAAAACTTAGCCTAGAAAACAGAAAGTGAAAGAAACACATGACAGAAGCATGGCAAAGAAGGTAAATATTGAATACTTTTTCATTGTTTCTCATAATATCGGAACTGGAGGGAACTAAATGAAATCATGAGGCATTAAGTTAAAAGCAAAGAGTGGAAGTACTTGTTTTCACATTCTGTGTAAAGGAGCTGGGGAACTCCCTGCCTCTGGATGTTTTGCCATCAGTACAAACAGGATGGAACAAGATGAAACAAATGTGTATAAGAAAGGTCCACTGGTGGTTAATAAACACAGTGGTGAACAGGCAGCTTCTGCAAGACTCATGACACACCTTGCACCATGAGGAAAATATCACTCTGAATATTCCTTTCTTTATCCTCTTTCCTAAACTAGCCACAGTGATGGATATTAGAGAAAACATGTAAGGCTGTAGAAACCCTTTTTTTTGTACCAGTTTGCTCATTTTTACAGAGAAGGAACAGTGTGTTAATTTTTCAATCCCAGCTCCTCTGGAGCCTTCAGTGCCCTCAGGTCATACGTAAGAACAGAGAGACTCCCTCTGCTTTGTAATAAGCATGGCGAAAGAAAGCTGCTTGACCTTCCCCTTGTAACCCATGCTACATTCAAGGTCAGTCCAAACCTGGAAGTTCTCCCCAGAAGGATCTGATGTGAATAAAATCACCATATTAGAAGTCAAGAGCATCTGGCAATATGCTTGGTGCCACAGGTCTTACCTTTATGACTGCTGAACTGCAGAGTAGATACATAAATACTCATAAGAACACCTTGCAGAAAGTTCTCAGCCTTTCAGAGGGTTATGCCAATAGCTAATTTAAGATCAAGTCTGGGTTTACTGGCAATTTATTTGACTTCAGAAATGCCTCTAGACACCTGTGTGGGTAACACTATATATAGTTCTTTCTAATCTTATTTTTTAAGTAACTATCTTGAATTCAAGCGTTTGTTAAAAGGAAAGACTGTTCTCTGCTATTGTAAGGAAGATGTCATTGTCAAGGGATAGGGGTCAGCTCTAGCCATTAATCCACATTTCAAAACTCTCATTATCAAGAAGTAGAAGTTCTGAAGACAGAATTATGACAGAATTGGGTCTTTAACAAAACTTTCCTAGGAATTTTGCAGATTTGTCTTAGAACATATCATAAATATAAAAAGTGTGAGGCAGTATCTTGGAAGATTTGGAGAATTTTACCTGACCTCATCTGGTAGTCACTAAACCACATCAGAACAATAAGGGCTTAAAAAAATCACTGTACAACAAGACCAAAATACAAGGAAAGAGAATGCAGTGATTCAGGAATGATAACTATAGATATTTAAAGGTACCAGTAAAAAATGCCATCTCTTCATAATGCATCCGAGTACTCACCTAAATGTTATTGGCAATGCTAGGCACTAATGCACCTGCTAAGATAGTATCTAACGGTGCTAATGAATGATATGAAGCAGCTGGGAAGGCAGACAGTGTGTCACTAGCTGCAGCCTTTACCAGTCAGTTAGAATTGATTCCCTCAGCTCCTCTGAGCTCTACAAACACTGCAGCACAAAGTACACCTGTGGCTGCAAAAGCAGTACTGCATTGGAAAACCAGGCAGAAACGGTCTGCAAGTTGTTGTTTGAAAAAAGAACAACTTTTACTTTAGTTATTGTAGACACACCCAACTTTCCAGTTGAACTTTCCAGATTTAAATGGGTTAGCGCTCAAGGTTGGCTTTTTCAAATGCTGAACTTCCACATCTCTTAATAGAAGCTCGATACCTGTGAGAACCAGATTTACACTTAGCTGCCTTAGAGTCACCATTTTTGTGCCTCTGATGAAATCTGGTTCCAGTTAAATCAGGGAGAAGCATCGCTTTTGGCTCAGCATTCTCCAGAGAGAGAAAAACTCCTTCGCTCTCCAGGTAGTTTATTTTTGAAGTGGCACTATTTAAACCTTTCATTCACATGTTCATTCTCACCCATTTAAAGGAAAGAGGCACAGGTTTAAAATTTGATCATACTGAGGCAAATAAACTCATTAAATAACTACAGAGTGGCTTACTGGTCATCTCCCTGGTGTGTAAAAGGACTAATCCACGTTTGAGGAAAGATAATGTATTTCCATATGTGACTTTTCATGTATGTGCCTGTAGCTCTCTTCTAGTCTATGCCAGTAGATACTCCCCTGGACATCAAGGGTAGGATTTTTCATACCTAACTCCAACTATCTCAAAGTAGTTGTTTATTCTAACCATTCAAGTAAGAATAACCTTCCAGAATATAACTTATAATAGTAACATTTAAGGTTTACATACCAGTCCTCTACAAGCTGCTTTAAATGTCATTTCATACAACTGACCATTACCTCTGAGTCAGCACTGTAGACCTTTAAAAGTGCTTAAAAATAAATTACATAGCATACATTTTTTATAACCAAAATTACCTGTGGCAATGATTTCAGTGAATCACAGGATAGTGGTTTTCTTCTGGAAAACTAAAAAATCCAAAGCTTTTTGAAGTTGGTAACAGGTATTAGAACTTAAATGGCCAAAACTCTATTGCAAAGGCTCCTTTGAAAGTGTTAGGAAACATCCTAAAAGTGTATCATAGAGGGCTTACTGTAAATTCCTTAGAAGGTAGGTGCCATTGCTTATTGCTACAGTAGCAATTTGTCATTTTATGGTTAGGAAAAGATATGAATTTTGCAATTTTATCTTTACCTTTTTAGTTGCAATGTTAAATAAAATTAAGTTTTGCCATATCGATACTATCTCCATTTAAACATTGGTTTCACCTTGCATACAAATAGTAGAATTAAGAATAGAGTTTATTGGTAGAAGAGATATGATATGAAAAAATAAGAGCACACAAACAGTATAGTTCTGTAGCAAATCAAAATACCACGTTTACTTTTCATTCTATTTATTTGTTAATATTAATCACCTAAGTCATTCAGGGCTGGGACCAAAAATAACTGAAAAATCCAGGAATTTAAGATTTCTAGTAAAGCAGGACTAAAAGTCTCAAAGACATCAGGTACTGAAAATTCTGTGATATTAACAGTTTGCGGTGCAATGCAGTGGAAAACCTTAAAAAGATAGGGAAATGAAACAGTAAGTTCGGCTGCATTTTTATTGTGCTGAAGAAGTACAAATTCTATCTCTTGGAGACAACAGGCTGTCAGTAGCTGTAGATCAGGTATGTTTTCATTCAAATGCAATTTTTAAGTAAAAATAATGTTTTACTAACCGCTATGCAGAAGGACAAACCTACCTCCAGTGGGGTGCTTTCTATAGTATCTATTATCTTCCATGACAAAAGTGAACAATTGATTTTGGGGAGATAACAATTTTGTGCATGAATTAGCTAAACCACAATATGGATAAAACACACATCCATTAAACTCAAATACGATCAGACATTGGTCTTCAAAACATGCATCTTCAGCTCCTCTTCCTCTCACCCAGCCCACAGGGTGGCTGTAGGGTGTAGGCACTTCAGTTTTCAGTGTCAATATTCCCCAGGTGATTAAACCCCTGATTGTGGGCATCAACAAGAAACACCAGGGCTGTTACACCGCTGACTACCTAAGCACCTAAATGTGGACCATCCTTCTCCATCAGTCCCTAACCCAGCGGTTGTTTTCAAGCACATCTACCGTCGTATGCTCTGCACAGGGATAGGGGTATTGTAAGCTTTCTTTACATCATCTGCCTGAAAAGAGAAAAAAACTTGCTCGGTAGCCTATGGCTTTAGCTGTAGTGGAAAGATTTAGGTACCAGTCCTAGACTATGGATAGAGCCTGTTTCTTTCTTCCTAGTGTAGGGACTACTTAATGTAAAATGCATGGGCAACCCTGAAATCAAGAACTGGAGACTTCTGACAATGAAAGAAAGACCTCGTCACAAAGCTGTAATATCACTGCCCTGATGCTCTTTACATCTGCTGGAATACAACAACCCAGCTTCAAGAAAATGAGCGGAGAATGCCACCCACCATCCAGTCTTGTCAAAAAGCTGGTGTCTTGGGTACATTTCCATGGCTTGGGCTTTGAATCTTCTTTCAGAGAAATACAGGCGCTCTGAGCTGGAGGAGGATGGAGTTAAGAGCAGGGATAAGGCACATTTGTCTCCGATGGCTTCCGTGCTAGAGAGCAGTCCTGAGCACATCTAATTCACTGGTCTGGAAGCAGCCGCTGTGCAGCGTGTGTCACTAATCCACCTGAAACTTCCCTGAAGCAGAAGGCTCAGCGTGGAGAAGAAATGCCGAGCGGCTCTGACCAGCCAGCTGCACGTCCAGAAATCTCAGCCGTAGCCACAACAGGGGAACATGTCGGAGACCTCTGGTCCCACGGCTGCTGAGTGGGAAGCATCACGGCGGCCAGTACCATGAGAGGTCTTGAAATTCCAGGCATGTGCTTCAAAATCCCTGTGATCAGGGTTTCTGTTAGAAAGAGGATTCTGTTAGAAACGTAGGTCCACAGTAGCCCCATTTTTTTAATCTGTATTAATGACTTACATATTTAAAGTCCAGCTTGGTCCTGCTAAAACACTTCAGTCAGTATTTGGCTCTGGCCTCTTGCTGCTCTGTGTGGATGTGTTGGCTCAGCAGTGTTAACAGGAGTAGAAAGCAATAAAGTTTGTTTTTGTTTTAAACAGTGTAAGCCAATCTGCCCCAGAATACACACAGAGAGTTGTTACACTATTTAACAAGGTGCCATTTTTACATGGTCACTTTTTTAATAATAACTACATTATGCTGCTGGATGTGCCAACTAACATAAGTTTTCTTTCCTCTAACTAAAGATCACACTGTGAGGACTTTCTCTGCCAGAAAATGGGATTATTTATATCTAGTAAGAACTTCTATGAACTAGGTAGTGTTGCCAAGCGCTTACTCTTTTACTGCAGATGGTTATGTTAGGGCAGAGTTACTCTTTTTAAAGTTACTTCTATGCTTGAAAGTGTATGTTGACGAGAGAATACAAATTAGAAATAAACCGCAAATGTAGTTCCAACGCTGTGGTCATCCAATTTGTGAGGGAAATATAAGGGCTTATTCAGACTTGCATGAATAATTCCGCAACAGAGAGTGCTCATTTCATTAAAGACCAAAACAAAAACATGAAGACTACTAATTAAGGGATCAGCATTTTAAAACTGTAAGATCTAAGACTCACGCTAAACGACTGACAGCCTATTAAGTGCCCCTCTGTCGCTGGTACTGACTGATTCCTTGCCCAGATATCTGGAGAAAATTGCATTCCTGTCTGAACCAGCAGAGAGAAACAAAACATTATCATTGACAAATGTGCTCCTATTGCAAGTGAGAGGCAGCACAGGCATCCAATATACGTGCCTATACCAGATTTGTCCAAACTGGGAAATCTGTTTTGTTGGGAAGGGAAAAGAAAGAATGGGTTGAAGAACAACTTGGAGTGTGACAGTAGGAGGATACACCTATTCCTGGCATTATAGCCCTCAAAAAGCGCTCCTCCAAGGACAGAGGAAACTTGCGTGGCTAAGGAATGCCAACATCTGTAGCCAGCAGCACATAAGGCAAGCATTATATCCAGCTGCTTTCAATTCCCCAGCTCAAATGACCAAAACCTCATTCATAACAGGGGCAGCCTGTAGCACGAAGCCAGGGTAAGGTGTCATCTCAGACCTCTGCTTTTGCATGCAGCAAGAAGCTTTTCACCACTCTGCTGTTAGGTTAAAGCCCTGCTTAGCATCATGGGGAAAAGCGTGATTGCAAGAACCATGTGCCGTTTTTGTCATAACATAGGTAATGGAAAAATGGAGGAATACATTGTATATAAATTCAACAGTGTAAACAGTTAGGCGTGTTTGTGTGATTCTCCCCTTTAAGATGTTGACCGGTTTAGTGTTGCTGCTGCTTCTCTAACAGTAGAAAGAGTCTGTGAGAAGTGTAGCTGAATGCCTGGAACTTGTTTTCTGGTATTGAAACTGTCTTTAATAAGGGGACTTTTTAACTTCTGTTATAAATGATGAGAATTGATAGGCATGTCTGAAGGAGAATAACTGAGGCTCAAACTGGATCATTAGGAAAAACCTGTCCTGGGAGGACAGTGTGACACTGGCAATCGCAGAGGTTGTGGGATCTCCATCCTTGGAGGTTTCTTGAAAGTCTTTGGGGATTTCCAAGATTCAGCTAGACAAAGCCAAGGCTGATCTGATTTAGTTTTGACAATAGCCCCACTGTGATTAGGCTGTTGTGACTTACTTTATCTGAAGACTTTAATATCTGAATAGCTAATAAATGTAATATCTGGTTTAAGCATTTTTTTCAGAGACCCTGGAGCATGGAGTACATCCTTGGAATAAGTGACAACAAGGGCTTGATGAGGGCTGTTTTCTCTGCAAGTGAGTAGCAACAACAGTTTCCTAATATTCTTGGCTGTCCGTGGTAAAAGTGCTCAGCACACAGAGTACAGCCTGTAGAGGCTATCAAATTGAGTCTTGAAAAATAAAAAATATCTTGACTCCCTATCCGTGTTGTTTTGATTCTGTTAATAATCCTACCCTCTCTTTGACTGCTTTTTGTAGCTTCTCCATCTCAACTGATCTTTTGCATGCAGTACAGTATCATTTCCTCTTTGAATCCCTTGAGCAGCTCCACTTATCCTTTGACATCACATTCAAGCTGCTTGTACTTGCCCTTACCTACACTACACTATCCATACTGACCTCCTATTTCCTCCCTTTCTCTTAAACGCTCTTCACTATCCCAAAGGCATTTCTTTCTCTCCCTCCTGCTGCTCCTATCAGTTAAAAATAAGCAAGAATATTCATCATTTGTTTTATGCTTCTGCTTCCTTTCCCACTGTGTATTTATTTAATCCTTGCATTTTTTTCCTCTCTCTACATAGGTAAATTCTTCAGGGAAGGAATTACTTTGGAAAAAATGTTGGGTTTTTTTTCTATTTATGACTCAGGGTTAACACAGTAGAGCCTAAAAAGGCAGCAATAATCATTAGATTGCTCCTTCTTTGCTATTCTCACTGAAGCATATTCCATTGTCCACCAGTACCTAGAACTTTTCCCTACACCCATGTTCTAAATATCATCTCCCCTAAAATATTTTAATGTAAACCTAACCAGGACTTTTATGTTTGCCTTAACAACATTGTTTAGTCCACTATGTTTAGACCTGAATGTTATATTAAAAAAAAATAAAATCTGTACCATTTGGATATTTTACTTTAATCTAACATGTTGGATACGAATGTAACTATTTGTTTCAGATTTTAAGCATTTTGGCAAATACATTGTACTGCCACATCTTTTAGACAAACATGTCTCAAACGTGATACTCGATAAATTTTAAAAATTATTTCAGCTTTGTTTGCACGTCTCCTTCAGTCTCATCTATTCTTGGCTTTGGAGGGAAAGAAGCATACAGTACGCTTAGAGTGCTGGGGAACAATGCTTGAAAAATACAAGCCTTTAAGAACAAAATCCACCTCGGTTTAAGCAGCATTCCTAAACCTGCCAAGTGTATACTGATTGCTTGAATTACACCCAAATTGTTCAACCAGTCCTCTTTTAGCTAGAAGCTATTAGTTCTCTAAAGGCCACCGTCGCACTGAAAATAATAAACTCTCCGATCAGCTGTCAGCTGTCAGCCGTCAGCTTATTGCACGCTAGAAGATGACTAGAGACTCTACCTCTTGTTTTAGACAGTCTCCTGCCTCCAGAATGGTTTTCTTCCTCTAAACACAGCTCCTCTGGAGGAGGCATTTTTCTGGGACTTCCCAGGTATACAGTCAATATGTCTTGAACCCCAGAAAGGATTTCTTTTATATGTCCAATCAGTTTCATCTGGATAGAGTTTCTTCGCTGCTAGAATCAGCTATGTGTTGTAGATAATTTTCTGACTATTCGTTCAGTTTTCTTAATAGGGAGCCGTTTGAAGCTAGGCACATGCTTTAATGTTTCTTCGAGCAAAAGCTGATCTGAAGTCATGGTGCAATGTCAGAAGAACATAACCATCTTTTCCCATTTTCCTTTCACTATGCAAATCAAAGCACCCAAATCATTTCTGCATCTTTCCTAAACACTAAGTAGAAAAACGCATTCAGAGACAGATGGACTTCTCTATCCACATGGACTTTTTGTCTCATCTCAGCTGCAAGCTGTTCAAGCCACTTTCCAGTAAGACCATTAGACCTCTCAGCTGGCACTGCTTTCACTTATCTTCTATATCCTCTAGTCCTGTTCCAGTGTCTCTGGTCTATTATTTAATTTGGCAGACAAACACACTCAACTGGCCCAAATACATTTTCTGGCCTCTCAAGCTTTATTGGCTGCCAGAATGTGAGTATATCCCTCAGCAAAGGAAATAAGGAGGACTTGCTGTATTAATGTATCTCATTCATTAATCCGCTGAGGAAAGTTTTCTTGTTTCTTTCTTAAATAGTGAATTGTGACTCATTGACATGTTCTGTGTCCTAAAATAACACTCATTTCTTCTTTTAAAAAGCTGACCTAAGAGATTATGGCATACTGCTTTATAGCACCTTTAGGAAGTGGCAGCTCTCAGGAAAAAGGAGACACTTCTAGAATACAGAAGAAAGGACTTTATCAGCGACTCCCAGAATGGCATATTACAGTATTTTTGTCATCTTAGTTGTGGTAAGAGATTTGACTACATAGTATTTTGCAACCATACAATGGCCAAAATATTTCCTCCTGCGTTTCCTACCAGGCTTCCATGCAAAGTTGGTCAAATCTAACAATGCCTTAATAAAGGAAAGAATTGAGTTGAAAACATTTCACTGAAAAGCATCCTCAAACAATACCTTTTCAGTCAGCCCAAATGATGAGCAATACTAAACTTTGCATCAGACCTTCTTTTTGTTACAGGAATACAGGGAGGTGCATAATGTAAATACTAATTTTCTTCAGAAGATTTCAAGGATTGTAAATGCTATACTCACAACCTTTTTCTCACACCCTATAGAGCTACAGAATAACAACAGATATGCATGCATTAATTCATACATGACATTTTGCACTTGTGGAGATACTTCCTATGGAAATTTTTCACATATATATATTTTGGCTTGCATTTTTAACATTTGGAATTATTTAAAAAAATATCATTTGGGCAAAGTATTTCATCTACAGTGCTTCTGTTTACATACAGTTGACTCTTGTGTAAAACTAATGCATTAAAAACACGGCAGTTTAAAAATTGCAGACTGTTATTCAAGCAGAGCTAGAGGTCTCTATCAACTTTTATCAGTATGGTGCCTGAATATGGAAACATATATTTATGAGACAAATGTCTTTGGACTCTGAACTGTGGGTTACCACTATCCAGCATACTGCTTCATATATATTTTAATACCAGACAGGAGAAGAAAGTATTGTGACATCTGATAAAATCAAAATACTGATGAATCTCATTTAGGAAGAGAGGCTCAGTTCTTCTGTCAAGGCAAAATCAAAATCTGTTGCAACATTTATAAGGGTAGTAGTAAGAGGCACCCACATTGTGATAGAAAAGAGTGTCTCACATGGCTTTATGGAACAAAGAAATTCTAATCAATAAAGTAGCAAAAATACACTTTGATTTGCAAAAGGTGGCTAATGCTAACTTCTTAACTACCTACAGTCCTTGTTCCAAGCCATAATTAGAGAGTTTCGTCAGAAGCTCTGTAAATTAGCACTGAAACAATTTGGTCACATGGCCTGATAATGCCTGGAGATTGCCTTAGACCAGTAAGGTAGCCCGGCAGCCAGCAACCTGTCCTCACTATCCTGATCCATTGCAAGCTCCGTACGTCCCATTTTCACATATGAAGATGAAATCAGTTTTTGCTCGTTTAATTGCCATTTAATTGCAAAGATTTTCCCTACAAACTCGTTTGCCACTAGATGCCACTAAAGGTCAAACAGGCGGCACAGGAGGCTGAGAGCCACCCACAGGTAGTGTTGTACTACTAGTGGCTTTCCCTGATGTCCAGAAGATGCATGTCTCTGAAGCAGAGAGGAGGCAAGCAGAAGTCACGCTTCTGTTGTGCTTGGCTATGAAGAGGACGGAGCTGGCCATCATCAGACATAAGAAATGTCACAGTCTGGAGTTGTTTTAGTGAATTATCAAAGTCCTCTAAGCTATACAAAAATGAATTAAGGGAAACACATCAGGGAATTCCTGTGGGATCACAGCTTCTGAAGAATATCTTTCCACTGGGACGGAAGGAAGCACAAGAAAAGTGTAATTGAGACAGCAGCTAACTCCTTTGCAGCCTGTTTTAGGCCACAAAGGAATAAAAATGTATGTAAAAGACGGGTATGTAAAAATTCCCAGCATAATAAGGTCAAGGACAGTTATAAGGAGATGCTTTGAAGTCCTGATATGGCTCCCTAACTTTGCTGGGAAAAACTTCTGCTGGCTTTGAGGTGAGGGAGAGTTGACAGGAGGGAAGAATGGAGCTACTTTGTATGCTGGGTTTTCTTTGTCCCCCAGAGTTCCTGCTTCCTCACTCTTTATTTTAATGGGAACCATTTATACTGTCTTAAAATTGGATTGTACCTAGGACTCCTAACCCTCATGCAGAGGGTGATATCAAAATGCATTGTCCAAGGAGAGCTTAGAGGGCACTTATGTTTGGGAGGTACAATCCCATCAATGAAACTTCCTTTGATTAAGCTGTTACATTCTTCAGAAACACATGATTTGTTGTTTCTGGTATGTCTGATGCACCAAGAAGAGCTTTGGCTGGGTATAGGCATCTTGCTACTCCCCAGCAATGGTTAGAGCCACATTCAGTGAAAGGAATCTGTGGCCGGTGTTTTCTTCTGTGTGCCCAGGCCTCCAGTTTTCTTTGACCCATGCATGGGATACTCTTGTGAGAAATTGTTTTTTGCTGGAATTTGGGATTTAGGACATTGCTTTTGTAGTCTAATCTAACTCGAAGGCTATGACAATTAATGTTGATGTCATCAATAATCTTTCATATGCTCAAACTTGTAAATAATCCAGGGATATTTACATGCAAAAATGGTAGGCAGAGAACGGATGTCTGACAAATGTTTATCAAATGTTTGAGTATACCACCATTTTGAACAAACCTAAGAAATTCTGTGTCCCATGAATTCTTCTCAACTAAGCTGGTTTAAACAGAGCCAATCCTTTTTTAGGATATATTATTTATGAATATTTATGAATAAAGCTCCGTGTTTGCTAATGATTCTTTGTATGGACAGTGAAGCACTGCAAAGCAGTATTCAGTATGATTAGCTACTACTTTACTGATTGGCTTACATTTCAGTGGAAAAGACTTACTGTCATAAAAAATACTGTGGTTGGTATCAGTTGTCATGCCTTGTGGGTGTCGGCTTGGCAAATAATTTAAATATGGGGTAAATGAACAAATTCATTTTAGCAACATGGAAAAAGGGTTTCATAGGGTTATACTTTGTGTTATTTGTGTCAGAGACAAATATGCAGGTTATTTCCTCAATTTCCTTGGTAAACATGTAGTAGTTTTAGGACATGCTTGAATAAGCTCTCTGTGTAAGTCGAAGGAGCAACTGATCAAATATGAATGTGTCTGTAGTTCACAGTAGTGATGGTTAAGATTTTCTTTCATAGGCTAGTTTAGTCTCCAACGCTATGGCAATCCACTGCACTCGTAAACTTCCTGCCTGCAAGTTGATTCATGCAGATTGTTCTGCCTCCCTGCACTTTAGGTGATGAAATTTTGCCCTGGAATCGCTGGTCAGGCAGAGCCCAGAAAAACTTTGCCTTGTGGTCTGACAAGACCAGTGGTTGTGACTTAAAAGGGAGAGATGGGAATAAACTTCTCATGGAGGCACCCAAATCATCACTCACCCGACAGCACATGTAGAAAGAAGGAGAGGAAACAGGTGCCAAAGATACCTGAATAATGGTACTAATCACACAGACCAAAGAGGAGGAAGAAAGATTCAGCACATCCAGAATTGGTAAGTGAGCTGTGGCAGGGAACATCTGCAAGGAACAAACGTTTCAATGAGAAGCTGCCCTCCTTACTGATATATAAAGGTAAGAGACACTATTAATCCAGAAGTGAACTGTATGTGCTAAAAAATCATTTCGCCCAGCCATGTTGGCCAGTTGGGAACTGGGGAGGGAAATACCTTGGGAAAATAAAACTAAAAAGTAGGAAATAATCAAGATTTAGGTTCTTTGGTTAAGGATTATTTTTTATTTTGTGTTGTTTCCTTTCTTGTTTTTAAGGTTTTGTTTTTAAAGATAGGAAAGATTGAAAAATACACCAACTTCTCAAAAAACATTTTAGTTTGGGGAAAAATAAAGAAAGAAAAGGTCTTTTCCTTCTGTCTAAGTGGGACTAAAGATGCAAATTGTCTCCATGCACAGATCAGTCTTTTATTACAGTGCTTTGGCACAGGACATTAGAAGTAATAAGGATTATTTGGAGCTTTTATGGCATTTGACCTTGTTGCATGTAGCAGAGATATCAAGAATGCACCTGTTGTTTATGTCTGTTCAACTGATTACTTGGCTTTGGCAAAGAGAAGAGTAAACACAGCTAAACAAATTTCATATTCACCACCTAAAAGGTGTCTTTTTCATCCTTGTGGGGGAAAAAGGGTATATACTGCTGTTGCTTCTCATCATGGCTCTCCTGTTAGGAGACATCTGCATGGCAAACTACAGCTGAGTAAAGGCCCCTGGCATGGCTAACCAGTTTTACTAAACCGACCTGCAAAGCCTGTCACTGCGGACCCGTACACTATCTGTATCTGTGCCACTTCCAGCGCGTAGTGTGGTCACTATTAGGATTTCTTCTGCTGAGGGGCTTGTGGTGTTTTGTGCTTTTTCGACCACTGCTCCAACTGCTGACGTATGATGGAGCCATGTCAGGTAGGTGCTCTGTTCCTCTTTGTGTCTGCGTTATTG
Source organism: Harpia harpyja (assembly GCF_026419915.1). Taxonomy (NCBI): domain Eukaryota; kingdom Metazoa; phylum Chordata; class Aves; order Accipitriformes; family Accipitridae; genus Harpia; species Harpia harpyja. The sequence goes on from NC_068962.1 coordinate 6,320,470, forward strand.
TTGCGGCAGGGTGCAGGCAGGGATTTGGGGCCGTGTTTCAAGCTTGCTCCCTTAAGTCAGAGTTGGGTACCAGGAATGAGAGTGTGTATGCTAGCCCTCTGAATAGCACAGTGGAAAAATCTCTTCCATGTTGCAGTCTCTGCAGATTCATGATAATTATCTCAATGTAATGGGCTGACATCACCGCTCAGTCAACTCAAAGTGGCTCAAAGAGTGTCGACTTAAGGAAGCATGAGACCTATAAGGAACTCCCCACAGCCCTCCAGCACCAGATCAGGCAAATAAGGGTTCTCAAACGACCTCTGAATTATACAGCTGTTTCTCACAGTGATCTTTTCAAACACAAAGAAATACATTTCCTCCATGAACAATAGTATCAATGAAATATCAATATCTATTACTAGATTAAGGGACCATGTGTGCTCTTTTCTTCCCAGTTTAATGAGGTCATACCTTCATTGCAGAGAGTTTGGCAGAAATCTATACAAGTGCATCTATGAGAATTACAAGAAAATAGAGCCTAAGGTGGTACTGCCTTCAAAGCACCTCAACAATTGTCTCAGGTTAGCAAAGGTAAAATATCTCATTGAAAAAATGAAAGAATAGACTATTTTACATCTCTGGAAAGAAATAACAATTCACCCTCACATTTTCCTTTTAGATTCTGTGATTATAGCAAAGTCATGAGTTGATATTGTTTAATGGTTGTTCTTCACTTTAACTCTCATAAAGAGTCCAGGGCTGTGCAATGAGAATGAACTGCAATCTAAAGAATAAGACCTATACAGAAAGACCAGAAGAATTATATTCATTTTGTCTATAAAAAAGATGACTGAGTTGTGAGAGGAAAGACGGGCTAACAGTCTTCACATATTTTAAAGGTAACTGCCAAAGAAGAAGAACATAAACTACGCTCCTGAGAACAGAACTAGAGGTAATAAGCATAAATTGTAGCAAGGAAGATTTATATTAGACATTATAGAAAAGCAATACCAACTGTCTGATGGTTATTTCACTAGAATAGTTTGCCCTGGGATTGTGCAATTACTATCACTGCTTGGTTTTAGGACCCAGTAAGATGGTCATCTTTCAGGAATGGTTCAGAAACAGCTGATCTTGTCTTTGGGTGGAGGGACAAACTATATGACTTGCAATGTCATGTCTAGCCTAATTTTCTATAACTTCCCAGCTGGCCTGGTCAGAAGCTGCAGAAGCTGGCGTAGCGTATGCTGTCAGAAGCTGGCACGGTATGCCTGCCAGCATAGAGTATCCGATGTAGGATAGCTGGCATATAATATATCTGGCAAGTACTGCTGGCTCAGTATATCTTTCAGCTCCCATATATACTATGGCAAGAATTTAATATTTAATTCATTTGCAAAAATGTTGCACAAGAGGCAGAGAGAGAGGAGAAATAAACTCTAAGAGGACAGGCAAAGGTCTTCATGAAAACGTGGGGTCCTCCTAACATTATTTCAGATTGGGAAAACTTTGATAGCGTTGATTCTCTGAAGTGTCCTGACAGGAGAAGGGATTAGGTTTTCCAGCTGAGGTTTTTCTTGTCTGTCTGGGAGCAGAGAAGTTTCAGCTGCTTGCTGGCTTGTCAGTAGATCCAGTAGTGGAAAGGGTTAATATGGGGCAGCTACTGGCAGTTTGTCCTGTCCAGCAGCCTCCTCAGTGACCATCTTCAGTATGAGAAACTCTCATACCTCACATGTCAGGAGCAGGGAGGAACTTCACTGAACTTTAGCTAGAGGAAGAATTAGGATGCAGGCGCTTGCTGTCAGCAGAACTGGTTCATCCCTCCACATCTTGCACAGCTGGGACAGACGGCAGTGACTGCAATATCCCAACAGACACATTTCTGCCATTTCAAAGCAGTTTTTTCTTTTAGTTCTGCTACTGGGGTGTGTAACCCAGGCTCAGTGGGCAATTGCCTTGATGACACTAACAGTATCACTCATATCTTGATACAGACAATACTGTAAACCAAGGTATGCACTCATGCATATTCAACTGATTGACTGTGTTTCTACTCATTTATCTATTTAGTTGTAAACAGCTAACACAAACACAATAAAAATGAAACATTAGTTTAATATTTAAATTTTTATCCCCACCTGATCACCATCTTGCATTGCTTGCCAACAAAGTGGAAACAGAAGTCTCTGTGTCAGCAAAAGCTGGAGGTGTAACAGCACCAGTGCTCCCCAGAGGAGAGAATATTCAGCCGCTGCTGCTAGAGACATTTGGGAAAGCATCTGACAGACGTCTCTCCTGGCTTCTCCCTTCTTTATCTTGTTATATAAAAGGCTCACCTGAGTCATAACCTTCAAATCAGAGTGCCCTTTAAATGCCACAAAAAACCATTACCAAGGCCACTCTAATGTATATACAATCACTCTGTACTGATTGTATGTACTTTCATGTGTATTCAGTGTGTTTGGTCAAAACTGGAAAATCCAGCTTTCTTATGCTATATATATTTTTATATATGTGTGCGTGTGTGCGTATTTATATATACACATATGTATACATAAAAACAGAAAGAGAGCATGCACGACATAAGGCAAAATATTCTAGTCATGATTAATATAAAACTGTACATATAACTACATATACAGTTTTGCTCACATAAACTATATATATATACACAAAAATGTAGTAAAATATGGAAGCGGACACCTAACTGAACACTATTTTTCTTCCAGATTAGTGTTACTTGCAAAAATTGTTCAACAGATCCAGCCTCAAAAAGAGCTTCACATAATTTCATGAGGCTTTTTGGACCGCTCACTGCAGTATGCTTCCTGGCTTTTCAAAACACTGACCTCTATACAAGGGTCTGTTCTGCTTTGCTGTCCACCCTGGGGTCTTCTCCAGGGCTACAAAAATCAGCTCTACCTTCAGTCTAAATATTGGATCATATTGCTCATTTGGCCATCATACTAGACAGTTAGAGGGACAGGGCAGCTGGATCATATTTTTTTCAAATACCTTTTCCATTGAAAAGCACATTTCTGGGACAACCAATAATCACTGTACATTTAGGTCGGTATCTTCTTATAATTTTAGCCAAAAGCAAAACTTACAAAATCCTTTTTGAATAGAGTTCATGCTGGGTTGAAAGAAACAGTTCAGAACTATTGAAACCAACTGGTCCTGCCATTTCCAGCATATTTCATTTCCAGCCACTTGTGATAAAATAGAAGATACAAAGCACAAACTTAATAAAGTATGGGCAGAAAGCAGGATTATAGCTTTTGAGCAATAGCTCGCTGCTTAGAATAGAGGTGGGGGGAGACAAGTATTCAATTCAATTTTTTCTTCAAATCCTACCTTTCAGTGCCTGATAAGACTACATCATGGGCTGTTCCAGAGGAAAGCGTTCTCCAGCTCTTCTGTTGATGCTATTCCAATGTGCATAAAAGTATTCATGGAGAAACATACTGGCACCTCTGAAAAGAGTCACTGTATAAGAAACAGGCATGATGTGTCTCGCTGGGTGACTGGCTATTTAAGCAGGACAGGAACAGGGGAAGGAGGAGAGCAAAAGGCAACACACGAGACACTAGACCCTGATGAAAAGGGTACCCATACAGACCTGCGGGACTGCCTCTCTCCTGCCATGTACATTGCAATGGCTCTTCATTAATGCTACCTGCAAGCGGAGCAGGGTGAGAGGCAATCCTGGTGATATTCCCAGAGCTGACCGGCAGCATTTTCTGTGTGCCCAGCACACATGCTCTGTGAATTGACACTACCATACTTTGTAGTCCCCAGCTGCCACACGTGCCCTTGCTACCAGTGGTTGCCTGCAAGGCTTCTGAAATCCTTCTAAGGCAGTTTCTGGCGTTGTCTTCTACAAAGGAGCATGTTATCTGCAGGCAAGCTGAGCTCAGAGTGAATGCTGACTGCTTGCAAGGTCAGTGTAAGCAGCCAAGTTGATTTTGTCTGCCCAAATGTAGACATCTGTCATGTAAATGTACACATCTGAGTTGTTCATTCCAGGTTTCCATAATAACCAAAGGAGATAAATAGGTATATCCAGAGCACAGTTCACCTTATTTATCTCATGCTTGAGTACACGTCTAAAATAATCAGATTAATTCAGCCTATCTAATGTCATTTCTCCCTGTTGACCATAAAGGCAATCTAGGTGACTAGTACAATACACAAACCTTTTTTGTTAAAAGCTTGAGATATGACTCATATCTAACTCCAAATCTGGACTGGTCTGTGGGGTGCTAGCAGCCCTGTTAATAATCTGACCAAGTACCATTTAGATATCCACTTAAGACTCACTCTCTCCTAACCACCAGGCTCTGAACACTGGACACAGAAAGGAAAAATCTCAAATTTTCAAGTTAGTATGGTTACTTTTTGCACTGTGATTCAAACTCTGGAGGGCTTGTTTGCATCTGCTGCACTTGGCCAACCACATGGTCCCAAATACTATTAGTTTAATTGAGATAGATCGGGGAAGATGGTGGATGATTCTTCTAACTTAATTCTGTCCTGGCACTGGGGTTAACACAAATCCTGATATGAATTGCTTACAGAGCACTACTTTGGGATGTGATATCATGTTCGAGCACTCATCCTCTGCTGTGGACCTAATATTGTAAAATGGAGCCATAAATGTAGCGTAGGTTAAATCCCAGACAGGAATGAGCAAACAGAGGGAATGTTTACTGGTCAACATCCTTGACCAGCCTGAGCTCTACTACTTGCTCTGTAGCTATACATACACTGCAAAATGGATGGGGCACACTTCAGGGGGAAACCTACATTTTAACTATTTATCTGAGGAAACAAGTGAGTATGGGTTGTGAGAGGCTAATTCAGAGGGCTTGATCCAGCAGATGGGACTGGGAAAGGGACTACTTTGAAACTGGGTTTGGAACAGCAAGTTGGTAATGAGTTGGTAAGACTGGTAAAGCTGTCAGCCTTAAAAGAAAAAAAACCTCAGACATGTACCAAAGTCATGTACGAAAAAATGTATAAACTATCATAATATTTTGTATTTAAATGATCTTGTTGCAGAATCTCAGTGAATTCTATTTTAACTACAGACAATCTGGCTTTTCTTCTTTTTTTCCCAAATTGATTCTTTATAGGATTTTTTTTTTCTTGTTTCCATGGTATTTATTATCCAGCCATTTGCTTTCTATTCTGGGTTGAGCACAGAATGAAAAGCTTGAGTGCTGGGGCTAGATTACTACTTGCTGTAAATCAGGACAGTAGTATCCACTTCAGTGAAGTCACTGTTTATTTATATCATCTGACCTTTGAAATTTTATGATGTAGAACGTTATGAAGAAACCTTGGGAAGGAAGTCCATTGGTTTGCTAGGCATCTTTGTGTTTATTTGTATTGACTTTAAAAATAAATGGATAGTATAGGGCAAAAAACGTACTACCAGAATTCAGTCACTTAATGCATTACAAAGAAGGGAAAATAAGGACGGGCTGGACAGCTCCAGGCTCACTGAACAAATGGTAAATTCAAGAATACCATAATGGTTTCGTTTTCACAGAATTTACAGATCTTTTCAACATTTTTATCCCTTTTCATTGGAAGGCGTAGGTCCTACAGGTTAGGTACTACAGCACTCAGCATAGGCAATGTGTGTCTTGCATCTGCACAGATGCACACACCTGTGAAAACCTACATTCAGTGATTTGCTCTATTGCAGACTACATCAATGGTTCTTTTTTTTTTTTTTTAACGTCCCCCCCTCAAAAAATATAGTCTGAGAGATTTCTTCTTTCAGACATGCTCAAATGGACAACTTGCCCACCAGTGTGCTTATTTACCACTATGTGAACTGCTTCCCGTTTGTGATGTTATAACATCCCTATGGCAACTGCAGCACTTGCTTACATGGGAAAGTCATTTTAGGAAAGTATTGAATTTATTTTTAGCTTCTTTTACTGAAATCTAGCAGCTGGAAATGAAGTGAGCCAGCACCATGTTACTAGCCAGGGCTTTGTAGAAGAAAGAACTACTGGTTTCAATCATACTATTTTCACTATTACTTAATTATTTCTTTATTGTGCAGAATGCTCGAGTCCTCTCTCTGTCCTTCTTCAGCCATTAAAATCAATGTAGATTTTATCAAAGAGCCGATTGAAATTGAATTTGGAATTTAAGATGTCATGACACCACCATCATAATTATTCTTATTCTGATGTTTATTATTGACCTTGATTCCAAGATGCTTGACCATAACAAAAATTGAAAATCATAATTGAAATTGTGATAAAAATGTTTAACTGTGAAAAAGATATAAGAATAAGGAAAATTCCTTGTCTCATGAAAATGATTATAAATTTCTTCAGCTTGGGTCTGTCTCACAGGTTTGTATCTTTAGGATCAGCAATAATGAAGACACAAAATCAGTTCAGAGGTCACTTTTCCTCTCCTGCTTGCAGGACAAAAAAAATTGAAGCTGTATTCTCTCTTCAGTGCGTATTGTGATAAAGGGAAAAGTAATGAAGTTAACCATGAACTTCACACCCCATCAAAAGCAGAAGGCATTAAAGTTCATGCTTTATTAATGGCAGAAGAGGAATTCCCATTTAGTCTTGCTGTAATCTGAAGGAGTACCATTACTAAAATGACCAGCTTGCAAATCACAATTTCTAGTTATTTCTCTCTCGTGCCACCTGTATTAAGCCACTTATCATACATGTATGTGATTTAACTCTCTTCCCCAAGTGTTGTGAGCATATTTGCTGCATCCTATTTCACAGGGAAGCTTGGAATGCTACGTAAACCAAACTGCTTTCTTGGGAAAGACATTAATGTGCCTGCTTGTGTATCTTCGTAGGCAAAAAGGCACACACTGAACAAAAACTGTCAGACGCTGCGGCAGGTAGTGCTATAATGCTTCAAAGTTGAGAGCACACTCCTGGTGGCTGAATTCGTAGTGTCGAGGTGAGAGCCGAAGATGCCGCGCAGCGGTCAGAGGAAGGCTAGGCTCCTGCACCGGCTCTCACAAGTGGTCTGAGCACTGAGACGCTTTAGCCAGCCCACAAGAAGGAATAAGGAGGAGGACGTGTCTGAAATCCTTTTTCATAGATGAACATAAAAAACCTCCTGTGGCAGCCAGTTCCGAAAGTTCGATACCTGCTGTGTGAAGAAGTACTTTCTTCTAGCTATTTTAAGCTTACCTCCTACTAGTGTCATTGAGTGCCCTCTGGTTCCAGTACTGTGGGATTTGGTAAACAACAGTTCTGCATTCACCTTGCCCTCTGCCTTCATGAATTTTAGACCTCAGTCTGTTGTCCCTCAGCCTTCTCTGCTCTGACGCAGAGCCCCAGCCCTTTAGTCTCTTCTCAGAAGATGGCACCTCCATCTCCCAATCATCATGCCTTGTCACCGGCCTTCGGTTTCCAGTTCCCCTTCTGGACCCCCGAGTCTGGATTTTTTTGACCCCATCTGGAATCACCTTCATCAGGAGCTGACTGAGTTGGCTCGGCAATGACAGGAGTGTTATTAAGGCATGTCCGTCAACACATGGAAGATTTTCTGTCATTTTGGATGTTTAGCTTGTCTCAAACACTCAAGTTAAATAGGGCTTTTTTGAGCCTTTCTCCTGAATTTAAGGACCAGCATGCTTCTTAAGCAACATGAATGCTTTGTTGAATGCTTGCCAGCATGCTCAGAGCCTTGCAAATTGTGCATAAAATAACCATAATGATTTGATATACTTGAATCCTAAGAATAAATACACTTTTTTCTTCTTCTTTAAGCCCCCACTATGTATAGATTTAGTGTGTTTCATAATGCTCTCAGCTTTTTTTTGGCAGCTGTGCTCCAGAACATTTTTGGCATGAACATTTACTTCTTGGCAGTAATACAAACTTTTATTAGACTATATATATTATTTCTTTTCAATTGTTCTGGTTTACTACATAAATGTGTGTGTCCCTCCCAGTTGTCTTTTAGTGGATTGTAGTCAAAATGCTTAACTTCTTGCATTAACAGACATTAACAGGAATTTCCAGGCATATGCTTTTCTTGCATTCAGAGATCTACACATTTATCTACTCCAAATGCTTTTGCTCATAAAGTGTAAGACAACCCTGAGAACAGTCATTTCTTCCTCAACTAAATTAGCCCAATATACTTTCTCTCTCTGCTTTTGCCAACATACTTGATCCTTTTCTGGGAGTATATATTATTGGGGAAAAAAAAAAGGTCTCATAGCTTCTCGTCTATTGATGGGCAATTTATTTAGATAATCAGAAAAATGCTCTATAGTGTCAGTTCTGCTGATAGTATTGGGAAGTAGATCAGTAAATATTAGGAAATGAACAAAACCATTCATTCACATACATAAGTACATTGTCACTTTTAATGGGTTTCATGTTAATACACCATATTGTGCAATGGCAGATGTAGTTGTCTTTCTGGACACTATATATTATATCTATGCAGTAACAGATTGCAGAAATTCAAAACTAGTTGTGCTTCCGATTAAAACAGTGAGAGTAAGATTTCTTGACAAATGCATATTGGGAGTTACTCATCTTCCTGTTAAAATCTATCTGCTTGTACATTCTATTAGTTTATATATAATTTGCTTAATTATTTGCTGCAGTATTTTCCATGAATTACAGTTTAGCTGACTGTATCATTTTCCCAGCTCTTCCTTAAAAAAAAAAAGGTGGATCTGTTTGCCATTTCCCTGTCTTCTGGACCCTCAGTCATGCTCCACAAGATCTAAAAAATACACATCTCCAATACTGGGACTGCTCAGCCCAGTTCCTAAAATATATCTGGGAATTGTACTTAATATTATTGCCTTAAGAAACTATCAACTCTCCTTTACTTGTTTTTGCCTTGGACTTTCTCTGAGGGGGATATTAGTTTCCAGTTCCCCAGGGTTTATTGAAATCTGTCTTCTTAAGTCTTCTGGGTTTATTACATTTTTTCTTATTTTTCTTCCTACCTCAGTGATTCGGGATCACCATCACCCAAGTTGCATTCAGCCTTTGTCAGTTAGTCTGTAGTGAGGAGGAGAAAACACTCTTCTGTATCCTTTACTTTCTCTGTCAAATCCTCAGCTCATTCCATGAATCTACTGAATAGTTTCAAAATTTCTCTCCCAACATATGCCCATTTAATGTTCCTGTAAAACCACTCAGTCCCCTGAATCAGAGAATTTTGTTCCTTCTTTACAAAAAGTTATATCCACCTCAGCTCGCTTGGCTCAATCAATCACCATAATCCTTAGTATTATATACTTTTTGTCTTTTGCTGTTAGGCAATGTTCTGGACTTCAGAGCAGATATGTGTCTTTGAGGTAGATGGCAACACTTCTTCCCTTTTCAGTTTCTGACCTTTTATATTAATATAAATATTGATTGTATTGGTTTAAAATTTTGTGCAGTTTAATATTTTGTATTAATATTCATAAATATTGAATATCAATTAATACATATTTTCTATTTATTATTGTATTTTATTAGATTTGTCACCATTAATATCATATGAATTGTGTATTATGAACTAAGTATGTGTATTGTATCATGAACTGTGTATTATGCCAAATAAGTCATACAGTTGATTAAATAATAAGGCTTCCAGATCTAATTATTTATACCTCATATTTCTTGTCTGTAGACATCTAATATGATCAGCAAACTGAGTTTTCTGTTGTTTGGGAAGGGGATGTCATGTCTAGAACAGCTAGGTTACCTTAATTTTTTTTTTTCTCAAGTCTGAACCACTGTAAATTTATACCACTAGTCTTATTTATCCATCCTCTTCTCTAATAGTGGACATTTTTCATCCCTGGTTAGCAACTGTATATTCAAAGCTGAATTAAAACCTTCCTCACTATGGGACAAATATACTTTTCAACTATCCTGATCATCAGCCTGATAACAACAGTGAGAAGCCAAAGTTAATACAACAAAAAGGTGTTTTCAATAATGGTAAAATAAAAAACCAGAATCAATAATATTATCAGAAACAGAATTTTACTCTTGAGGAACTAGTCATTAATTTCTTTAAAATTCTTAATTTAGAAATTGAAAATTTTTTTTATACAGAAATCAGTGGAATAAGTGTGGGAGATCATAAGGGGAAAAGTCAGGGCATGAAATTACAATGGAATATATATTAGGAGGATTAATTTTAACCATTTAAAAGTAATTGTGTAATCTAATCTAGCTGTGTATACTCCTCTGATAATTAATATAGAAAAGTAATCACCTCTACAGATGATGTCCTCCCATCCTGAGATACGTAAGCATTGTGAATCAGTCTCTGAAACTGCCTATCTTACTTTCTCAACTTCAGAATTAAAAAAGTAGGATGAGCAGCTCAGGCTGCATGCTGGCTTTTAGACAGCTAAAATTAGGTGGGATTAGTCTGGCCTAGTTATCAGCATCTCTGAGCAAAGGAAAAGAGAAGAGAAGATTCAGGTGTTCTGCAATAGGAGAAATGATAAGTAGGGAAAGATATTGGGGGCTATACAAGAAAGTGTGATAAACAAGACAGTATGATAAAAATACTGCTTTCCATAAAGGAAAACAAGTGTGGATTCAGTGCCAGATGAGGAAATTCAAATGGAAACTCAAGAGCCAGGATGTGGAGAGACCAAGACAGTTTGTACATGCTTGAAACGAAGTAAGGACATAGCAAGAAAAGTTGAGTCATCAACATGGGTTGAAGCATGACAGTGGGAGGTTGGAGGCAATAATGGTTTTCTGTGCAAAAGTAGGAAGCAGGGACAGAAGTCTGTGTGGATGGGGACAGGACTCCGTCTATGAGGGGACCAGGATTTGGTTTTGTTTTAGAGAAGGGATAGAAAAGATGGGAGAAGTAGGGAGGAGTGATAGGAAAACAGTAGTGAGGAACTACAGATGGAATAATTTTAAAAGCTTGAAAAAATGAAACCCAAAGGAGGACTGAGGACCGAAAAGATCAAGTTGAAAGAGCGAAGGTGGCAAGAAGTAGTTAGAGGATTTGGACAGATGGACAATGCCATGTGCATACAAAAGGACTGAAAAATACTGTGAGAACAGTCTGTGGCTTAGAAAGGAGCCATTTTGACCTCGGGCAACTGAGGAACGTTGTCTTAGGGAAGAAAAGGTGTCCAGGTTTCAGTATCAAGAGGAGATTTGTCGTTGAAGCCATCGGATAAGAACTGCCTCCCTTTTCAGAAAATACAATTGCATATTTTTCAGCTGAAAACCAAACTATTTTAGCAAAGATATTTTGTTGTTAAACACTTTCTCAGTTCTCACAAAATGACTACAAATTGTATTATATTTTTATTACAAAATGCAATTCATAGTGATTTACTATTGGAAAACAATAACAAACACATTGACTTCTTGTGTACTCCCATAATTTTACTTTTTATTTTTAGAGTACAATATTAATTAACATAATACTAATTCCCTTCCCCTCCTCTCCTTTTCAAAAAAATGCTAAGAGAACCATGACATAACAGTCATGTTATTGCCCTGATTTCTCTTGTATTAAATGTTTTAAGATGTGCTACTGCAATTAGGACAAAATTACGGGAAGCTAAAAGACATGAACATCACTGATAAAGATATTATATTTAGACATAGAAAAGAGAAAATACAGCAAATGGAACACAATTTGTTTCATTTTTCTTTTCCAATAAGGTGTAGGAGTTTTGCAGCATAAGTACTGAAGCAGAATCTAAGACCTTTTTCTTTCTGTCAACGATGTTACAGGATTATTCTGTTGAATATTAACTCTGAAGATGATCTTTATAGAGAAGATTTTTCAAAGGTACAAATTGGATTTCAGATGCCCAGGTTCTATTGATCTTTAGTAGAAACTGTGTAGAAAATCAGTCCCTTTACTTTTAAAAATCTTCCCAGTTTCTGCATCTGTGTGTGTATGTGTGTATATACAAATACATAGATATATACCTGTGTATATGTCTGTGTGTGTATACATATATATATATAAACGTGCTACCTTCAAAAAGCTATGGGAAAATCAATCTCTCAGTCAATCAGGAAAATTATTGTTATAACTGAATCGGAATAGAAGAATCACATTTTCCTTTTGACCTTTAGTTGATGTAGTATGGATCTAAAAGCAAGAACAAGGACATTTGGGCCATAAACTTCAAAAGATTTAATTAACAATAATAATAATAAAAGTAACAGGTAAATGACTGCCATATATTATGAGCAGAATATCTAGTTTGCTCCCCGGATCATATCCATTTGGAAAGCAACTTGAGACAGATCAGTTTAGGCTATGAGAAATTTAGCCAGACAACTACTTGCATAACTTATTTGGCATGCATTGTTTTTGTAATTTTGTATATATTGAGATTGGATTTTCAGTACTTCTAGGCAATATGCCATTTAATTCTCTATGTAATAACCCTTAATACCTGGAAAGGAAATGGTGAGAGATCTTAAAATTTTTCTAGCTAGTACAATGCTGTTTCTGGGTAAAGTTTTCAAAAATCTGTCAGGGCAATTGCTTCTGTTCAGGGGGATAGGGCATGAGGATATTTCCTCTCAACTTCAACATGTAAGAGTTCTTAATTAACATTTCTGTCTTGTCTAAAACAATGTATCTTTTTCTGCCTAGCTTGTGGCTTCTATTTTAGCTATTTGGAAGTGGAGTGATGTGATTTCACAATTAGTGCACTTTAAGAAGCAATCCATTTAAATAACATTTTACATGAACACATGACAGTCAGTCTTATTCTAAGTATTAAATAAAGAGCAAATAAAAACCACTGGATGCTGGAACCGGGAAGCAGAGGTGCAGACTGTGTAACATAAGTAACTTTAGGTCCCTCGGCCACTGATCTCTTCAAAATGTACCGAGAGCTCATTCCTGAAAAGAAAAAATGTTTCTATTGTCTGGTGTCCTACTTTTTACGCAGCCTAATTGAACAAAATAGTCTAAAATGGAACCCAACTATTCCTAGAGAGCACAGGGGAAGCATACTAGATTGCCATCAGGAGATGATTTTAATGACTTTAAAAGAACTTTTAATGTCACGAGTAGTGGTATGGTTGCAATCAAATGTTCCACACCCAACCTCCCCTCCCATGAACTGTCAGATTTACAGATGAGTGATGACTTCAAGTTCCTGAAAAACTAGCTATTTCCTAGCTTTTATTGCTATGACTTACATAAGAAAGAACAGATTCAAACTGGGTGAACTCAGTGAGTTATTTACACTAAAAGGATGATATGCTTATGGCATTTATATGTGTTTTGACTGACAGATTTTTGTGCTGCTCTCTTTGGACTCTGTTACACATTGTATTCCAGAGAACCTTGAGAAATTTGTTTCCATTATAGGCCAGAGAGATTAATCTAGACTGCTTGTGTTGTGTTAAATAAACCTTTGATGAAATTACTCAGACATTAATAAATTGTCCTTCAAGTGATCTTCTGTGGTGGTATCAGAGCAAAAATTACTGAGGTAATGAAAATGTACTTTTCACAAGAATGCCAAAAGGTAACACTGACTGAATTATTTTAGTTGTTTGGAATATTCCTGTCCAAATGGCATGAACAATTTTGGGTAAAGACACCTAAATATGGGGGCTTTCTGCTGATGGAGACTGCCAATACTTTTGTTCAGAAAAACAGAAGCTTGTTATGATCAAGGTGGCATTGTGTAATCCCTGCTTTAAAAATAATCTCTTAGCATTGACAGATTTGTGAACTAACAAGTAATATCAAGGTTTCTGTTCTTAAGAGAGCAATTTGGACATTTGAGGATCTAAAGGCCATGAATTTGCTTCATCCTTATCAATCCCATTTCAACCAATTACATGAACAAAGAGTTAGAGAAGGCAAAACAGGGACTGTTAGGACTGGAAATTCTTCTGACTTTGGAGGGCTCAGATCCCAGGCGCAGTCATGAGATTTTTTTTGTTTGTTCACAAAAGGGTAGCGACATATAAATGCCTGACACCCATCTTTACAAGGCATTTTACCTCCTAAAAAAGAATATTCCAAAGCATTTTTTTAACCCAAGGATGCCAGTATAGATGGTGGAAATTCCTGAGCAATGTAGTGTTAACAAGTAAAAAACCAGTCATATGATACCTACTTTTCTTTAAGCCAAACGAGAGGTTCAGCAAGAATAAAATATGGTGTGCGAGAGTTATGCATAAGAGAAAGAAAACACTGCATTGTGCAAACTAGCAGAAAGAGCCACCACCCCTGCCCTGCTCACCTTGTGCAGGTGCTGCAGGGCTGCACCCTTGCTGGTGAGAACACGGCGCTGCTGTCCTGGTTTCAGCTGGGATGGAGTTAATTGTCTTCCTAGTAGCTGGTATGGTGCTGGGATTTTGAGTTTGGTATGAGAAAAATGTCCTGCCAGACCCCAGCCCTGGAGCAGCCGCCTTCTGCCTGTCTGTTCCCTGACGGCTTAGGGATACGCTAAGAGAGAGAAAACAAACAGTATCCATTTTAATAATTTCCAGTCCTAAAGAATAGCTTAAAATACAGATATATTAGTCTGTCTACCTATCTGTCTCTAAATAAAGCCTAATATCTGCCATATCACCCAGAACTGCCTGCAGGGGAAGCACTGTATGCCATAATAAGACAGTTTTTCAACACTTCTGGCAGCACTTTTTCTTTGAAATCTCAGTATTTATTAGAATACATTTCCACGTATGCTAACACATCAGCATAATTCCAGTTTTTTCACAGAAGTATTATTTCTTTCTCTTCAGTCTTAGTTCTTTCAAATTCACATTCAGGTCTGCTGCTAACATTCATATTTGCTGCATTATTACATGCTTAATGTACCGTAATGGCAGATATGCAAAAATTTATCAACCAGTCAGCATGCAGTACATATAATACATTTAAATTCCCTTTAAAAATAAGTTCTTTTCACTAACAGAAAAATGTAAAGCACTTTCTACCGATTTATAGACTAAATTGTTAAAATGAGTTATAACAACCACATTCGTTATACCAAGGAACTCTGTGGGAAGCTAATTCAGAGATAGAATTATGAATTATAATTTAATTTGTGGAGAAACAAAAAGATGTATTATGGGATGAACAAAGTGGGGTAAACAGGGCTGCTGGCAATTACCTTTTTAAAACAAACCCATAAACTGCAGAGCTGTGGAATTTGTGAAAGCATCCTTCTACTTTACAAAAAAATTAAACTCAAGAGCTACCTTGCAACCTCATGCGCCAAAATAAAGAACGTTAAGTAACTTTTTCCGTTGGTGTTTGAAACAGAAAGCTAGTTGAACTCTTAAAATGTGTATCTATGTGTGCATGATATATACAAAATAATATGCTTAACTAGAGGTGTGATTCCAAGACAGGAACTTTTTTTCATCCCTCTTGCTGATTCCCCTGCATTACTTTTCAGTTGAAGTTTCAGTTCTGCTATTTAGTAAGTGGTGTTTCTCTCTATCTAGAGAAACAAAATTAAACTCTTTCAATCATTAAACTATCAGTTTGGTTGTTCAGGTCTTGTAAAAAAATGCCATTGAAAGTGAAAATACTTTTAGAATCTACCATATTACTACTGTTGCAAACTATTTATTAAGCATGAAAACCATGCTTGGCTCTGTACAGAGTAAGGAGACATAAGTACTAATGCTGATGAATTCGTAGACTAATCATAATTTCTGTGAAATATATGGGATCTTAACCTAGATTTTGTGCTGCTTATAATTCCATTTGTACTTACTGAAATTATATCATGCCTGCAATAGTCAGCTTAAGTTATTTTTCAGGTCAGTAGTTCCTGAACTTATCTTCCAAAACTTCAGATATAGCTGTGCTTATTGATATTTTGTCATGCTTACCATAGCATGACTTGTTCTTCTCTCAAAACTTGTTTCTTGAAAACCATTTTTTCACCTTTTTTCCCTTGTTCTTTCATTGCATTCATCAGAAAAAGAACTATTTAAAACTTTTTCACTCTTTCATCATTTTCCCTCAATGGAAAAAAAAAAAATAACATGAAGTCATTGTCAGGCAACACCTAAGACAGTTCTTTTTTTCCTTTTGCATGACAGCGAGCACAGCAGCTGTCTGGCAAGGGGTGTGCAAATCATGTCACAAGGAGCCTTTGCTCCAGGTGCAGTTTTGACCTCCTCAGTTACTTTCTTCCTCCTGAAGAAGCTGTGCAATTAACTGGATAGAAAGAGGGTGGGGGTTTTTAGTCTCTTATATTTTTTGCCCAGAAGCTGGTTTTTCTTCCTTCAGACTTCCATATTACTTTCTGCAGAATATATGTTGCTCTATATTGCCTGTTTTCCTTAGCTTTCAGCCTCTGTCCTGCCCTGTGAATTCTTTAATTTTGAGCATCCACATTTATTCTGCCCCTTTCTCTGAATGTTTCATTTACTTACATTAGTTATTTGCAGATTATTCTTGAGGTTTAAATTTGTTTCTCTGACCAATCCCCCCCAAAGCCAGGAGGCACAAGTTCCATGATAGAGCCCTGCCAAAAATTAGGAAATTATTAATGCTTGCAAAATCACATATAATAACAAGTTTCTCAACACTATTGCTTATACTGCTCTTTGCTTTCCGATAAACAAGCTACCACCACAGACACTCTTTCAGTTTGAGGTGACAGACTTCAGTTTTTCCACTGTCCTCAGTTTGGAGCTCTATTTCTGTTAATTATTTCATTTCCTATCATATGAGTCACCTACTCAGACTCTAAGTGCTGGTTTGTTTTGCTGCTAACCACACTCACTTGTTGTCATTCTCACTAGCTTTCCTCCTTGCCACCATGTTTCATATATGCTGGGCAGTGACATGAAAGGGCTATGTGCTTCTGAAAGACCTAGTGTCTTTATTACTTATTTACAAGGACGTTCTAACTACTGTTAGCAGAGCTCTGAGCAAAAAGATTGAGGCTTCCTCCAGGTACTTCATCCAAGTTTTTTTCTACAAGTTCTTTACAAACTGTCTCTAGAAATCCAAAGTGGTCCTTTGGAGTTTGCTGTACATGCTTGGCTCCACCAAAGGTTATTACGAGATAAGCAATATTGTTTCCTCTGCAGAAGTGGTGTAGTCTGAGAAAGGAACAGACAACACCTAATAACTGTATCATAAAATCAAGGAACACGTAGTAAGGTACTTCACCATCTGTGCTTCAGTTAAAGACTGCCAAAAGTGCTTGAGGTATGTATGTATTATAGTTATAAACTATAAAATATTATTATATTAAATAATCTTGTAATACTATTTAAGTATATATATAAACAAATAATATCTATAAAATAAAAACTATGAATATTTTTAAAATAAGAACTTATTATGTATGAAAAGTATGTGTATATATACTACCAAAACCTGTTTTTTTAAAATATCAATAAGCAAAATCCATGAAATATAGGTACATGTGGCCATCTAATTAAAGAATGCAAAACATACTTTTATCCCTTTGCTTCCTGTTCTTCTCAGCTCACATGTACACATCTGTCCCTTTTTTATTCTCCTTCACAGGAAATGTAGGTCTTACAGAATATATGGCCAATGGTTTCAGATTTCTATTGTAACTTCTGACAGCTTTTCACTATGATAAGTAAAATTAGGCAAAATGTTCTGATACTTTCAAAAACATTTTTACATTTTCCTTATTAGTTGAAGTAGGGATGAATCAAAAAGTAAAAATAAATTCAGATGTTGGAGTTGGCATACCTTGCCTACAAATTGCTGTATTCATTCAGGTTGAATTAATTTAAGAAGATTTTGCCTGTTGCACTATTAAAGAACAATACACTCCAGCCCCAGTTTTGGGTGTTTTAACCCCTGGCACTTCAACTGCAGTGTACTGCTTTTCTTTCGTGTACGTTAAAGAGGCATTAATCTCCATTGCCAATGCACAGACACACTAGCTGGCTCACATCATGGGTGTCAAGGTCATTTGAATTATCTTCCTATATTTGCTTATAACCAGGTGAATAGCTGCTCTTAGGTTAGTAGATAAAAAGTTAGGGATGTAGGAGTCAGTGCCGTCTGTAGTCTTCTATGATCAGAAAAGAATGGAGCTCTTTTGCATATTCTGTACTAATGACTTGCAAGACACAGTCAAGGCCACTTTTAGCTCCTGAATTTGTAAAGCTTAAAGCAAGAAGAGATCTCTAAATGATAAAGTCAGACTTGCTGCATATCTTGGGCCATTATGTTTGATGCATGTGTAGAATCCAGTGGAGTCTCGTGAAGGTTTAAGAACCTTCAAAGCTCATCTCTAATTTCAGCCTTTCTAACACAGTCTAGATTAAGGAAAAAGAAAACTTTATTCAAGCAAGAAGAATTCATTAAAAAAACCTGACTTTGATCAAGAGAGATGTTTAAGTCTGAAACTGCATGAGGTCAGTGACAGTTTGAAGACAGACACCATATGGGGTCCTCAATTAGGGGAATTGAAATGACTTTGCCTTGACTTTACTGTCCTCTTATCAGGGTGTAAGCACATACAGACTTTGAATAAAAAAAGACATTGTTCCATAAGCACTGGGGCTAATTAAGTGTTTCTCTTCTCAGAGCTCATCATTATCATCATTAATTGAATTTGATATCAAGGAAGGGGCCAAATTTGACTGAATCCTTCCATACATCAGGGGACTTCTAAGGGCTCTTTCCTGGTTTAATTCTTTGGTACTTTATCAGATATAAGTTCATATGGTAATTTTCCTTTCATTAGGACACATATTCCTCTATCCAGGCAGATTTTAATGACACACTTAAGAATTTCTTTGGGAAATTTCCACCTCTGTGTCAAATTAGTCTGAAATCAGTTAACAGTTCAAAAGTTATTAGAAGTTCAGGGACAGATCTGGCAGACAAACCTACTATGATGAGACAGAACAAATATGAAAGTCTTCTTAAAGAAACACAAATTTAAAAGATAATAAAGGACATTTTTTCATTTATTAAAATTCCTTGGTAATGTTCTATTTTGATTTATCATTCATATATCAGTATATTTTCCTTATCATTATCAAATAATTATCCTTCTTGTTGCCGTAATCCAAAAATAATCTTATAACACTAGTCATAACCAGTAGTTGTGATTTTGAGGAAGGTCTAGTACTAGGTTAAGTACGTGGTGATATGTCATATTCTGTACAGAAAAATATTTAATTAGAATGCATTTTGAGGTTAGATTGGATGCATTCCCTGATGTCTTCTAAAAACTTAATGAAATTTAGTGCCAAGAACTAATACTTTGAACCTTTCTTTTTGACTTTACTTGGCTAAAAGTTACAACTGATTCCTAGGCTGCTACGGGAAAAAATGTTAATTTTGAGTCAATCCTAAAAGGAAAAGAAAATGCAGGAATACTTAAACAAGGTATCATTTTGACCATGTATTATGTTTATTGCCAGCTATAGAGATATGTACTATCTTACTGATGTCAAAACAAGAACAGACCTCTGATAATTTTAGCATATGTAATAAACATTCTTTTGTCAATCAGTCTTGTGTTTATTAAGGTTTATTTACCTTAGGAAACTGCAGGAAACAATAGGAAACTGTAGAAACTCCCCAAAGTTTCTTCAGTACTGTTATACAGTTCCTCTCTTTGGGGGCCACACTAGAGAACTGTCTACTTGGCAATTTGACTGGTTTTATGTATTCCATATACTATTCAATAAATACAGGTGTGGGATTTCTTATTGAATAATTCCGTAATGATCTTTGGAAACATTACCCCTTGGGTAATGGCAATAGCTTATGACAACTGTTCATATTGAAGACAACTGTTTAATTAAAAGGAAAATTCTAGGTTTTTTTCTTTAAGGAGGATGCCTGGCAACCACAAGTTTCTGAATATTAACGTAAGACACTTACTCTTTAATATAATAGATCAACAGTAATGAAAGTACATCCTGTAATTGAAGAAATGAGCCACTGGCAGAGTGAGAATTAGCCTGTATGAATAGCAAGAGGCAGTGAAATGAGAAACATATTTCTTACTGGTTTTATTAACTTGAACAGTCAAACAGTGGCACTTCGAATGTTTGTACAGTTCCTTTTAAAGATGAGATAGCAATATCTAACTTTCATTCTTTAAATTTTGCATCATTTCCTTGGTGCCACAGTTTTATTTTGTAGTATAGAAATACGTGTTACATCTTCCATGGTTTTCTTATATGTGTGTTCCCGGCTTCTGCAATTTATCTGGGGCCTTCCTCTCTTTAATACATTTTCTTAAACCTCAGCTCTTGGAGATGAGGAGCAAAAACATAATTCCAGTTTTTAGTTAAAAACTAAAAAAAAGTACTCTTGGCTGAAAAAAATAGTTTGAAAGTGTGCTATGAGTACACATACAGCCTCAAAACCCAAAAGGAAAAAAAAAGAGGGGGTGGCATTTTTAAATTATATTTTGGATGTGTTGAGAATGGACTTAACCCATGATTTTTGAGTGTCTGGAGTTGGGAAAACCATAGGATTATCTGTCCCCATCAGAAGGGAGCTCCCCATCAGAGAATAACTGTGGTTGCTCCATTCAACTATACTCTGATTCTTTGAGATGAAGCTTTACTGTAAGAGCATGTTGTCTCTGAAAATCAATTTTATCTTTTTATAAGAAGCAATGTAAGATGCAAAAGAGAGAATTAGAATGTCCTTGACTATTTGGTTCATGTATTGGTGCCCACCAGTTAAGGCAGGGAAGTGTAATAAGAATAACCAAGGCAGCTATTTTGAGTATCAGTATTAAAACCAATGTAGATGAACTCATACAACAACAGGAAGGAAAAGGCAGGATAACTATTATGATACATAAGTAAATACATCAAACAAGTCCCAAGAGGTTGTAGTGATCTGCCGAGGAATATGTTATTTGGGTTTTTTAAATAATTATCTCACTTCATCTTCAGATGATGGAAAGACACATCAAGGACTCTGTAACATATTTTTAAGTGCTTTATTGTAATGCTTATTTCCCTTTTGTTTTTGCATAATGCTTTTGAAGAGAACATTTCTTTCTACTGTAGATAAGATTGTTCTATTGTCACCTTGCCAGCTGATGTAAAAACATTTCTAACAAATACTCAAAATTAGGAACCGGAGAGGAGTGGCTTGCAGACAGGTATAATACAGCAGGAGAAAAAACCTTCTGGACCTCAAGAAAAGATTCTTTTACACAATATTTATATACAATACTTGAAAGAGCGGGAATTCTGCCATCTTAGCCACTGGCTGCAGAAGAAGACAATGTAACAATAAAAAGAAGCATTGAGAAGTTTGTTAAAGGAAAAGTGAATGAAAAGTCCCTTTCATGGGCTCTGCTGCCATGATTTGCTATGGACAAGATCACGAACTAAACCTTTTTTCACCTCTGTTGGATTCATTTAGGAACAATTTCTTTTAAGTCAGTGCTCTTGCACTGCTTTAAACCTGTGCAAGCTGAGAACAGCTCTCTTCAAGTCATTAAATCAGGAGCTTGGACCCACTCGCATTGTTTTGGTGAAGCAGAGAGGCAAGAAGGAGCTCACCTGCACGGCTGACAGTTCTCTCCAACAAGAGACAGTGCTCCCTTGCTGCCTCGACGCGGTTCACTTGTCTGAGTCACTGCTATGCCCCATTACACCATTTATGTCCACCATTACACCCCGTTACACCATTTCTGACCACCACCGGAGTATTGGCTGACCTCCCTGCTACAGGGCACTCTCCCACACTGCTCTGCTGGGTGCTCTTCCACAGGATCCACATAGTCTTGGGCAAAAGGGAAAGTTTAGGCAAATGGCAGCAAATACTCTCACATACATTGTCCTGCCACAGTTTCCTCATCACTTTTTCTGAGTATATCCTACAAAACGTTTGGGATCTTTCTCTGGCAGTTCGGTGGTTATTTTCCTTGGTCCTCTAGCTTTGACTTGAGTACTTCTAGGACTAAATACCCGCTTCTAAAACACCAGTGCCTGATCAGTCCTTCTGTTGTAGCAATCCTCTTTCATTCAGTCTTTCTAAAGGAATTTGATCTTTTTTTTTTCCTTTCCTGCTCAAGCCCTTCCACAATCCATGTCTTTTTTTCTTTTTTCTTTTTCCTTTTTCCTTTTTTCTTTTTTCTTTTTTCTTTTCCTTTTCTTTTCCTTTTTCTTTTCCTTTTCCTTCTTCTTTTCCTTTTCCTTTTCCTTTTTCTTTTCCTTTTTCTTTTCCTTCTTCTTTTCCTTTTCCTTTTCCTTTTCCTTTTTCTTTTTCTTTTCCTTTTTCTTTTTCTTTTCCTTTTTCTTTTCCTGTTTCTTTTTCTTTTCCTTCTTCTTTTCCTTTTCCTTTTCCTTTTCCTTTTCCTTTTCCTTTTCCTTTTCCTTTTCCTTTTTCTTTTTCTTTTCCTTTTTCTTTTTCTTTTTCTTTTCCTTTTTCTTTTCCTGTTTCTTTTTCTTTTCCTTTTCCTTTTTCTTTTTCTTTCTCTTTTTCTTTCTCTTTTTCTTTCAGAAAATTCGAGGAAAAAGGAAAACAAAAGAAAACAGCTTCTTTTAATTTTAGTCAAGCCAATGTCCCAAGGTGGTTTCACCTGAATAGGGCAGTACCGAAGGACAGTTAGTTAAACTGTGTGCTGTTTGTGATCTGCCCTCTTTGTGACCCTACTCAGATGGATGATGCCCCATACTAAAGCCAGCCCCTAACGGAAACCAGCATGTGTTAATTGCTCCCGAATATTCACAGGACATAGAGTTCCAAGAGGAAAATCCTTCCACGAGCTCAGACTCTGGCTCTTGCTGGTGAGCAGATCATACAGCTCAGGGCAACCCCAGCTGCAGGAGCGGGCACCGGAGACGCGGCTCTGGGGTTATGGAGAAATGAGACTTTGTGCCCGACCAACCTCAGCACCGAAGAGGAGGGCAGAATGGCTGAAAGCAGACTCGGGGCTGCAAAGCAAGGGCTTAGGCTGCACTGCCTCGTCTGTAGCAGCGTGGGGAAGGGACGGGGGAGATGGAGAACTCAAGGCAACACAAGAGCACTCTGCGGACCCTAATGCACACAGAGAGTCTCTGTGCTGGCCACATTCCTGTGAAGGGTTGGAGGTTTTTAGTAAAAGCACTATTATGAACCAGTAGCTGGTTTAACACTCTTCTAAAGTCCACAGGCATATAAGCAGTTCACATTTGGTTTAAGGAAAAAATGGCCCTTCAATGTGGTTTTCAGTTGAGGTTCAGAATCCTGATGGTTTGGAGTTTATTATGATAGCTTAATATAAAATATGTACATAGGCAGGGAAATTTCCACTAGTGTTTATGGTGGAACTGAAAATGAAACAGAAATTAAAATTAAGGCAGCAAAAACTAGGAAGAGATCATAGACCGATGGCCACTGGGTGAAGTCTGCTGAGGTTTGTTACCCACTGACCGGCATATACAGGGAAATGACTGTTTCTAGAGCATCAGTTGGACGGCTAGAGCAATGCATAATAAACCAAATATTACTTATGAAGCACCCGGTATGCAGTAACAAAAGGGATTGCTTGTGAATTAAGGAAATAGTAATTCCTGAGCCAGGGTTACAAAAAAGAAGCCCAAACCAAAAATTGTTAAATGAACATTGTCATTGTTTTTGCAGCAAAATGAATGAAGTCAAACACATATTAAAAATCTTCCAGCAGTGTTGCTATCTAGCAAGGTTGTAGAGGGGGGTTCTTAGGGTGTATCAACAGAAAATACTTCTGCCTATATTTCAGCATTTATTGAAAATACTAAAATTCACATTTTAATATGTATTGTTAAAAACTTTCCCATGTTAAGAGAAACATCAAGCCATGATTTTTTTTCTGGTAAATTAAAAAAAGAAAGATTCATGTGGGATGAATAAAGATGCTATTGGCTTTCATCTTTAACAGGAAGTTATTATATAAGTTTCACTGGAGAACAGAAAAGAAGGTAAACACTTTAAAATAGATGATATTTTGGGAAGTACTTTATGCCAGTGTATGTTAAGAAAATGGGGCCCCGATGCAAGCAATACTGCAGTTTGACAGAACAGGGGCATATTCCATTAGCACTAGTCATTTTTAAAGAAAACATTCTTTCTTTCTCTCTTTTTTTTAAGAAGTAAGTGCAAGTTGTCATGTTCAAAAGCCTTACTGCATGATCATCTCCTATATGTTCTCTCTACCAGGACGGCTGTCATTAAGGATTGCCAAGGAATCCAGGTGGAGTTAGTTTCTTCTAGTGAAGAAGAAATATGAAAGATGCCATCTACCCAAACTTGTCTCTGCTCTGACTTTACTCCAGATTGGAGGTGAAAAGCCAGAAAAGCTTTTACTGTTTTGTGATAGAGGCAGACTTTACATAAATGTCACACATTATTTCCCCAAGTTTCCAAGCTGAGATTTTTAGTCATGTGCAAAAAAATCAATCAGTGTAAGGTTCATATGCTACTCTCTCTTTTGTGGAGGAATAAAATGAGGAAAAAAGATTGTATACCAACAGAACTCTTTAATTTAAAAAAATCTTGGTATCAGTTGCTGAATAGACAGCACTGAGCTTCTAAATATCTTAGCCAGCCCCAAAAGCATGAACGTGTGAAGTGAATGACCATACCTAACTTCTTTATACCCTAATATCCAAGAAGCACAGTTGGAGAAAATATCAAATTAATAATGATCTATTTCTTTTTTCACATGCCTTTCATAACGAGCCTTTTCTGCACAGGTGGCAACTTTGCTATAGACTGTGCATTAATATAATCACATCAAACAGAAGATTTTAAATAAAGAAAATCATGCTGCTGTTTTCTTTTTCCAGAAATATAACATTCTGGAGGCCAAAAAAAAAGCTAATTACCAATTTAAAATCAAGGGTTTAGACTTTGTACCAAGATAATTATATCTAGTCTCACTGTCTTTGCTCACAGCTGAATGCATTTGTTACAATAATCTCCTTTGCTTCACAAGAAGGTGTTGAAGGTCTAATCAATATTTTTAGCAGAAGAGGTGAGCCTCTGAGATTTTTAAAAATGTACTTGTACATGCTTATTGAAAATGCCTGGCCAGTGCTGAAGACATTATTTAAACTTCAGTCAAATATTTAAACTTCACACCCAGTTTAGACAAAAAATTCAGGAAAAGAACTTCACGTGGCCTTGCTTTGAAGTTCTGGGATCTTACAAGGGTGGTTGTTGTAACACCCATTTTCCATGCAACACAAAGTGTCTACATAGAGGTAGCGAACTTCGATGGGTAGGATTCACCTCACTAATTCTAGTCATCTAAAATGTGAGTCCGGTCTAAGTGAGTCATGTACTTGCCTCTGTATTTTATACAGAGGTTTGGGCACCGGCTGAAAGAGCCTTTTCTGGCCTCGGGGAGAGTTGTAAGACAGGAGACGTTGGCTGTCCTCCAGAAATGACGAGTGGCCATGGCGGCAAATTATGAGTCTGAATCTAGAAATAAATGAATTAAGGGTAAGAAGAATTCCAGCCCACGTGATTAGCTTAGGGTGAGCTTTTAACTTTCAGATTCATAAAGGGCAAGATCACCCTCACAGCCTGGGGGTAATTACATAATGTAGGAGCTGCACAGCATTATGACTGAATTTGTTTTCTTGTAAAAGGGCATATATCCATACACATGCAAATATATGTGTGAGGGTATAAGTCTGCTTCTAAATAGCAAGATAGGGGTAGCATTTTAAAGTAATATTTAACCATACATTCAAATTTGTTCTGTTAGAGGTAAAATAAAAGGAACCTTATTTGGTCCTTAACTGCAAAAATAGTCTGCAGTTCCCCCATTTTTTACCCCTTTGATCATTCTTTACTATGGGACTTTGCTAGAATAAAGGAGCTATAACTGATGGCCCTCTGCAGTTTAGCAGGTACAAGAATGACATAATAACACTCGAAGCAAGTTGGTGTAACAGCTGCTCCTTATGCCATAATCTGAACTATACCCTTGGGTGAAACCTGTTGTCTTGGTGCTACCTTCCCACATTACCACCACCCTTTCAGATCTCTCAAATGTCAAATCAGCTAGAGCTGAGAAGCTGTAGTTCTCTGTCTATCATCATTGCTTCTAATGTTCTGTCTTGTCTGTAATTATTTTAAACATTTGCTGAAGGAGGGCTAATGCTATGAGCTTGCCAGAGAAGTACATTTAAGAGAAAGTAACTCTTCCGTTAAAAAAAATAGGTGAATCACTTGAACAAAAGGAAAAGAGTAATAATCATCATCAGAAATTTTCACATCAAAGTTAATGGGAAGTTTACAGACAAAATCCCCATGTGGCTTTGAAGATCAGCATTCTGGGATAGCAATTCTGCTGAATTCAATCAAATTGCTTCTATTTAGAACTCCTGTATTTTAATGAGTGTACTATTGCTTTACGTATTTACATGGTCTTTTTTCCCCCGCTTACATTTTTGAAGCATGAGTATTTAGGAACAAACAATAAACCCATGCCCATATTAATGACTAGTGATTCTCTGAGTTGTTCACTGACCCTGGTGTAACTACATATCCAAATGACAGTAAGTCCCTGTGTAGCCCATAGTTCATTAAACACAAGGAATGTGCTGGAAAAGCTTCAGGCTGGCTTTTCAGCAAGCGCTCACAGGGTTAACTCTTTTAACAAGTATGACTGTTCAAACTAGCTAATTTAGTAACAGCATTTGTTTTGTGTAAAGTGCAAATGCCTCCAAAAGCTAAATATAGATGTTATCATTATTTACAGTGACTGATATATTAAACAAAATATTTGGCTTTGAAATGCCTTTGCTTTTCAGTCCGTATTACTTACATTAGATTTTTCAATCCAGTTTTCTATAGTCCCATTTTTAGAGGTGCTGAGCCATAAAATGGCTCCTCCAGAGGCCAGTGAAAACTCTGATTACATGACACCAGTAAAGGTCTGACCACATGAGTAACTAAATAAGTTTTTATATGTTTAAGTTCTGTTGTTTGTATCTGAAAATTATGGCCTAAGATTGCAACATCAGAAAGTGATTTCTCATAAAAAATTCTTCTGGTCATTAGTGAACACAGATAATTCATTACAATAGCAGATAAGAATTTCTGTTTTGCTTAGCATCTTCCATCAACAGAATCTGATGCACACACAGATGTGCATCGCACAGCTAGCTGACTGTTTTTCAAAAGAATTTTCTTAGTTTTCTGGAGAAAAAAAATAACACAAAGTCCCCAAAGTGCAATAATTTTCTCTGTTATTTATATCTGATGCAAAATTATTGCCTAACACCTCTCCTATATACAAATGCACGATCATGG
The DNA here is from genome assembly GCF_026419915.1 of Harpia harpyja. Taxonomy (NCBI): domain Eukaryota; kingdom Metazoa; phylum Chordata; class Aves; order Accipitriformes; family Accipitridae; genus Harpia; species Harpia harpyja. The sequence continues at coordinate 6,347,683 of NC_068962.1, forward strand.
TCCATCACTGAAATGCCACCCTCTCCAGTCATTACAGCTGCTTAATGACACATAGCATTTCTATAGAAGTAATTAGCAAACACAGGAATCACATGGCTGAAATTACAGTGAAAGTAAGTGGATGGGATGTAGCTATTTAAATGTGGATTTGTTAATAACACCACAGTGTTTTGTTTTTCATATTTTCCTCTTACTTCATAACATGACAGTTTGTATTTTACATGCAGTGGTGTTCTTGAATAATAATGCTTTTGTAGATGAATTTATCACATACACCATAAAAAAACTACACAGCAAACTATTGCTGAAATAATTTTGACAAAATTAGGTAGATATGGATGATCCAGCTCATTTAAAAGAAAATAGTACCAGGGTAGGCATGTTTTTTTTCTTAATTAAACTCAAAGAAAGACCAGTTTTGCATAATTTCTCACTTTTACAGTCCTCCTAATTTACCTTGTTGTCCTGGAATATCCTATCTTCCTAAAGGACAGCTTTCTTCTTTCACTGCTTCTACTGCCCAAACCCACAGAGGGGAGGATGGGAGTGAAATGTGAATCATTATTCTACCTAGGGAACAGTGCAAGGAATGAGAGCCCTTTTGCTCTCTTGAGGAGATTGATAATTTATCTGGTTATTCAGCCCTCTTTCCTTCATTGTTGCTTTACTTCACATGAAGTCATATTGCAGTGCAAAATAATAGCAAAAGATTTTGCTTATCTAATTTCTTTTCTTCCATATTGCAACTAATGTTAGAATTTCTTCTAAATAAAAACATCTTGAGTTCATACTGTGTTGAATCAATCTTTATGTGAATTCACATGCAATTCACTTCATCAAACTTTACTCATCTGAAAGTTAGACGTGACATCAAATCTAGGACGGTCATCTAGGCTCCATCTGCATTTAATTGAGAGGTAGGCATCTCAAGAGTGCCATTCATCCCACAAGGCCAAGACACTTGTATTAAGATGGTATGGAGGTGTTTCAGCTGCAAATGGAGCCTGCTTGATTAGATTAGATTAAATGTTTGCATATTTTATGGGTAAAACCTGGTGAGATTAATACCATTCCATGTCAAAGGCTTGAGTCTTTCCTTCATGAGAATTGATGGGATGTGTTACTTATTAGAAACTCAAAAAATGCACAATCTAATGTGAAAAAAAAATAAGAACAAGAAAGAAAATAATCTCTTAATAGTATTTTTAGTATGGCACCCCTTTGTTCTGGTTCAAATAAAAGTTTTAGTATATGATATTATTTTTTGTCTTTCCCTGTTGGGAAATATTTGTTTCAAAAGACAGTTTTCTGAATGTCAAACAGCATATGCAACAACCGGGACACTTCACCTACAGCTGAAAAGCAACCTGTCAATTTATCATTCAGTTACTGCATCCAAGCAGTTTCCGCTGGGATTATTTAAAACAATATTCAGGGACAAATACGTCATTAAACTAAGCAGCTAATAACATGAAAAAAATAAGTGTGGGGGAATATAAACAAGTTACTTATCTCTGAAGGATGCCTGTTTAACATTTCAAAGTGAGGCTCAAATGTTAATAGTTTTCTTTATCAAGTAGGGTTCATAAATAGCAACCTGTTAGTTGTGGGAAACTGTATACTGCATGTGACACTAGCCAAGAAGCAAAAGGAACAATTTATAAGGCATGATTTGCAATGGAAATTGAGCATGTCTGGAGATAGATTTCATACAGATAATACCTTCCTATCATATCTCGCAACTACAGCTTGACTCAGTAAATCAGTGCTACCAAAAAAAGTGGAGGAAGTAAGGCAGTTTGTGCTACGTCATTACTTAGAGATATTAGAATGAATATTTACCTTACAGTAGAGCCTAATACACTGTTCCTCACAGTCTAACTTTTAGCCATTTGCCCTCGGAATAGCTCTGCTACCTTGCATGACATTCAATATTTGACATGCCTTCAGTGATACAGTCTACAGGTTTTCATACATACCAACCACAGGCTGTAGAAAAGGATGTTTCAAAGTGAAAGTGCATACAGAAGTGTTATTATAAAATGCCTAAGCTGTGCTGACACATATCATATAAAATGTAGGCCAGAAAAAAACATCAAATCACATTTTTGTGTAATCCCCTTCATGTATTGCTTTATGAAGTGATCTCAGTGAGTAAGAGATTAAACATGCCTCCACAGCTCTGTGTGTGAAGTAACTTGCACAGAGTGGTCACAGTGGTAACGGACACAAAATGAAGAGCAATTCACGAATGAGTTCTACCCTTGCTGAGCAATGACTGGATAAGCCATCAAAACAAATGGTACACACTTTGCCTTTGTTCCTATGTGGTCTTGGAAAGTACCACTGCACAGAATCATAGAATCATAGACTGGTTTGGGTTGGAAGGGACCTTTAAAGGTCATCTAGTTCCAATCCCCCTGCCATGGGCAGGGACATGTTTCGCTAGACCAGGTTGCTCAAAGCCCCATCCAACCTGGCCTTGAACGCTGCCAGGGATGGGGCAGCCACAACTTCTCTGGGCAACCTGTTCAGTGCCTCACCACCCTTATCACAAAAAAATTTCTTTCTTATGTCCAATCTAAATCTACCCTCTTTCAGTTTAAAACTGTTGCCCCTTATCCTGTCACTACAGGCCTTGGTAAAAAGTCTCTCCATCTTTATTACAAGCCTTTATATATTGACAGGCTGCAATAAGGTCTCCCTGGAGCCTTCTCTTCTCCAGGCTGAACAACCCCAACTCTCTCAGCCTGTCTTCATAGGAGAGGTGCTCCAGCCCTCTGATCATTTTTATGGCCCTCCCCTGGACCCGCTCCAACAGGTCCGTGTCTTTCCCGTGCTGAGGACCCCAGAGCTGGACGCAGTACTGCAGGGGGGGTCTCACCAGAGCAGAGCAGAGGGGCAGAATCCCCTCCCTCGACCTGCTGGTCACGCTCCTTCTGATGCAGCCCAGGATACGGTTGGCTTTCTGGGCTGCAAGCACACATTGCTGGCTCATACTTAGTTTTTCATCCACTAATACCCCCAAGTCCTTCTCTGCAGGGCTGCTCCCAATCCACTCATCACCCAGCCTGTATTTGTGCTTGGGATTGCCCTGACCCATGTGCAGGACCTTGCACTTGGCCTTGTTGAACTTCATGAGGTTCACACGGGCCCACCTCTCAAGCCTGTCCGGGTCCTTCTGGATGGCATCCCTTCCCTCCAGCGTGTCGACCGCACCACACAGCTTGGTGGCATCGGCAAACTTGCTGAGGGTGCACTCAATCCCACTGTCCATGTCACCGACAAAGATGTTAAACAGCACCAGTTCCAATACTGACCCCTGAGAAACGCCACTCATCACTGGTCTCCACTCAGACATCGAGCCGTTGACCGCAAGTCTTTGAGTGTGACCATACAGTCAATTCTTTATCCACCAAGTGATCCATCCATCAAATCCATGTCTCTCCAATTTAGAGACAAGGATGTTGTGCGGGACAGTGTCAAATGATTTGCAGAAGTTCAGACAGATGATGTCCGTTGCTCTTCCCTTATCCACCAACATTGTAACCCTGTTGTAGAAGGCCACCAAATTTGTCAGGCATGATGTGCCCTTAGTGAAGCGGTGTTGGCTGTCAGCAATCACCTCCTTATTTTCCATGTGCCCCAGCACAGTTTCCAGGAGGATCTATTCCATGATCTTGCTGGGCACAGAGGTGAGACTGACTGGCCTGTAGTTCCCCAGGTCTTCCTTTTTTCTCCTTTTTAAAAATGGGGGTTATGTTTCCCCTTTTCCAGTCAGTACATACATCAACAAAAAAATGTAATGTGCTAATATGCTCTGGGGAAAAAAAGCCATGCAAAGTCATTTCCAAGCAGAAGGCAAGAGAAGAAGATCATATTTTCCAGAACTAGAAATAGCATATATTGCCTGATTTAATCTGAATTCAGGGAGCCACAGTACTGATTTTTTTCTGCAAATGGTGCTTATCCAGAAAAAAGGAAACAAGCAGTAGTTGTGAGTTATCACGGGAACTTCTGCAAAAAATCTGAATTCAAATCTTGTCTAGGTAATAGCAGAGAATGATACTGTTGGTTTCATCTTATTCTTTCTATGGAAACAGTTTAACAAAGTTATTTCAGCATGCTTAGCAGAGGGGTTATGCATAGAGTCCTTCAGGCTGGGGATACTGCAGCAGGAGTGTGCAGAGAAGCAAGCGCTGCAATGTTTTGCATTTTACCAGGTTCAGTCTTCTGAGGGAAATGCAAAAAATTATCTCTTTTATGACCGGTGTATCCTGGGTATATTTTAAACAAATATCTCACCTGAATAATAGACAACAGAGAAAAAAGACAATGAGCTGAAACATGACTCATGATGATAAGGTAGGTTTTAGAGAGTACCAATTTAATGTGTCTGTCTGGTGGTGGGTGAGGCTGTGGGTAGAGAAAGAGAGAGAAAGAGATTTGTATCCCTCTGCCCCCAAAAACTTAAAACTAATGACCTGCAGTGTGTTGCATGAGTTTATGCAGAGATACTTGAAGCATCTGCCACTTCTATAAGGCTCTGTATAGGTGCAGTAGTCCTTTCATGTGTAGCAGATTGCAGCTAAACCAGTCATAAGCAGCAGCAGAAAATGTGCAAATGAACACATAACGCCCACTTAAAGCTTATGTTAATTCAGCTGCAGCTTTGAAGAAAAATTAGCAATGGTTAGCATGTGCTCTGTCTTGTTAAACAGCTAGTGCCACGCTACAGTTGTTTGAAAGCCTGCAAAAAGAAGAAACACCTGATGTGCATATTGTGCAGTCGACTATAATGTTAGTAATAGAAGGAACAGATTACGAAACATAAATATCAATTAATTAACTTCTGGAGAAAAAATATACTTTATGCAGAAAGAATGGAGCAATTGGGATTTTCTACAGGAAAAATGCATCATTTCACAAACTTCATTGGCACGGTGATCTGAACAGATGTGTGTTTCGGCTCCATTTCCTTGGCCTCCTCTGAAGTTCACTTATTCCAGACAGGTAATCAACTGCTGTTAAAATAAATTTGCCCTTGAGTGAGCCAAATGGATGGTTAGGGACTGGAAAGAGTCTGTCCCTTTCCCAGCTCACAGTTTGGGTCAAGGATTATAAGCACAGCAGTGTACAGCCCATATTGAACACATCTCCTGATGATGTTGATATTCAAAGACTGTTGTCTTCCTTATTCAAGAAGCTGAAATCCACAGGAAGAAAGGAGAAATGCCATGATAACTGGGTTAGTGACTTTGGTTGCTGGGTCATTGCCTGTTTCCGCACTGTTCCACAGTACAGACAACTCACAGGTACAATCCACACACTTTTCTGAATTAAGATAATACACACAGCAAAAAACCAGTAATTTCAGGCAGAAGGTAATCCAGGACTCTTGCTTTCTAGGCAAAGATGCTACATTGAGCTAAAGCAGCTGTGTTACCTTAGATGACCTTCTGGTAACACTCATCATCAGCTCTCCTGTTTCAAGCAGCAGGAAAATCTTGGTTCACTTTACTCAGGGCTGTAGCACTTCTCTGTAGTATGAGATAACCCTTTTTTTCAGTCATAAACATCAGAATTAAACCAGAATGGATTTAAGATAAGATCCAACTTTGCAACTCAAGTTGCCTGCTGTCCTACAGATATTTCTGTCCCTGCCTTGTGCTGGCATATGGCTGCCTATGGTTATATACTACAGTATCGATAATACAGTATTCCGATATAGTCTTAGGAATCTGGCAACAGGAGCACACTTTCCACAGATCAGGCGTAAGGGAGAGCTATAGTCTACCACCTATATATGAGAACACAAAGTTCTTCCGTGCTCCATATTTCAGATGAAGTCCTGAACCAAGAATAAATGGGAATTAATCAAAACGAAGAACTGAGAGATTTACTGATTCTTTAATTTAAACTTTAAAAAGAAGAACTGATTAGAAGAATTACAGATGTTGCAACTTTCACAGTATCTTCAAAGGTAATCAACATTTTTAATTTGGAGGCAAAACTGAAAATGTTATTAAAAGAATCATGCTATCTTTCCCAGCCAATCCATCTGCATGCCTGTATCAAATTGGCAAAGAATACTGTTTTGGATATTTGGGCAAGAAAGAAACCAAGACATAAAAAATATATGTTTATGAACTTTATCAAAGGTTTTAAAGGCAGTATCCTGAATAATTTTTACTGTTACACAGCATTTTTATGTAAAACCACTTTACAAAGAAAAATAAGGTTTGTCATTTATTCGTCTTAAAACAGCACCTAAAGAGCTGACCTCAGGCCTAGGGAGAGTAGATACCGCACAGGCACACAGACGTATGTCAGCAAAAAGATTGCACTATCTGCTTCCTACCTGTGTTGCTGACATTCAAAATTTTAATTTTCAAAGACCCCACAAACTTTTATCAAACAGTATAGATGTCTGAATTTTGTAAATGTATCCTCTTCTACAAGATAGGCTTCCTGAATGTTTAGTAGTAGGATTGCTACCAGTTACCCTAAAAGATAATATAATCAAAGCTGTATGTCTAGGTTCTTACTGTGAAGAGAAATAGAAACCTTCAAAAGACCACCCGTCTTATCATAAGGTGTGAGCCTAAGGTATGTAGGATGAATGACTGTCTGACAGGGCCTTCATTGACTGAAGGGGAGAAATAACCACGATCAGCCCCAATTTGACCTCAAATATCTGCTCGTCAGAGTGCAGGACCACCCAAACCATGTCTGTATGAACTAAACATCCACTGAACTAAACATCCAACTAAACATCCACTCGGGATTTGGGAATTCTCGGAACATGGCTACTGGACCACTCATTGTACACAGAGAAAAATTGCTGGAAGAGGTTCTGGTCCCGTCTTCATTGTTGCCCATTAGAGCACTCAGGAGGGTCTTGAAAAACCTTGAACTCACATTCCTCATCTGCTGCAGAAGTCTTGAACTCACACTTTCTGCAAGCGTGGTTTAATATCTGGATGTGGCACATTTTGGACTAGAGGGTCTGCTCTACCTCTCTGAAACTGCTCTATTTCATATGCATTCATTTAAATATTAATTGAGGTAAACACTGAGAATAAAACTTTCTTTTAGCTTAAGCACTTGTCTGAATATAAAGAGATGTGCATTAAACCTCTTCATCTAATTCATATTATTTTATTCAAAGTGAAATGTCTTCATCAAAAGTGGCCAAGAACACTCTCCTCCTTCCCACTCCCAGACTGTGCTGAAGTGCAGTGATTAGGGTAGTCTTTGGGGATATTAACGATTGCTGCTCAAGTCTCCTCAGGCAGAAGAAAATAGTTATGCATTTTGTGGAAAAGGGTTAGACTTAATTATTAACTTAAGGAAAATTCCATCCAATACCTTAACCACTTCCTTTCTCTTTTACAGAAAACCTGACAATTAATATATGCAAAATCAGTGGTCCTTTTCAAAACTATTGGCTTGAGTCACATCCTTAGATAGCAATTAGAAGCGAAGGCCCTCCTGGTTTGCAGTTAGGGTTTAAAATAAAAATACAGTACTTACAAATCAAGCCCCCACACAGGCTTCAAGGAAGAAACACAAAAGAAATCTTAGCCCATGTTTGGAACTGAACTTAAACCGAACTCTTCTGAGCAAAAGTACTTTGGCACCTCTGATTTCCACCAGGGACTAGAGTTGGAAACGTCCATGCTCTAACAAAAAGGCTTTTCTTCTGGTATTTCCAGCTGAGATGCCAAGTGGAAGTTCTGGAATCTGATAAGAAAGCTTGCTTTCATAGATGTTTATCCAAACTCGACCTGGACTGTAAAATTTTGGATATCTGGCTATCTTTACAAAATGACATTCAAGCGAGTTAGCAGAACTGTCTTCATTATTTATACTCAAGCATACATTTGTTGTTTTAATACAAAACTTCCGTCTTTTCACTGAAACCAAAGCAATGAAAGTATCAGTACTACAGGTGAATACAATGGTGAAAGATGATACCTGACTAACAGATGCTAAAAATACAGTCACTGGATACAAAGCTTTCCAATCAAAAGAAATACATTTGAAATGTCTGTCTTTCCTCCTCACTCTCTTAAATTACAGTGAGAAAAAATTTTACATCAAAGTCTTGTTGTAAAATCCCAGAATTCACTGTGAAATCACTGAGAAGTCTACTATTGAATTGGCTCATCTTTGGAACAGGTCTCTACTGTAAAACTTGGCTTCATTTATACCACCATCCACTCTGTTAAGCTCTTAAGACGTACTTTAACTGAAATTGTTACGGGAAGTGAGATCTTGGACAGTTTTTCAATGGAAGAGCACTTATTCAGACCTCATCCTGCCCTAGCAGCACCAGAGGATGATAGTCTGAAAAAACTGACAAGCTGTGCTGCCCGCTTTCTGAATGCATTGCTAACACATTTATAATGGATGTTCTGTTCAGGAAAACTAATACAGAGATTATAACGTACCCTTAACAGTGAACTAAAAAGAAAAGCACTCTCTGACCTGGTAAAACAGCTGTGTATCATTGCATAACAGTGAAGGACAGAACCCAATAAATTATTACAGCTAACTGCTTGTGTTTGCATCAGCTTGTGAAATAGCTTCATTCCCCTGTGCTGGGGAATGAAGTAATATTATCTTCTCTAATAGCACAAATGATTAAAGCGAGACCTTCAGATGACTGTGCCTGATAAACAACAATCATGCCTTAGTTTCTGCACCAGCCATTATAAGGGCATTTTCCAGTAAACTCTTGCTTTTAATATCTACAACAGTTATGCAATTTATGCATTTGATCAATTTATATGGTGCACCTGTCCCAAATGTTCTGGATGAGTGTATGCATTATACAAAAATCACTTTACTGATAAAACCAAATTGACACAATTTCAAATAAATACCTCCCAACCAGCAAAAACTAGACAATTTTCCTCTGTATAAATTCCTAAGGTATTCTAGCTTATGTCACTAGTATTCATTGGTAATCAGTACAGTAGACCAAGAACTAAAGATCACACCAGGGTAGAAGTTCATCCATCCAGAACTCCAAATGTGAGGACCATGAACATGTATTCCTCTGGTGATCTTACCTGTTGCCTTGTGAGAGACTGTGTCTTTCAGATACAGTGAACTAAAAAGCCAGTAATTAATGTGCATCCAGAATGGAAGTGGAATTCAGGATAGCTATTAAGCAGCAATGCAGTATAAGACATGGAGTAGAAAGCAAACCATGTTTTACTCTTGCTAAGGTTTCCAATTATTTGAAAACCTGGACTCTACAACTGCTTAGTCTGGATAAACAAAACAGTGGAAAGTCTGCATTTGGACATATGTTTATAAATAAGAAAACAAAACAGAATAAAATTCCCTGGCTACTATTGCCGCCAAGGTATCAAGATGCACCTAAAGGTCCAAGAAGATACTTTCAGTTCACAACCTTGGCTAAAAGGGAGGAAATTGCTCCTTCAGTCTCAGAAAGTACCTCTCAGTCTGCCAGCTTCTCTCAGACATGCTTCAGGTAATTCTCTCTCACCCAAACAATGATCTCAACCCAGCATGAAGAAAGCTGAGGAACTGTGTCATCTGGACAATATGAAGTGGTATCACTGTATTGATGGTTGCAGTCAAAGAGATCACAGAGTTCCCTTTAGTGACTACATATATGATTTTAAATAAGGTGTATGACATATAAAAAAGTCTACCATGCAACAAACTGTCTCCTTTGGTAAAAGAATCATTCTGAGGTTTGTCCTCTCAGAGGGAAAAGAGTGGCACTCTTGGGCATGTCTGTGCCTGCTTTTGCCAGGAACTGTAAATGTCACATAAATGACGCTCCATGTGAAAAGTCACTTGTGACAGTTCTGAAAGAATCTGCTTGGACGCAAAATGTATTTGCCAGTATCTTACGCAGCCAGAAGGTATTGATTCAAAGATCAAGAAAGGCAAACACAGTGTTGCTGACATTTTTTAAAGGGTCATATGCAAAATGTGTCTCTCTCAGAATCAGGGAGAGTTTCTAAAATCATCTTCTGATTTCCATCTCTCTTTGTGTGTAAGACTATCAGAGGACTGGGGACAGCCTGGCAGCAGTTTCCACCACCTCATTTACATACACTGTCTAGCTGAACTCTCGAAAATTCCGCTTTAAAACCAAATCTGTCTAGCTTGGTTCATACTGCAGAGCTCATGGATTTCCCAAAAGTGCCATTCCAAACAGAAAGAGGCAGAGACCCTTGGGGACAAGAGGATATGCAGTGCCTGCTTTTCTTTTGCTTTTGTGATGGTGTAAACCCACAGTAGCTTTGATGGACTTACAGTAGATATAACCTGTGTATGAAAGAGATTTCTAGACTTTAATAACTAGGTTTGAAGTAGGAGCACCTATTAAGTTGTTCCAGAGGGCAACTGCTTTTGAACCAGAGAATGCATTTGGATCATCTCTACTATGAAGTGATAAGCTGTGTAAGTTCAAAGTACAGTGGAAAGCCTTAACATTATCCATGCTTATTAGTACACAGCGCTTGTATAAGCACTATGGGAAATACCTTTGTGATTGTGGACACAAACCAACTCTGACCGCAAGACTGTATATGCCTGTTGTTATTCTTTTAGGGGTTATTACTGAATCTCTGTGTGCCACATTCTTTCAACCTGCTCTGAAGTCCAGTGACTTTTTATATCTTATTATTCAGTGAACAAAGACATAGCAGGTTTGTCTAAAAAGTCACTATAATGGTAATAATCTGTAACTGTGAGTTAAACTGCACTCCTTGTTAACCTGAAGATTTTCCAGAATATATGTTAGCTATCCCATTCTGTCTAGACAGCAAACCAAGAGTACCCAAACTAAGATAGGTAACTCTACCGTCCACTCTGGCAAAAGTGTAAACTGACAGAAACTTCTCTCTACAATTTCTTCTGTTCCAATTCTTTCAAAAGAAGAGGCCCAAACTAGGATTACTGGTACATGCTATATTCCCTGCCTTCAGTTTTATGCTGTGAATATTACGAAGCACTGCAACAGAGTGGACAGAGCCCAGGAGCAACACCTGCTTTTTAATTCTCTTTAAAGAATATTTCATGCCTAAAAGAGGGAGGTGGGTTGCAATCCATACTTCTATGTCCACGTAGTAAATATGATTAAGGTCTGTGCTTAACGTCAATATGACCCCAGTTTACACAAAAAAAAGCAGTAGTATATACCAGCACTTGTTTCAGAAAAGTACTAGATTCTTGACTGGCACAGTTTAAAGGCGGCTCCACTCACTTTCAGAGAGTTATACTGTTTTATACTTATTCAGAGTCTGGACTTAGGTATAATGCAACTAATAGTCTGAGGAATAAGGAAAAAGGCAAAATAGCAAACCAATAGGAATATGGGCGTACCATACACTTACTGTGTATTTCACTGGAGGATGAAATTCATCTATGCAGAAGGATATTCTTAAAAGTGCACCCAGCCTGAATTTAAGTAGAATGTGGAAGAAAAAGAAATGCTAGTTTACTGTTTACTGAAATAAAGTATAATAATATTTCACTATTGTTGTATTCATGCTCATGAGTATTCTCTAGCTCACCAGGTTACATATTTAACTTTGTATTACCAACCACCTTCATGAGATTTTCAATTCTGTGCATTGACTTTGCACTGCATAGAGTATTTTCTATATTTTTCTGATTGTATTCTTTCTTATTTATGATTCTTGCACACAGGCTTTTTGAGAGTTCATCGGTTCCAGCTGGCTATTTTCCACTTGATGTCAATAATTCTTTATTCAGCCATTTATCAGAATTCTTTTCACTGCATCCAATGGGTGATGTCACCAAGAAAGATTTATAATTGCAGGTGGGAAATGAAAAGGAGATAAAAAAGCTTTCAAGTAACAAAAATTCTCTATTTATGCAAGTGTTCTAAGAAACAAAGCAAGCAATAAGAAACAAGCAGACAACAAAGTAGGATTCAAATGGGAGCAAATTATGGCTAAACATACTAATCTTCAAAGTTTAACATGGGTTGTCAGCAGTTCTTTCAGAAAATCATGTTCCTGAAATTGCAACTGTAAAACCATTAGTCAGCTATATGTGAATGAATATTTCCCTTTTCCAAATCAGATTTATGGAATATTTTGCCTTCTGTCAGATTATAATATATTTCCATCTAATAGTTCCAATTTAGAATGTTTGAGTTATAAATAGCTGGGAAAAGTGGCATAAATTAACATTGATACGGAAGACTAATATGTTTTCCTTATAAGCTGTAAACTGCTTCCATGTCGAAGGAAAGTGAAACTGCTCTACACTGGAGGTTTTCTGAGGTAAGAATGCATTGGTGTTTTAGAGCAGTCGCGGTGCTCTTGAATTGCAAGATGTGCTATCCAAATTCCTCTCCATGTTAACTATTACTGACCTTCAGCCATGGAAAGCAGCTAGTAGGGTGACTTAATTTGGCACCTGTTCTGGGGATTTCTGAATAGCTGAAGCCAAAAGCAACCCATATTTAGGTGGCCCAGCCCGTCCTCAGCACACACTGTATTTTACGGTGGATTTCCTTAGGAGATTGTAAGGGCGATGCCGTACGGGAATTCCTAAGTGTTGCCTTTCACTCCTTCAAATGCCAAATGTGAGGCTGTTTTTACCTACGTCTTTTCTGTGATTAGAGTGGCATCCATAGGAAAGATTCCTCCAGTACAGTAACTGCCATGCATTTTCCAAAAATGCCTCGTGGGCATACGCATTTCTTGGGAACTGGAAAGGAAGGGAAACTGTTAATCAAGTGAAACTAGGCTTGAAGTGTAAATGCGATGCTATCGGGTATGCACATTGTATGGAATTTTCTTCCCATTTCTTGAGGATAATCACAGGAAGAGTGTGGGTGGATTGGCTCACATATGAAAAGACATCTCTCAGCTAAAGGAAAAACAACAACATTTTAAAGCATAGGGTTTCGACACAACCCTAGACGCAGGACAAAAGCAAAGAAATAAACTGGAGTCTACTCTCACACTAGCCTATGCTGAAATTATTGTTCCACTTCCAGTAACAAAGGTAAAACACCTTTTCAGTTTCTGATTCTGGAATTCTGCTACCCTATGTATGTTATTTTACTTTCTCAGATTCTTAGAAATAATGATTATAGATACTTGTAAAGGCTTTTAATTATCCAGAATTAAAAAATAACCACAAAGAGCTGAACAACTGGGTTGGATTCCAATACTCATTATAAAATAAAAAAAAAGACATCCCAGAGCTTTGGATAGAATTTCTGCATGAACAGTCTTTTACCAAGGTGCATCACGTTCTTACATGAGGACACAGTCTACTATTTTTAATGACTATAACATACAACAGTACAAAGAGGATGGAAATACCTTTATTTCTTTTCAGTTTCACAGCTATATGTAGGCTATAACAATGCGTATAAAAGAAAAGACGGGCATGATCTTCAGAGGAACGAAAGGGGACAGTTTGGGAGCTTATTTCCCCCCCCTCCTCTAGCATTTTTAAACCAGCGCGAAATATTCTTGAGCCAGCTGGTTGTTTTGTTCACACTGGCTTTCATTGCCTAATCTAGTGAATTCATTACAGCTCCCTGCCCCAGGGCTCAATTTTCAGCTGCGCTGAGCATGACCCATATCAGCTGTGGGAAAAGGCAGGCAAAGGCTCCGCGGGCGCCTCGCACCTCCCCGCATCCTCGGGGAGCCGTGGGGGGACCCAGCTGCCCCCCCGGCCCAAGCAGCCCTGGTTATTCGACGTTGCCTCGCGTGGCCCTTGGGGATTACTCTGCGGGCAGGGGTTTGCTTGTCCCGACGTGAATCCTGCGACAGGGCGTTGCAGGGTGGGAGAAGCTGCCGTAAAACAAGGCTGGCTCGATGTCAGGACAGGACTCTCCCGCACCAGGGGTTCCTCAGCGTATTCCTCCTGCGAAATGCTGCAGGGCTGATCTCCCAATGTAAAGAGAACTTTCTGGAACCAGAATCTGGAATCGGGCGTGTTGTTTCTGAGGTAACCAGACTCTAATGTCATCGCAACAAGTAGTATAATTTTGTTTCTCGGTTACATGCTACAGATACTGTATTACAGACAAGCTCTGTGGCAAATGGATTCTATTTGCTCATGTGCTGCAAAAGGACAAACAGTTCTCTGTTTTTAAAGCTTTTTGGATGAGATTAGTGGTTGCGGAGACAGAGCTGTGTCCATTTTGTCCTCACTAGCAAGTGGGTGGTTGCCTCCCACACTCACATCACTGCCACATTTGGCAGCAATAACACTTTGGCAGCAGTAATTTATCTGAGAGGTTCTAGCACTGTAAAGTAGTCTCACTACTCCCTAAAAATTTTTTGAGCTGAGTAGTTTAGCTCTTAACTTCCACTTTACTGAGCTATGGTCACTACTTACACGCATACACAAACACACGCGTGTGCCCATCTCCTGAGCACTGCAAGGAACCTAAAACTTACAAATCAACAAGACAGAATGGTCGTGGCCAAGGAAGAAGAACAAGCAAGATGAAAATATCATAAAGACCCCATGCTGGCACAGCACACTCTGACTCATACTTTCCAGTTATAAATGTCATCCATTAGGTTAAAAAAATAATAATAAAAATCAGTCTCCATTCTGGGTTGTGTTTTTTTTTTATTGCTTGCTTTAATAGCTCTGCTCTTCATCAGCTCCAGTGTTCGGCAGCTGATCCCTCTTTCCTTGGCTAAGGACATGTGATAGTTTTGCTGAATAGCTGCAAACATGCTCTCTGCTGGGTACTAATAGCTGGCACATTAGGCTGCTTGGCGAACTGTGGCAGCCAAACAGAATTGCTTTCAACAGACTGATTTCAGTAAAGAAGTGGAAGGTTGGGATTTTTTTTTTCTTTTTTTTTTTTTTTTTTTTTCCTTTCCCCACTCTGCTTGGTGCCAGAGTTCTTAAAATAGTTCTCTCAGAGTTTTCTTGTTACCCATTTTGGAGCCCAGATGTAGGAAGCAAGCCAGCACAGCTGGTGGAGCCTAAGTGTCTCACAGATAGGGAAGGCTTACATGGCCTTCATTTTATTCTTGACTGTTATGCTTCACTTTATTCTTAACTGTTATTGATGTCATTGCTATTGGAGTGTCAAGAAAAAAATGCCCAAGCTTGCAGAGGTTAAAGGTCTACCAGCTGAAGACCTTTCTCTCCCTTCTGTCTTCATCACCAGGCCACTGTACTTTATTATCTTCAGTACTGTCCTCATCTTTTCCCTCATCAAGAATGTAGGTTTAATTAGTTGTTCCATTCTGAGCTCACACTGATACCTGTGCTGGGCTAGTACAAGTGATGTGCAGTAATGCTGTGATGTGAACTCATTCTCACAGCAGGCTGGATATAAAATCAGCGGTCTCCTTATACTTAGGAGTATATGCTAGATTTCTAACATATTTCTGAGGAGAAAAGAATATACGGAGTGGTACCAGCCTTCTTGACAGCAAGCTAAAATGTACACAACAAATTGAAAAGAGGTGATATGCCAATCAGTAGAGTTTCCGTAAGTACTGGGCTGGCCAGTCTTGGAGTCACAGTCGCTTTCTTCCCCTGAGGGTGCAAATCAGATCACTGGAAGCCCATTTGCTTCTGTGATTTTTTTTTCCTGTTAGAGATTTGCTATCACCTGAGCACCCTCATGGGGTCTTTCCTCATGCAACATGTGATAACTCCTACCAGCCTTGAGTTACTTATAACTGCACGGTTCCTACAGGGTGGTTTTTGAAAGCAGCCCAGTCTGGGGTATTACTGTTATAGACCGCAGAACTCCATGTTCCTAGTACATCTGTGAAAGCATTTGGGGGAACAGCAATACGGGTGGAAGTAACACTGATTCATTCTATCTTCATGTGAAAACAGAGGGAACAGTTGGCCTCTCCAAACTGGAATGATACAGATACAGAGATCTGAATATGCAAAAATAGCACAGCAATTTCTAGGAGAAGACTAAACACATCTCAGAAATGTATTGAAAAGCAGCGCATTGAGGTCCACGGGGAAGCATTTGAAAGGTGCGGAGTGCAACACTTGGCTACATTAAACACTAGCTTACACTAAAAGTCAAAAGGAGTCAGGTATTTAATCCTTGTTTATGCCTTTAGACTTCTGTTGTCTTCAACCACTTGCTGTAGCAGGAAGAGTGTCCCCTACCATAAGCAAACCTCGGAGTACCACCATTCTGCAAATGAATGACAGAGGCTTTGGGAGGAGATGAACAATCAAATTCCGCACTGATTTAAGGCTTTGACACAGCATCTCTGGTGGATGTTGGGCAATTAACCTACAGCCTTCCACTGCCCGCCATTTCCTTCTGCCTCCTCATGAGAGAATCAGAATAATTCAGTTCATGCCCCCATCTCCCTGATGGGAACACCAGGTCCAGCATCTTAGCTGATGCCAGTAATAAAAGTGATCTGGCATGAAGACGCAGGTCTGTGCGTGGGAGCTGCTGACACATACATGTTCCTTTCTACCAGCACAGTTACAAGAACAGTAACCTCCAGTGAGCAAACGGCTGAGAAGGTATTTCCTTAAACAGCTTCTGCTGTTTGCACAGAGAATATGAATACAAGTCCCTATACCCTGCACTAATTCACGCACGTGACTGCGTTCAAGCTTTTGCCTACCTCCATTCCCTTCCCTTGTGTCAGCAGCTCACCGCTTATGTTGATTCTGAAGTTCACAGTAATTATATATAAGCAACACATGACTAGAGAGCTTTAGATGAGGTTAGGCTTTTTTGCACGCAGGCTTTTGTTACCATATGCCTCCTTTTCTAGGGAAGAGGGACAGCCTAACGCCCGAGACGGGAGTTTTACAGGTGCCTGCTGAGGTCTGTACCCAACTTCCACCCGCTGTTTGCAGGACCTGTATGTTTTTCTCTCTTTGGAGGGCTTCTTGGAGGCTTTAACCTAAGCAGAGAGATTTTTGTTGTATTCCTAAAGTGAGATTTATGTTATCAGCCATTTGGAAGTGTCTCACCTAAGCTACTATTTAGGTTCTCTTTATTAATTGGAGAGGGATAAGCACCTTCACATGCCAGTTCTCCACATCATAAGACAGGTGTATAACAGATGAATTTCCATGCAGCATTAATAGAGAGGGCCCTGACAACTGTCTGAAATTGTATGCTAAAGCTTGTGTGACTAAATCTCTATGAGGTAAACCCTATTTTTATGTAATTCTTCTGTCATGACTGAGCCCACCACAGACACACCACGTTGAAGCCTCTATGTACCTTCTTTTCTGATGATTTTCTACAAAGATCCTCATTAGCTCAATTATCTGTAAAGCTACCCATAACAAAAAAGATCTTGAAATAGGTAACAGATGCACTTAAGAGTTACATCTTGTGATGAATGAACACAAAATCCCAGCTTCATTATACCCAGCCCACACAGTCACATTTTTTATTGCTCATATGTAATGATCAACAATCATTTGGGACAAAAAAAATAAACTCTAGCCAAAATTTTAGCACAGTCTCATAAAATAAAATAAAATAAAATAAAATAATTTAAAAAACTGAAATTATTTACACTCTTTGAAGCACCTGGGAGAAGCACCCCGGCTTGACCCTAACTACTTGCTAATTTCTATCCTTCTGATGTTGTCAGTAAGACCTCTGGTATTTTCATCTTCCACTCTGTTGTCCCCTCCTATACCTGCTCTGAATGCCACACATCATCCTCAACTATCCAATTTTTCCTTTCACAATATCTTTAACTAGAACTGTTCTGTTCTTCACCCATGAAATTTAGCTTCCAGTTCATTCCTAATTTTGTGTTTAAACTGTATGATAGCCCTCAGGCTCATGTGAAATTATTTCTTTTCTGTGTGTTTAGATGTGCTCATTTTTTACAGCAAATATTTCTCTTCCTGTTGGCAAGTTACCTTTAAATATTTGTTATTGTTCTATTAATCCTTACGTGTCCTTTGTATAGTGATCCTTCCTTTTCTCAGAATGGCACTTCTGCACAAAGACATTTACCTGAGCCTTGAAACTCCTCTGCTACTTGCATTTCACCTGCCCCAGTGTTTGCAAGTAAACAAATTTCAGACACATCTACACAGGTAGGTACAGACAGTTACATATCCATTCTGCCTGAACTCCAATCTGGCTGGATCCCATGTAGTTCAAACTATTTTGTCCTGTTAAGATTAAAATGTTTGTTGCATCTTAGACTCTGGGAGTGGAGTGAAGGTGGAACTATCTGGACACATTCATCTGATCACATTAGTTGCATGGCAAAAATCAGAAGTGAACTGTGGTTTATGCAGAAGCATTCCCAAATATTTTGTATATGATATTTGCCTACCCAGAGTACTTCTCAAGATTTATAGGAAATTTTTTCTGGTCCTCTGACTCATTTTGCAAGTGCTGAAGTCATCTGAAGTGAATTCTTCCTCTGAGGAAGATCAAGGCTTGTGAGGCTTGAACAGAGCACTCTGCCAGTCTCATTGCAGCATGTTGTTTTCTTGCAGAGGTAACCTACAACCAATGCAAGTGATGCCCAGCATGGTGATGGGGAAGATAATTTTATATAGTTCTGCCCAGTCTCACAAAGAACCATGATAAAAGACTGATAATAAGTACTTCTTAATACATTTTTGATCAGATAAACTGGCAAAATTTCTTCAACAGCTCTGTTGGCTCCCCATAATGTTAAAAGTTATCTAAGTGTAAAAATAATGCATTATAATAAAGATTTTATCTTCCTTTTTTTTTTTTCTTCTCTTTTTCCAGTTCAGTATTTCTTGCAACTTCTGTATCTTGACATCAAAAGTTGCTGAGACCGGTCAAGTCAAGCTTACCAGATATCAAATTTTGATGGTAATTATAAGAGTCTTAGGTATTTTAGCTTTCATCTTTTCTAGAGATAGCATTGCAGAGCAGAGTCAGGTTCTTAAGTTAACCAGGTAAAAGAGGCCTGTTTCAGTTTCACTGGTTAAAAGCAACACTTTAAATGCCACATGGAAATAAAGAAGCGATAGTGCTGATCACGGAGCACTGAGGTAAAGCGCTCTGCTGCTCAGTAATAGGCCAGCTACACTCTGCTCTAGCATGTCTCCCAGAATGTCTTGGCAGATGGTTCCCATGCAGCATATTATGTTAGATTAATTTAAAGGTAGAAAAGGCATGGATAACTATAACAAGATCTGCATCCGACAATGTAATAAGAGACACAGGATTCCAGAGAACAGTAAAGAGAAAAATGGTCAGAAGATGAAGCACTTGGCTGCAATGGCTACTTACTTAATTAGCAATATCTCTGATCTAATAAAATCATAGTATGAATCATCTTGCTCGAGTTCATTCAACAGAGGTGCCAATTATACAATCAGAGGATGTTTGTGCATTTTTCCCCATATCTACTAACATTGTTCCTTTTTTTTTTTTCTTTTGGCCTGGGCAACTACACTTATGACAAGCTCTCAGTCAAATCCCTGTCTCACACGGATTAGAATACAGGATCTTCTTGGCTCCCAGTCAGTTGTATTGTTTTCATCTAATAAAAAACATCAGTGGAAAAATTCACCACTACACAAAAAGCAAATAACTTGAAGCACTTTAATGATTGTGTATTAGTGCTGGCATGCTTCAAAAATAACTGCTGAACATTGCTAGGAGGACTGCAGGGCTATATAATTATTTATGACAGGCTTTCACCTTTTTTTCCTTCTCCTAAATGGTTGGTGTTAGTTGAAGGCCAATGGAATACTGTGAAAATGAAGGAAGGAAAGCAGTGGGATGCTTTTTATAAGGCAACTGCCCTCCTTCTTCACTCACCCATGAGCAACCATGCTAAGCATCTCCTGGGAGGACCACTATTCAAAGGTGTTTGGACTTCAGATTTCATGATCTGAAATCCGTGGCTGTAAATAGAAGGAATGAAGAACCATTAATAGAAATGAGTAGGAAACCATTTATTCCCATTCCAGGAATATGTTCAAGTCGAGAAACAGTTTTCCATTCCATATTGGGATGAAATTGAGACATTTCAACTTTTTCAAGAATAAAAAAGAGCAAATGAGAGCTTCGTTCTCCCCCTCATCCTGCTGTTCCTGTTCATGTCCTCCAAAAGAGTCAAGCAATTAGGGTGCCAGCCTCCAAGGAAAAGAAAGTGGATCTGAAGCCCAGCTCCACTAGCCAGATGCATTCACATGCCTATTCTCAGTACTTGACAACACCGTCATGCATTGCACAAGAGCATCCAACCTGCAGGCTAATTCTGAGGTCAGATACAATTAATTCTCTGTACTTAAAATAGCCCACCCTAGAGCTCAGATGCATTTCCAGCCATCACTTTTTTGATGCTGCCCTATTCCCACTAAATCTCTTCAGTTTGAGCACATTGACTCAGCTTCGGTACTCACCCCCAGCCTCTCTCTGCCACAGGGTTGAGCAGAACTTGTTTGTTTGAGCACTCACTGCCACTCGCAGGATCCCGATTCACTGCCAACACACACAATGCACAAATGAAAAATGGAAGTGAGAGTGTAGAGAAAAGGGAGGCTTACATATCCCACAGAAACACGTATTATACCTCTGTTGTAGGATTTCTTCCAGAAAACGGAATGAAAGATGGCCAGCTTCTGAAGTATGCCTAGGAAACATGTTCTTACATCAATAATGTCATTACTAACCTACATCCCTGAGAAGCAACTGAGAGAGTAGTGTTTGGTTTTTTTCTCTCTAAATATAAACATTGCTTTTTCCTTGCATGTTACTGTCTTCGTTGAAATTCACTGGAATACCTGCAAGTCTAAAATTCAGCACCTGCATAAGTATTTGCAACACTCTGGCCATTGTTTGTCGTGTCTTATTCATGCTCGAATATCAGCAAATACATAGAAATTAAAGTTTGTAATAGTATGCTGGTCCTTGTATTCCATGACTGAAGGAAAATATTCCCATGTCTAACATAAATAGCAGAATTAATTTTTCCCCCCACCAGTGAGGGATTTGCTGCTCTACCTAAAATAAACAGTCCAATTTCTTCTCAGATGAAGGGCTGTTTGTGAGTGATGGGGTTGGAATCTGCTCAGTGCAATCACACATGACAATGAATGATACCAATAATAATAAAAAGATACTTTAGAAGCATTTGAAAGATGATCACCCTACATAATCATTAACAATCTGTCACTTGCTGGGTCTTTTTGGGCACAAAGTCATTAACACCAACACTAACAGCTGCTGCCACCCTGAATGTCAGGGAAGGAAAAGGTTGGAATAAAATTCCATCCCACGTTTTTAGTTTCCCAGACTGAACCTAGGAATGTAAACACCTCTGACCTTGGTATGCAGGTTTATCTGGATCCTCACTTTGCAGCTGGACCCCCAATAAGAATTTAAACAAAATAACAAAAGCTCACAATGGCACATTATCAGCTGCATCTGAACATATTTGGGTGTTGCTGGGAAAAGTTAAACTATTGCAATGCTCAGTAAAATAAGTTGTGAACACGAATAGGTGAATTGTCACTTTATCCCTGTTGCATTTCAGATCAAGCGTCTGAAACATTTTAACCTAGGCAGTAGAGACAACTGCATGAATCTAAATTCATAAACTATTTTGCTGTGATGGGAAAAACGTGTATGTGACTGAAGTAAACTGGAGCATTTACAATGCCTGTGAAATAGGACAAAAGAAACCTGTTGCCTTTCTTCCACACCTTGCAGGTGGAAAAGAAACAGGGCAAATCCACTGAGTGAAACTCAGGACCTGAGAAAGATTTTGGGCGTCCAGATCCAAATCCTCACCAAATAGGATTTGTAGATATGCCTTGGTGGCTAATTCCCACTGACTTTTCACAGAGTGCCTTTACAAATCTGTTCCGTGAGCTAGGATTTCATATTTTGCTGCAGAGCCTGCTCTGAGGAAAGCGTTTTGTAGCTCTTGTTGCCTGATGCTAAGTCTGCTCTAAGGTGTGTTTGGAGGAGGCTGGGGGTGGGAGGAATGTATTGCAAATGTGAAGGTCCTGCTTCAGTGGCAATGAGTTTTGCCTCTGGGAGAGTAAGGGCAGAAATAGCTAGTGGCCATTTTCTATTTAGTGCAGTTAGCAGTTTATACCTTATGTGGCAGTTTCCAGGGAGCCAGGAAAGAGTCCTGAGCATGAACATGAAGTTCTTGGTGGCCTCTGGCATGTGGGTGATTGGGGCTGGCCTTTTTTGACTGCTGGATCCTCCTGTGACTGCAATAGCCGTGTAAGGCACGGTGACCAAGGCTAGGTCTGCCACTAAGAAAAAACACTTGAAACCCTTTCTCCTCATATAAATTAAAAAGCAAGTATGTGTAGTTACAACAGCAATCTGGAATGGAGGTGCTGCCAAAAGCCTTAGAAGTCCCTTGAGACTTGCAGCAGATGTTCACAGTGAACAAGAACAGTTGTTATTGAGGTCACCGACTTTGCCCGGTCATTGCTGTATCTGGTCAGACCAGAAAGTGAAGCGGGAATGCACAAAGGAACATGATCCTACTGTGCCTTCAGAGAGATCTGAACCACAGAGGACTGTGCCCAGCAAAGACATCACTGGTGAGAGTTTCTAGGAACGGAGAGCTTCTAGCCCTACTCCTGGAGGTTCTCATACTGGGACGACAAGTAGAAGAGATGTCAGAGTACGTGACCATTCAAGTAGTCTTCTGAGTCATCACAGACTTTTTACATCAAGTTTTACAGACGTTTTACATCAAGTTCCCAGGCCTTTAAAATCCATGATGTTATGCTTATAGCGCAGTAACACTGGTAAGCTAGGCTGAAACTGAAAACTGTCAGTCCTCAGTCATGTTGAGGACATCTGTATTAATTTCTCAGTTAGTTTCTGTTCCAGAAAGGCGTAGAGGAACAGCCACTGCTCTATGCTGTCATTGAGCTTACCAGCCCATTTCCATATTGTCCTTTACTTCCTAGAGTACGGACAAAGGGTGATAATTCAAGTCAGGCCAAATGAGACTAACCCTGACTTCCCCAGGTCCCTCTTTTTGGTGACTCTGTGTGCATTAAGTACCTGTTCTGTCACCTCTTATGTCCCCGCTCAGTAACGGAGCAAGGCAAGACGTGGTTATTGTTGATAATAATTATTGTTGATAATAATTGTTGACAGGCACTCTGCACAGCAGAGCGTGGAAAGGCAGCAAGGGCTGTGCTTGCTTCCCTCTGCCCCTAGCTGGCAGCTGGGTATGCAGATAGCACTCTGAATTTCCTAAAAAGGCATCTCAACCAGCACTGTTTGCATGTGGGGGCACTTAGGGAAGAACCCCTCCCAGATCCTTCCCTGGGACAATAGGTCTCCGCACTATTCCCCCTCTGTGTCTTTGCTTAACTTCCATAATAGTCGTGTGATTAATCAGTATTGCTTCTGCAGCCAAAGAGAAAGGGAGGGGGGCATTATACAGTGTTTCAAAACAATACCAAATATTGCATTAAGACTGTAGACTGTAGATTCCA